>NC_072025.1:5016609-5338276 GCF_027791375.1 Indicator indicator | reverse complement strand
ACAGAAATGAAACAAAGCTTGTAAAGTTCAAAGCTGACACAATCCAAGTCCTTGCTAATAGGAAAAAAACCCAAACAGTTCCTCTATATTTTCTTTATTAAAAAAAAAAAAAGAAGAAGAAGCCACTCATCTTTCTTTTAAAAAATACATGCATTTAATTTCACACACTGATTTGGGGAAGAAAGAGAGATATTTCTGTTCCAAAAGTCTGTTTTTAATCATCAGATGAATTTTGAGACGACCTCTTGAACATTCAGCACTTGTGGTCAATTTTCCCCACCCCAAAAAATAGTGGTTTTTGCAGACATTCCATAAACATAGGAAGCTTTGACTGTGTCTCTAGCAGATAGGGAGACAGAAAAGCAAAATATACACAACATAAAGGCAAAAGCTAAACTTGCTCTGCTGGCTCAGAGAAATGTAGTCCAGAAGTCTGTCTTCAGGGCCACATCCAGATGTTTCAAAGGGAGTACCCAAAATCTGTAAAGTACGATTCTGAAATAACCCACCTGTGGTTTAGATTTCTTTTTTGATTGCTGATTCTCCTCCCTGAAGCATGGGCCTTTATATTCAGTTTAAGTCTTTGGTTGGATTTTGTTTCTTTGGAGAGGGGGAAAGAGCAGCATGAAGGGCTAAAAAAACTGTTTTGTGCAGAATTCCCATGGTGTTTGGATTCCTGATGATCTCATAACTGGTCCTAAATCTGTATCTGCTAAAGTATTAGCCCCAATCTTATCTGCAGCAGTAAGTTTCATGGATTAACCATGTTTTATCCAGGTTTTATTTTCATCAATCTTAAAACTTCAGTCTTCCAGCTCCTTACTGAATGTCTCATTTTCTTTTAATGTGAGAGTAGCCAAAAAAAAACCCACAAAAATTCCTGACTGTCTTCTTTCCTGTACCATTTATTATTTTTATATACCCTAATCGTTGTTAGTCTCCTTTCTAAAATAAACACTTGGGTTCCTTTCACCCATGCTTTTTTTCCAAAGAGAAGTCTTTCTTTTCCTCATCTAGTTCCCTCACCAGTCTCTCTCTTCAGCTTTGATTTTGCCCACTGCTCACTAGAAGTGAAGCCACTAACACAGATGAAGGTGCAGCACAGTGAAGAAAAAAAAATCAGTAAGGATCTTTCATGTTACTGTAGGATATTATAGGGAGGGTTGCTTAATGTTTGGTTTGGTTTGGTTTTATGCTAGCTGCTCTGTGTTATCACTGACAAAGTTATGTATATTCTATTGTACTCTAGAATCAGGAATTGTCACATCTGTGATATTGAATCTTTAACCATCACTGTGTCATCTATAGTTTGTGTTATAAGAAAAAATCAGCTTACTGAGTTTCTGCTGGAAACCCAAATGGTTTCCAGTTAAAATATACCTTTGCTGTATCCCTACTCCATCCTGCTCATGCTTTCTTGTATTGGCTTAGCCTGAAATATGGAAATCCCTATCTGTATGACTAATGGACACTGATGCTATTCCTCCCTGCAAGCTCTGCATCCCTTGCTCTTTGGGTATGCTTTGAAATTAGTTAATATGAAAGAACAAAAGGCTTGTGGGCCTCCACATTGTTTTATTAAACCTGCCTACATGACAGCTTTAACACTGTATGTTCATTTTCCTGTTTCCAGCCTTAAGCCACCTATTGTAATTAAACAAATACCTCATTTTACCAGTTGGTGTAGTTAAATGGCAATATAGTAGATAAGCTGCATATGTTAAAGCAGTTCTAGTGATGTACTCCAAAACTTCACCTAAAAATAACTATGAGTCAGCAGTTCTCTGGGGACCTGTCAGCAACCTTTAAGAACTCCCTCCTGGTAGTCAAATGTCATCTGGCCCCAGCAGCTAAAGGCTAAAATACACTGGGTTTTTCAAATTAGAAACTTGCAGTGACTTTGGGTCCTTTATTCTGCTGAACTATTGTTTTCTTCAGTATTTTTGGCTAATTTGTATGCCAGAAAGCTTCTGTGGGAGATGTAGTCAAGACCTGTAAATATAGGATGCTGAATTAGGTCATGTGCAGATTTTCAAAGGCAGAAATGGAGTAGTAAGGGTCCTTCTCCACTGGGAGCAGCTACTTCTCAGTGGAAAAGGATGTCTCTGTGGCACCAGTGGCCCTGAACCCAAATCTTATGATTTTTGCAGTGTACTGATGAAGAGTTTGGGGGTCTGTGGCTCAAGATCACCTATGTCAGTGTTACAGATGCTGAATCTTTTTCTTGAAAATTAATAGAGTAGGGGTTTATTTATTTATTCATTTATTTGTATTTTGCCATGATAATTAACTACAAGATCTTAGCAATTTTGTGGATGTAAAGGACCAGTATGAATAACTATTTCAGCTGTCAACATTTCTGTGCTGTTTTTAGGGGATTATTACCAGAAAAGTTTGTTCTAGGCAGAAACTTGGCATTAAAAGATGCAGTCTAGATTTTTTTTTCTTTGATTTTAATTTCATTCATTTGACCACTTTTAAATAGGAAAAATACTTTGTAGTTTTGAAGGTAGAGATTCCTAACATAGTTCTGGTTTCAAAGGGAATATTTAGGGAACTAACAGGGGCCTCAGATCCCTGCTTTCTGCCTTGCCCCCATTCTGCATCTCTTGTTTGGTGTTCTCTTTTTGCACCTCATCATAGCCTATGACAGGGACAGATAAAACTGTAGTTGTGGGTTTATTCCTCCTCATTTTTCTCTTTTGTTCAATGAGATATTTGCAAAATCTCCTAACTGGTTATGGCTATTGACTTTTAGCTAAGTGTTTTCTGGGGAACTAGTGGAAAATTAAACCTTAGTTACATATTCTCTCTTCAGTGAATGCTTCCTATGCCTATTTGTAATATAAATTAAGCACCCCTTGATGTCCTGAAGGTCATCATCTTTCCCCAGTCACCATAACTGTCTTCCAACAGATTGATTTTCAGGTGTTTCTAGAGTAATTGACCTTCTGTGAAGAAAGTAGCAGCAGAAAATTATCTAGTCAGGATATCAGGAAATTTTCTAATTGTAAATTAAAAAACCCCAACTGAAGGGTTCACTCAAGATTTTGTGAGCTACAAAATTCTTGGCTGGCAGGAAAGGTCACTCAGTGAGTTGTTAATTTTTTTGATTTATCTTGAGTGTCTAGTTTTGCTTTAAAAATAAGCAGTGTAGGCTCTGTGCTGAATTCCAGTACTGAGTAGCATAAACCCCGAGATTTTTTTGTAAGTTCAAACAAAAAATGTGCCATGAGGTAACAAAGAACTCACTATTCTGGGTCTGAGTTTTGGTTCTTACATTGCTTGTGAACTTGCAGTATTACTTATTATGGTTACGTTGTCTGGTGCAAAATGGGGTTCTGTTGTCCTAAGATCTGAGAAAACAAATGCCCTGACAAATGAGTTCTCACATTTGAATCATAAAAGAGGAAGAGCAGTAAGAGAGTACTGGAACCCTTGTTTCACTGAGACCAGAGTATGTTTGCACTGTCAGAGATTGCTCAGATACTCTGTGGCAAAGCTGGACAGAGTCTGACCTCATAGTCTAATGCCTTGTTAGTCTTAGATTCTTGTCACAAGCTGAATTACCTCAAAGACAAGGCTCTGTTAAAGTAACTAGTGTGATTCCATATGGGTTTTAGTTCCAACAATTTTAGTGATAATTCTTGTGGATGTTTTTAATTTTCTTTTAGTAAAATTTTCTCTCCCTTTTAGGCTGATGCTGACATGTGCTGTATAGATAGTTAAAGCTATTTGGGATGTATCCTTAATAAGAAGCAGTGTAGTGGAAAATGGCAGTATACTTAGTTTGTGAACAGTTCTCTCAGTGCTTCACAAATAGCAATTTTTAACTAGTTTCAAACTTCTTTACAGTATACAGACTCAGAACTGAAGACAAAAAGCAGGAAAATTATATGGCAAAGGCACCAAGCGTGAATCAGTGATGACCTCTGACTTAGAATAGGGTTCCTTCCTTCTGATCCCTGCAGTGTTACATGAGTTTTTGTAAAACCTCTCTTTCAGTTAAGATTTTAGAATCAAATCCATCGAAACAGTTCCATCTGTCCTTTGTTTACTGTACTTAAATTTAAAGAACAAAATTCAAAGCTCTTCTAAAGTTTGGCATTGTCATTTATTGAACAAAATATTTATTTAGGGAGAAAACAAACATTCTTCTCCAAACATTTTCTCAGAAAACTTGAGAGATTAAGGTCTCCATGCTTTGAAAACTAGTTGTTAAACAAAGTAAACTGCGTGCCAGGAAGGAGTGAAATTTAAGGTCCTACAACATTCAAAAAGGATAAAAAGAAATATCATGAGCTTATTCTTAACACCTAGCTCCTACGTTAATAATGAGAACTAGTTCACCTCTGATTGGAGGCAGAAGGATGCTGTTGGTTTTGATTTAAAACATATTTTCCACTAAAATGAAATACCTCATACATAACATTTCAGACCAAGTTTTCTTTTATTATCTTTCATTTTAACATATAGTGCAGGAGTATATTATATTCTCTGTTTGTAGAGACCTCAACAGCCAGAACTAGGTATCTTTCCTATACATCTGAGGTTGTGTTTTTGCAGAATAGAGGAGGTCCTGCAGAAAACCTGATTCATTAGTGAAAACAACTCAGGTCTACTCTGCAGAGAAGAGCCCTGTATTAACAATCCAATCTTAAGCTCCAAGCAAGCTGTTGATTCTATAACGGGCAGCATAGTATCATGCAGAGATACTAAGCAGAGTTTGGTCCTGGCAGTGCTGCAAGAGCCAATTAGCCTGTATACCTTTGTGTATTAACGCAGGTCAACTTCTTTCTTTTCTGGCACTAACTTGTTTAATACTTGCTTGGGGATTTTTACAAGGTGCTCATTATATGACACAACCATGCCCAAAAGGTCTGCAAAGTGAACCTAGTAATAAGGGATGCTGTGGGAAGGGAAAAATAAATACAAATAATAGTTGTAAGTTTGAAACACATCATTGCCTTGAGTTCAGGAAATGCATTTATACCCTGGAGTATTATAGAAACAGGCACCTATATCTTGCTCTACAACAATGTAATTTGTAAAGTACTTAATGTGAACAGGAAGGGCTCATGCGCGATGTTCGTAATGTACTGTTCTGATTGGAGCAGTTGTGGTAAAAAACAGAAAGAAATCCATGCTCTGTTTTGGCAAGGAAAATACTGTGTGAAATGTTTCTGGCTTCTGCAACAGCCCTGACAAAAGCATAGTGGATTGCTTTTCTAATGCAAGCTGAGGTTTAGCTACTCAGCATGAACTCCAGCTTCTAACACAGGAATTATTTCAGCAAACCAACTGATCTTAAAATACAACTTAACTGTTATAGACTAAAAATTAAATATATTAGTAAAATGTTTAAAAACTTGCTCTTTTTTTTTAGTGTTTACATTGAGTGTTACCAATTTTAGTAATAAATGCAGGAGCAGGTGAATGAATGCTGGCTGGATCTTCCCTTGAAAACCATTCAAGCTGCCAACAGCAACAGCAAAAGCTAAAAGCTGCCTATACAGAAGTTGAGGGATCCAAAAGCTTCTCTGTTTTACACAGCTTACACTTGGAGCAGCTGTCAGTTTTCAACAAGGTCTTGTAACTGTTGGCATGCAGAACCTGGTTCCATCAGAGATAAGTTAGGATGTGCAGTCACACTCATCTCTGCAACCTGGATGAATGAGTCCAGAATATCTACATCTCACTAATTTCCAGCAGTTGTATATTTGAAGCCTTTACTCTAGAAGAAAAGTTGTGAGCAGCCTTCAGCTTCATCAGGATTTTTGTTTGATATGCTGTTGCTGGAAATAGAATGTAAAGGCATGCATCCTGTTAGAAATCATCATCCTTTCTCATAAACAGCTGAAGTGAAACTGTAATCAAGAAAGTAAAACTTCTGCTAAAAGGCCACAAGGGAATTCTGCCTCTGGTTAAGCTCATTGTTGGCTGCACTGTAAAAGTGTGCAGTTGATTCTATGTAAAATGTTAACTTCAGCCATGAACTTTGAAGAGTCATCTGGCTGAGAGCTCTAGTGAAAGTCCAATTGTTCATTAAGCTTATTGTCCCTGTAGACAGATGAATGTTAAAATAGCTTCTAATGAAACTTTAGCTCCTGGCTGGCTCCTAGCCTCTTATCCAGCTGTAGCAGCTATGCCATTTGAGTGCCAGTTTTCAATTCTACTTGATGAACAATTCACGCTGACCATGGGATGGGTGAGATGGATGTTAAACATGCTGACATGCAGAGGGTTACTACTTCAGTCACTTTTATTGTTGACACCTGCAAGCTGCTGTTTTGCTAACTGTTGTTACAGTGTCAGTGACTAGCTGGGAGAGGTGTGACAGACACCAGGTTCCAGACAGACTTCAAAACACTGTGCTGCTCAGTAAATTTCACCTGGAAATTTGAAATACAGCTATTACCCAAGGGCTATTGTATGGCAATCCGATGGCAGTTTTGTATTCAGCATTTGTATTTCGTTCTTACACTGGGACATAAAGTATGTCTTCTGAGATTTGATGAAGCACATTCAAATCCAGATTAATTCCATGAAAATGATCTGGGAATTTATTTTTTCTGTTTCACTGGGGCAAGGGGGAGTGTGTAAATTTAAATTATACAGACTCATGAATTCTGACCAGACAGCTTTCCATAGCAAAAACAGCATGAAGACTAATAGGAATATCATGTAAGTTCTTTAACTAGAAAAGCCTTAACTGCCAAGTAATTAGTGAAAGGTTTCCAGATTTGCACAGAAAAGGATAAGGAGCTAATGAGAGGACAGATGAATATGTATTTGTTATTCCAGTGGATTGGATTTATGGTGTTTACTGTTGAATCTCATCTGGCATAACATGTCAAGTTACCAGCTCAAAGATCTTAGTGATGTAAAATGCATGTTTGTTATCAGGGAGGACAGGAGAGAACAAGCTAGGTTTGTGGGTGATACTTGGAGATAGATGTTGGAAGGACAGAGTAAGCATCTGAGCTACACTCTTATTTCCTGAACTGAGACTAAACATTTTCACAGTTCTCTTGCTGTGGCAGCAAGTTTCCGGCTGTACAAATACAGCCTGAAGTCAACAGAGTAGTCTTACTTGTTTTGCTACAGGACGAATGATTGGTTATAAAATAAGGATGAATGCATCTTTCTTCCCTTTCTCTCCTGCCATAAATAAAAAATAAAACCTAAATAAATAAATAAAAGAACTCAGAGAATAAAACTTCTCTAGGTTTCAGCAGATTTTTTTTCCTTTTTAAATGAATTTTTTTTTTAATCCCAGTGAGTGTAGTCTTGATAGCAACAAGAGAACTTTGGCCAGACCTGATAGGATTAGATGCTGAAAAAAATTTACACTAATTAAAGGCACATCCAGTAAGGTGCCCAGAATCTTCCCACCAGAAAGGTGAATATTCAGATCAGATTAGAAAGTTTACTGTCTTCCAGAAATAACCTCTTTACTTTGTAGGCTTATATAATGCATTTTGACAATTTAATTACTTGCTTATTTTCTTGAGGTATACACACAGTTTGATTGAAGTGAAATAATTGCTGAAGATCAAGTCTAATGATAGCTTTGTTTGCTATCAGATTTGCTTTTCCCAGAGACACGTTCAGACAGCAGAAATTCTCCATGTTGGTGCTTCTTGCCTAAGAATCTCTGAAGACTTCTATCTAGTTTCCTTGGACATCAGCCATAGACAGGAAGGTTGAATTTAGGCTGCATGAGTGTGGACATAGTTTCCTACATCAAGTCCAAATTCAGATTGATGTCTTGTTGTGTGACAGCTGAAAATCTCCACAAAATGAAACCCAGTTCCTGGCAGGAGAGGAGCACTCACATGTACAACTCAGAAGCTTCTGCTATTTCATTTGGTGCAGCAGCTTATTTTTTTCTAGCCTGCTGTGCTGCAGGATTTGCTACTGTTGTGTACATTCCCTGCTATGAACTCTGATACGTGATTTTGAGACATTCTGAAAACACTTCCCATTTTCTCAGTTGCAGCAAAGAGAAGGGAAATAGCTATCTGCCCTGATATGTCTCTATGGCATCTCCTTCTGTACTGCTGTGTGAAGAGCTGGACATCAGAACTATCATTAGGTTTCTTATCTCCTTATTTCCATTTCTGCTCTGCTTGTTATTTACTGTCATCACATGTTGCTGTGCTAATAAGATGAGTAACATAAATCTGTTAAGGATATGTCATGGTAACTGTTCCTTGTTCATAGAATGGTTTGGATTAGAGAAACCTTTAAAGGGTATCTAGTCCAATCCCCTGCAATGAGCCGGGACATCTTCAACCAGACCAGGTTGCTCAGAGCCTCACCCAACCTGATGTGAAATGTTCCCAGGGATGGGGCTCCAACCAACTCTCTAGGCAACCCAGGCCATTGTTTTACCACCCCCAGTGTAAAACGTTTCTCCCTTTACATTGAGTCTGAATCCCTTCTCTTTTAGTGTAAATCCATCACTCCTTCCTGTTGCAACAGGACCTACTAAGTGTGTCCCTGTCTTCTTATAGGCCCCTTTTTCAGTATTGAGAGGCCACAATAAGGTATCCCTGGAGGCTTCTCTTCTCTAAGCCAGACAATCTGAACTCTCTCAGCCTTTCTTCACAGAAGTGCTCCAGTCCTCTGATCATCTTCATGGCCCTCCTCAAGATGCACTCAAACAGATCTATGTCTTTTCTTGTGCTGAGGACTCCAGAGCAGGGCCCAGCACTGCAGGTGGGCTCTCACCAGAGCAGAGGGGCAGAATCACCTCTTTCAACCTTCCCACACTGCTTTGGATGCAGCCCAGGTTACAGTTGGCTTTCTGGGCTGTGAGCACACATTGCTGGTTCATGTCACGATTTACATCCATCAGTATCCCCAAGTCCTTCTTCACAAGGCTACTCTCAATTTCTTGATCTGAGGGGTACCTGCCAGGAAAAAAATCAGAATCCCCAACAAGACTGCAAAGCTGTATTTCAGTACAGCTTGTAATCATGTAGATGTGGCAGTCAATGTTGCAACAACAGTGTATTTATATATATATATATATATAGCTCAAAGCATTGGCAAATGAACTGCATAACAAGGATGGAACTGTCTTTTGAAGGTATAGGCCTTCTTGTCATCCAGGGCACTGGGTCTTTATAGGAACTTTTTTCTCACCTTGCATTTAGCAGAACTGTGTCTGATACAATTTGCCTTAAAAATCAGAGATGGACAAAATTGAATGCAGTTTCTGCACCAGTGTATGGTTATGACTGGACTCTCACCAGTTGTCACTTCCTTTTGGAAGTCACCTTGTTGATTCACAGTTCTTTTCACTTTAGTGATTAGGTACTGTTCCTTTTAGTCTTTCATTTTGCTTTCTCCCACATTAATTATTACTTGCCCTTTTCTGTTACTTGTCCTCTTCAGCATTCTTTTCTCTTTCACAATAGCATGCTTTAAATCAAAGTGAACTGGGTGATTTTGTGCAGGACTCTTTTTTTAAACACAAAATTACTGTAGTCAAATTCAGCTAAGAGACTTCAATAGAGACTTCACTGAGTGGAGCATAAATCCAACAATGTATAAGTACAACCAAACAGTTCTAAATGATCTATTTATCTTTTTTTTGGCCTAAAACTCTGTGAAGCCTTTTTTTTCCCCTTTCTGTTACTTTTATTGTTTTTGTTTTGTTTTTCAGAAAATTGCTTTAGTATTTGACAATTACCAGCTAAAGCAAATTGATTTAAAAAAGAAACACAATACAAAACCGTGGGGGACCTGTTTGCTCAGCTGAAAAATAGTGAATAACAGAAGTGCAACTAGGGTGAAAGGAGTCTTGCACACACACAACAAAAAAGAAAAAAGACTTCTCACAGCTATTTTAAGATCTTAGGTTATGAGTTAGGTCATGAGCTTCTTAGCATTTGGTGTGGTATCTGAGTAGACCCTTGGATTATAGATCAGGGCAGGTGCAGAAGACTGTACTATAAATAATTTTACCCTTAAGGAGTTCGCAAACATCTTGAATGACAAATCAGACAAAAAGATATATTAGGTCTGAAGAGGAAAATTATTAAAATAATTTTAGAAGAATTTAAAGCTTTGTTTTCCAGCAAGTCATCCTGTAGTTCTTATTACAAAAGCTAAAAGGCTCTTCGCTGTTGGCTTAGCAATTTTATTAGCAACCTTTTACAGAGCTACAGCATGTATTTATTAAGCATGACTGGCATGTTCAGGGGTATTTCTGTACTTATTTGCTGCCTACTGAGCTGCACAGAGAACTGACTGTCAGGATTCCTGCCTTCTATTTCAGGGCCTTCTCTTGCCTTGTGGCTGGAGTGTATGTGGCCAATTCCTTCAGGGGAAGTCTTGCCATTTAAATGCTTCTCTAAGAAACACTGTCCCTCAGCTCCCTTGGTGCAAAGCTCTCAGAGGTCCTTATGGGATAAAATACACTCACTGTAGTCGTAAAACCTACCTGATTTCAACAGAACCTATAAAACTTTTGTTTTCCAGGTCAATACAGATGTTTTTAATTTTCTGTGGTTTTTATGAAAATGCCACACTCATGTTACTGCTTTCTTGTCCAAAGTGAAGCTTCCAGTTTCACAAGGGATGCAGAGGTCTTAGAGACCTTTGAGAAATAATTTTTTTAAAATGTATTTGAGTCTCTATGAGGGAACACTCCACCTTTCAGCTGACACATACAGGCCTGTGAGTTCATTCTGACTGACCTAATTTGAATCCTTAATCATCTTTTAAGAGGTATGTTTTCACAGAACTGGCAGAACCAGTTGTAGTAAAAAGTTAGGTGCCATTTCCTGCATATTTCTTTAAAAAAAAAAAAAAAAAGGAGAGGAATAGTAAAAAGGAAAAGTAATTCCAAGGGTACATTAGCAGTTTTTCCAAATGAATATATCCACTTACCCTTTTGTCTGTTACCAGAATCAAGACTGTGTGAACTATTTTTGACCAGCCCAATCCATACACAAAAACTCCACATCCTTCTCAAGGAATATTTCTGCCTGTGTCAAGGGATATATGTATGACATGCCAGAAGCATCGTGATATAAACAGGTTCCAGCCTTGCTCTGGGAAACAATGCCATATTGTCAGTTAGTCTGAAGTGCAACATCACCCACTTGCAGGAGCAGTGAATTTCAGAAACAGTATGTCCTTCTCTGGTTGTTTGTGTTGTTGGCTGCCTTGCTTTTCTAAAGAGCCTGATGAAATCAGCTGAACTCAGTACAAGTGCAGTAGGTATTTCCCAGAAGCAAGTAAAATTGCTGCTAGGGAGTTCCTGCACCATGTGTCAATGAGAGAGATGAGATAGTTGCTCTGGTGAAAACAAAAAAAAAGTATTACAGATTTGTATTACGTCAGCAAAGCAAATTTTGTGTTGCCTTCTTTTTTCAGTATGCAAAAATAATTTTTATACAGTCTTTCTTCACATATCAATTAAAGAGGGAGGGACTATACAAGCTGTTTGATTCCCAAGCCTATCTGTCTTAGCCAGCTGGAAGAGAATTTTCCAAGCAATTGAAATTGTTAATGAAAGGTACAGCAAGCATGTTTACACGTCTGTACTTTTCATATTCTGTCTAAAAGGAAATCAATCAACATCAGCCACTTCAGGATACAGGGTCATCTTAATATAAACAAAGGTTATTAATTGGACATTGTCGTGTAAGTGGAGCTTCAGGATTTTGTTTTTCTGTGGAGGGGATAGCATCTTCCAGGTATTTTTAAAATTTTTTTTAAAACACTTAGTTCCTTTTCTTCTCCTCATATCTCATACTTTCTCACATATCCCAGATGCTCCCATATCATGGCTAACATTCTTTTAGAAAAATGGAGCTGCATGGGAATTCTTTAAGAGCCTATCAGTACCACTCCCAAATTAGCCAGACAGGACACTGTTTGTTTAATTTCGCAAGACATTTGGTTTCCCCAAAGCCAGAAGAGCTACCTCAGTGAATTCCCAGTCATGGTACTCAGCACTTTTAAAGGATTTTTTTGTGGCAGAGGAGTAAGTTCCTCTAAGTTGGAAACAAAACAGACTGATACATTTCATAATGTAGTCGGGTTGTTGAACAATATGTAACTAGGTGTCTTTTAAATATTCACTACACTTGCTTCAGAAAGGCCCTAATCTGTTCTGATTGCCAATATTGTAAAGGCAAGGTAAGTGCAAAGAGAAAAACACTAGAGTTGTACCAAATCTGCAGACTTTGTCAATACTGTGATGTCTGAATGTCTGCTGAGAATTTCACCCTCTAGAAACATTTTACTTAATGATTGTTACTATTATTACTGTTATTTTACTGTTATTGTCATAGTAGTTTGGTTCTTAAACCAATGCAGTGAGAAATCATCTTTTCTTTAAGTAGGCATAAGGAAAGATTCTCCTTTGCCAGTGGTCTTCCACACTCTCCAGCAGCAATGTACATGAATCCCTGCACCTAGATGCAGGCCTTTTTGAACTCTGTACAGCCCATAGCTGAATTCAGAGGATGTCCTTCCTGAAGAGTAGGGGAAGATAACTGTTGGTCTGAACTCTGATCCAGAGGCCTTTGCTATCTTGTAGAGTTGAAGCTTTGTGGTGCAGCTTGTTTAAGCTCTCCAGGAGCTGGCCTCCAAGGCCTGCTTTGCAGATCCAGCCCTTACTGCCCTGACAAGTACAGCAGGCCAGAAGCTGTAGGACATTCCCTCCTGCTGCAAAGAAACATCACTTCAGCTGATCCAGTGACAGCACCAGGGAGGAATTTTCTGCTGCAAGTACTAAGCACAGACAGAGACACTGCTTAATTTTCTCTTTGTGCAACTCAAATCCGGTGGGGCTCATGCAGGTCCATCTACTTTCTGCACTGTACAAGGGAACATGCAGTGGGAGCAAAGCGTGTTGGGTCTTGCTCGCTGTGCTGATGAGACTGAGAGACCTGCCAGAAGCAAAAATAGGTCTCCACTTAATTATACGTTATTTTGTTAATTGTGACTCTACTGCCTGTCTCTCGCTGGCATTGCAGGCAGAGGGTGCAAGCCACCTCTCCAGTCAATTTCTCTGTCATAGCTTTACCTGGGCTCCATCTCTGGCAGCTGTGGCTACCTCCGGGAGGGCATCTGGAGCTGCCGTAAGTTCCTCTGCCGTTTCTTTTCAGTGTTTTCACCCCTTACACGTGTAGCAACGAAGCACATCTCACTGCAGAGCCAGAAAGCACTGGCAGTGGTTAGCAGCTCTGCCCGGCCCCGGGGAGGAGTGGACAGCCCTCCTGTGCCCCTAGGGGGTCTGGGTCGCGCTTCCGCTCCATCCCCCTCAGTGTGGGTCCCTGCCCAGCCCGCAGCCCAGCCCTCCCGGCCAAGGCTTCGCCTCGAAGTCTGGTCTTGGTGCCCGGCGCTGTGCGGGCCGGCCTAGCACCCCTACCGCCCGCACTTGCTGCAGTCTGACTACTTAGTAGACAGAGCCCTTCCCTCCCCTGCCTCAGGTTACAGAGGGGAAGGTCTTAAAATGCTTTAATTCCATACGCTCGTGCAGTTAACCCCTTCGAGCCCATCCAGCCGCAGCCCCGGCCAGTCCCGCCAGCCTCCTGCTGTCAGAAATTGATTTCCACGGGTGGGGACTGTTCCAGCACGGGGCTCGTGTCAGCCAGCCGCCCTGCCCGCCCCAAGCAGCTGGCTCAGCCCCCTCCTCGACTCTCCGCCTTGCTGCCTTCTTTTAAAGCCTTTGCCCGTCTCCTCCCAGGAGTAGCAGCGAAATGTCCCGTCCTGCCTATTTGGAAATGGGAACAAATTGCTCCCCCGCCTTACCTCGCCCATCGCATCCCATATATAGTCATATCTACGGTCAAATGGCAGGCAGCAGCGAATGGGAGCGCTGGGCTTCCCAAAAAAGCCGGAGGGGAGTGAGAGAGGGAAAGGGGTAGGGACGAACGAAGGAGGGAGGGGGGGAAAAAAAAAGCCCTTTCCAAAAAAGTATTGGATGTCTTGAGGAATGCAGTCAGCCCCCTGGGAAAGTACATATCTGTGAGGCGCTCGCTGCCCGCCGCTTGCACTCTGCCTTCGCCCCGTCCCGCTCGGATCAGCCCCGCCGCAAGGCAGCTCCGCTCCACTCCTCCGGGGCCGCGGCTGGGTCTCCTCTCGGGGTGGCCTGCAGCTTTTCAGGTTTTGTTTTCGGGTGCAGTTAGCGCGGGTACGCGCCCTAACCCACCGCCGCCATGGATGCCATCAAGAAGAAGATGCAGATGCTGAAGCTGGACAAGGAGAACGCCTTGGACAGAGCCGAGCAAGCCGAAGCGGACAAGAAGGCTGCGGAGGAGAGAAGCAAGCAGGTCTGCACGAAGGGCCCGGGCGCGGCTAGCGCCGGGGCGCAAGTCTTTCCAGACGACTCCTCTCTCTTTCTTTCTTTTTCCCCACAATATACCTTGTGGTACTCCCCCATTACCACCTCCTGCAGAACTGGTTTAACTTTTCCTAAGGCAGAGCTTCACCCTGGCAGCACTTGCCTGGGGATTCCCGGGGGTCGTTCCTCCAACCTCCAGCACCCCAAGCTGGGGAACGGGAGCCCTGGGACAGCCACATGGCCTCAGTGCCCTCACTGTCTTTGTCACAGGGGCACGGCGCGGAGAGGCTGCCTTGACCACCTGGTTAGCAGTGGACAGACATGCTGTGATTTGGCAAAGGACACTTAAAGCAGTATTTTCGCCCTCCAGCACCACCTCGTAGACTTGTCTGACGCTAGCTCCTTACCCATCCAGTTGTGTGTCCCATTTTCCTGGCCTTCTCCAACCCCTCTTTCTTTACACGTGGGGCTTTATTCGTTTGGGGGAGGGGGACACATTGGTTGCAAGTTTCTGGGAGATCCTTAAAGAGGAGGGAAGAAGGGAAAGGGATTTAAAAATTAATTTCCTACTTTTCCAAGCACAGAGAGAAACATATTTGTGCATTGTATTTCCTCTTGTGCACCTAGTTAGAGGATGACATTGTGCAATTGGAAAAGCAATTGCACATGACGGAGGATACAAGGGACCAAGTGCTGGAAGAGCTACACAAGTCTGAGGATAGCCTCCTCTCCGCAGAGGAGAATGCTGCCAAGGTATCGTGCCCTTGCCGCAAGCAAAAATAATCTAACTGTCTCTCCTTCTCTCTCTCTCTTTGTCTGTTCTTTTCTGTCTGTTCTGCACTCACACTTCGCCCTTTGCACGATCACGTTGCCTGCTGCACCTTTTCCTGCCCACCCTCCCCTTTCCACCACTTTCCACCCATACCACAGCTGGAGGACGAGCTGGTGGCTCTACAAAAGAAGCTGAAGGGCACTGAGGATGAGCTGGACAAATACTCCGAGTCCCTTAAAGATGCACAGGAAAAGTTGGAACTGGCTGACAAAAAGGCCACAGATGTAAGTTACCCCCATCCCTTTCACCACCACCCAAATGCAGAAACAACACACTCCCTCTGCACAGGACAGCCAGGACTCCTACCAAGCAGCACTCCAAAGCTTTGATGGGGGCAGAGTCCAGGCAGGTCCTGGGCAGGGAGGTAGGAAAATGCAGCACTGGCTCCTTGCATGAGGTCTGCACACTATCGGAGGCATTTGATTGGGTTTCTGCTCACTCAGCACGTGCTTTTCATGTGTACTTGCTGGTCTAGACATGAAGGTAAAGAGTGGATTGTCTGCTCAGGTGATGGGGAAACCAGCTCAGCCTGGAGCAATACCACCTTAACTATATATAGTGAATCATTTAATAGCAAGTGGACACAGGAGAGGAAGATCCAGGAAAGCAAGGGCTGCTAGTTCAGTCTTAAGAGAGCTGTTCTGAGGCACAGATGAATTAGAACTTGGTAGATACTAGTTTAGCTCACTTACTGGTTCCCAAGATAAAAGATCCTCTCCTAGATTACTTTTTTTCCCCCTTGGAAATAACTAGAATTTTTTCACTTGTCAAAGAAAAGTTCGGTCTTGTTTAAGAGAAAATTGTCTGGAAGATGATACTTGCTAAGTTTGCAGTTCAGAGGACAGGGATCCTGGGAGCAAGCTGGGAGATATATATAGCTCACCACTTTATATGGTAATAATGTTAGAGCTTGAGCCTCTCCCAGGCCCTTATCCCACCCACCTGTCTACCCCTGACATGCATTTAATGTATTGCATGCATGGAACCATGAGAATTTGTTGTCTCTGCAGTTAAGGTCCAGATATCTATGGCTGCTGCTGTACAATCCATTTCTCTGAGTAAATCTCAGCTCTGAATGACAGGATTAGGTGAAACCACAGTATTTCCAAACCAATGACCATCCTTTTCCTGTAACTCATCTTTAAAAATTAACCTCAAAGCCATAGTAAAAAGAGGAGTTAGCCCAGATGAAACAAAGCATTTCAGGGGGAGGAAGGATACTTTTAGAAGGAGAAATGTTGAAAAACAGCTCTACATGAAAGACAACATGGTCTAAAACAAAGGATAGAAAAGGTTTAGCTTCGGTATGGCAATTAAGTTGTATAGCTCAGGAAGAGAACTCAAGAACTTAAACATACGCATGCATAGGAATGGGAGAGAGGGGTTCTGTGTGTAATGTGGATCGGATGTCTGCCGTCTTCTGTGTATGGCTGCAGAGATGAGAGGCAGCTTCCTAGCAGGACGTTTATTTAACTTATTCAGAGGAACCACATATAGATCCAGGGGAGATATTCCATATAAGGAAAAGTATGCAGACTATTTGGAAATAGCTTGCCTAGGATGAAGGCAGGAAAAATGCCACTAGATTCCCTTTTCGAAATGAAAGGTCTTCTTAACCAATCCCAGTGCTATTTTCATTTGCTGAAGAACAGCGTTTGGAAGCTAGTTGAGGGCAATTTTATTTGCAGTCATCCCTCAGGCAAAGGGTAGGCAAGTGTCTGCCTTGTTTTCATCAAGGTAAATGCTGTATTTAATGGTATGCATGGAGTATGTCTGACATTTTCAAGATGTCTTTCTTTTTTGGTGATGTGGAGTATCTTTGAGGCATTGCAGTTGACGAAGTATTTGCCTTACTAGTTTGGATAGTTCCAAGCCTTAGGAAAAAGACGGGCAGGGGAGGGAGTGCCGGCTCCCCGGGGTGTATTCGGCTCACGCAGGAGGTGAGGAAACCTTACCTCGCCGGTATTACTCACCTGGCAGAAGCCGGGCCACCTCACCTGGGAGGGGGCAACCGCAGCTTCCTCTCCCCTCCCCGTGTGCAGCACCAGCTGGTGGGGGCGGAATGCTCGGTACTTTGGCGTTCTCATATCGGGCGGGTGAGGGAGATGGGTCGCGGCCTCCAGCCCCGGCAGCCTGCGCACTGCGCCACCAGGGGACGCTGCTGCTCTAGCCAGCCCACCTGGGCACGGCCGCCGCCCCTGCTCCCTTGGTACCCTGGTTCTCCAGCCCGGCCCAGCCTGGCCCCGCCGCAGAGCCCTCTCCCGGTCAGGACCGGCCTCTGCCCGCTCCAGGGCCTGCCTCCGTGCCCGCCCCGGCGGTGTGCCGCGCCGCTCCCAGCTTGGTGCCGGCAGCTCCGCCCCGGTGCGCGGTGCGTTGCGGCGCGGGGGGACTTCCGGGGCTGGGGCGGCCGGAGGAAGGCGGTGCAGGCTACGCGAGACGCGGGCATGGCGGCGATGAGCTCGCTGGAAGCCGTGCGGAGGAAGATCCGGAGCCTGCAGGAGCAGGCGGACGCCGCCGAGGAGCGGGCAGGCCGGCTACAGCGGGAGGTTGACCAGGAGCGGGCCCTGCGGGAGGAGGTAGGACTACCCGCTCCGCCTCGCTCCTCGGGGGCCACAGCCCAGTGGGAGCAGGCGGGGGCCCCGGTGCGCGGCTGGCCCTCGCCGCAACCTGACCGGCGGTCAGTCGGCTGCTTCCTTCGCTGCGGTCTCCGATAGAATGGTTACCTGCCGGCCCCCGGCCCCGCACAATGTTGCGGGCCGATGCCGCTGGTCCGCACGGGCAGGCCCGGGGGCGCAGGTGAGCAGGTCACTGGGGGTGGAGGCCTGCAATGCTGTGCTCTTCGGATTAGAAACCGGGTCAAAGCGTGGGACCGGGAAAGCTGCGGCGCTTAACTAGACCGCGCTAGATCTGCTGGCCAGCAGCAAAACGTGGAGCTTAGGCGAGATGCTTGAGGCAGGGTGCTTTGTATTTTAAGTGCCAGTTATCTGCTTATGCCATCCAAACAAGTTCAACTCTGTTTGGAGTCAGCATGTTGACTGTTAAGAAGTTATGTACTTGGGAACGATCCTGAGGTGGCCATGTCCAAGTACTTACAGTACCTGAAAACACCACAGCAGTGTGACCATATGGCCCCTGTCTGTATACTTCTGTAATATGTTTAGCTTGTCAAAATCCCTGGCTAAGATGGGCAAGGAAGAGTGGGGGCACAGTTTCAGGCAGACACGGGTTAGTGTGAGCAGCACAGACTCACTTAGCAGAGAGATGTACGTAAGAGTGGCAGTTAGAGAAAAAAAACCTGATGGGGCTGTTTGGTTTGCCACTGGCCTTAGGGAATTCTAGCAGCTATTAATGTTTCCTGCTATAAAATCTTAAATTTTTTTAACAGCCATTTTAGTGTTTTCAGTGGTTGTGTAAAAGTGACACAAAAGAACAAATTTCTATATGTGTACTTTATTGTGGTAGAAAACATGATTCTTTGATCTCCTTATAGTACTGGGCTTTCTGGGCAGCAAGATTAAAAGAAGGGCCTTCCAATTACTTGCAAGCGATATTCCCAAGGACCAAAATATGACTCCTTACACTTATGTAACTACTGCATTCTTGCAAATCACTTAACGTTTACATTTTTTCCAGTGAGGGATCATGGCACAGTCATTAACCTTTTTTCATAAGCATTTCTGTCTTTGAAGTACCTGTACTTGTTTTCCAAGCTTTGTGGAATAAAGGGCTTTCAGTAGCATACTGTTCTAAACACTATGTTAAGTGATTATCATTAAAATAGGAAGCTTTGCTGTTTCCTTTTGTGGCAGGAGGAATAATGTTGAAAAGTGGTTACAGCTTGCTGGTGAAGTATTCCTTTTAATGCTCAGCCACATTGCTGTAAGGCTTGGGATGTAAAAGGTTAATGGTTGGCTCTTCCCCAGGGTTGGTTTATGTGGATGATGTAGTAATTCTGCAGAGTACATATACACAGTGTGTAAGTTTTTGTTTGGAGGGGTCAGTGCTAGGGTGAATAAAGTCAGAAAACTGAATGCACAGGCACATGTAGACTACTTGCATAATGCTAGCTATGGAGAGATTAAATTTTTAATTGTCACAGCTGCATTTCTGCTTTGAGAATATTGCAGCAAGTAAGCTGAGGTGTGAATCTGACCCTTCCCTTAGTGTGTATAGCATGTGATCAGCTAGGGTTGTTCTGGTTTGTTTTTTCTTCTGTGCAAGGTACAGATATGCAAACAATGCAAAAGCAAAAGCTGTGGCCAAAAAGTATCACCGCTTACAGCTTTTGATTGTTAAACCAGATTGTTAGAAGGTTTTAGATTGTGACTAGCAGCCATTGCCTTAAAAAATACCTCTTCTCTGTTTTGAGCACATGCATCTCAAGGGGCTGTTGGTAATCACATTTTCAGATTGTGTTTTTCTTCCTTCTTTTGGAAAACAAAATCTGTCTTACAACAGTACTAATTAACACCCAATAGTCACTTATTCATGTCATCACTCATTGTAAAATATGTGGTGCTATGGCAAAAACGCAGAAGGCTATGTTTGTCTGTTAGCTGTAGGAGTGCCCCTTAGTGTCACTGGGGTTTTTTCCTTCCTTACCATATAAGGAGAGAAGTCCTGTTCTGCAGAAGAATAACTTGGGCCATATAAGGCTGGTTGGTAAACCCTTATTGAGGTACTGGAGCAGGAAGTAAAAATTTGAACTTTAGTCACCCTGTTTTTTCTAAGCATATTGTATGCTCTTATCATGATGAGGAGTCTTGACATGATAATAATTAACTTGTAACATTAAAAATTATCCAAAGGTAACATTTATGAAAGGTTATTTTCTTTCTCAAATCAAAATGTTCACATTCTTACCATTTAAAGCCACAAGTTTGAAAGTACAGATTTGGAGTACTACTGCTTGATTACAATATACACAGAATACATCTGGTTGGAAGAGACCTCAAAGATCATCTAGTCCAACCCTTGGCCCAGCACTGAGGGGTCAACACTAAATTATGTCCCTAAGGGCCAGGTCCACGCACTGCTTGAATACCTCCAGGCACTCCACCGCTGCCCTGGGCAGACCATTCCAATGTTTGATAACCCTTTCAGTGAAGAAATATTTCCTAACATCCTACTAAAGATTTTGTATTTGAGATAATGTGTATCTCTGAGGATAGTCTCTTCTATTCCTGGTTCACTGCCAGTACTCATTAATGTTAAAATACATTTTTCCTTCCCTGTTTGTATGTTACTTCCAATCATTCTAGAATGTTGTTTTATTTGTCCAGTGTATGAGTTGTTCATTCTTGTGTTCTGTATGACTAGATTTTAGCTGTGGCCAACTGTATCCACAGCTGCCTCTAGTTAGTAAAAACAACAAACAGTTCTTTAAGTTTTGAATTGCATAAAAAGTACCAAACGGATGTTTTTAGGACCTACTTTTGATAGAGGATTGGTTGTACTCTCCTGCTAGACATCACAGGAGGTTGAGATGAGAGTAACTGTTATTCTGAAAAGGGATTTTTTTAGAATAATGACCTTTCATACACAGTGTATGCTTCTTACTCTTTTGAAAGAGACAAAGTTTAATAATTAAGTTACTACAAAAGAACTTACTCTGCAAGTAAAACAACTCTAGGTTTGAATATGTTAGAAATAAAAGCTCGTAATGATAAGAGGCAGATGAGTTGCAAGTGTTATACAGGAAATTAAGTAAACAGGTATTGTGAGAGGGACAAATCTAGAGGAAGCTTTGGGATGGCAATATGGGGGAGAAAAAGTGTTTTACGCAATTGTTGCCTGTACCAGAGCCCTTCTGAGATGTGTGGTGGTGCTGCCTTTGTTATCTCTTGTGTAACTTGCTGTAAACAAAACTTGTGGGTATTTGGCATTTCCAAAACGTATGTTCTCTTACTCTCTTTGTCTCAGGTCTCTTAGTGCAAGTACTGATCTAGGTGTATTTTTGCATGTTTGCACTGACATTTTCTTATGGAACTTGGGGAAATACTGGGACAATTCTCAAAATATGGCAGAAGGTGATAAATAAAGGATTTGTGGTAACTTAGAAGAATAGGGTAGTTTGTGTTGATTTGATTAAAAAAAAAAAGAAGAAAAATGAAGGGGGAGACTATTGCACTTGGAGATATTAACCAATTATAACAGAAAATATTTGGGGAATGATGCATAATTCTTCCAGTGCAATGTTTTCTGGTACAGATTGTACAGTCCTTCATGTACTTCATTTAAAGGAAGCATTAATCACTTTTTTCCTCCATTAAGCAATAACTTCACAATTCAATGAGAGCATGCACATCTCTGTGTATGTGCTTTTTAGTGGATGAAGTCAGAAATTCCTGGAGTGGTTTTAAGTGGCGCTAGCAGGTACCTGGGATAATCTGTGATAAAAGCTGATGTATGCCTTTTGCGTTAATTTCTATTCTTCCTGTGCTTAGGCTGAGAGCGAAGTAGCTTCTCTGAACAGACGCATCCAGCTGGTTGAGGAAGAGTTGGATCGGGCTCAGGAGCGCTTGGCTACTGCCCTGCAGAAGCTGGAGGAGGCTGAGAAGGCTGCAGATGAGAGTGAAAGGTGGGTGGGGCCACTCTTGAATAGATCATTACCCTTATGACAGAGATGATAATTGTCAGGGTGGGTTAGGAAAATAAATTAAACCACTCCTATGTCTCTGAACATCTGCAATTCACTCTTCCTTTGCCTACATGGACTTCACTTACCTCTTGTCTGTAGAGACATCCAAAATGTGTTGGATTGATTTCTTTTTCTTGTCTCAGTTGTAAAGATTAGATTTAAGTGGGGCAGGGATTTTGGTGTATCATAGGAAAACTGCTTGGCCCAGGCTAGACTCCCCTATTTGGATGACAACTTTTTGAGAGTCGTGTACTTTGGTACTGTCAGGTGATGCTTGATTTCATTGTGGGTAGAAAATCTGACCTGGGAAACAACAAAGTACTGAAAGAAGCTTTGTTTGCCATGTTGGTGATATTGGTGTCTGAAGGTGAGCAAAGGAGAGAGAGCCTGGTAATTTCTTTAGATCATAGAATCAACCAGGTTGGAAGAGACCTCCGATCATCCAGTCCAATCTATCATCCCAGATTTAGGCTGAGATTTCCACAAGTGCTTATAGTAAGTTAGGAACTAAAGATTTATGACTTTGGAAGATCTTTTTTACTTTTACAAATAGTGTTTTATATCTTTGATAGTACTGCTTTTTTGGGAAAGAAGCTACATATCTGTATTCTGCATATTTATTTTTGCCTCATTAATGACGCAGTGTCTTGAAAAGAAAGGCACCTGAGCCTCTCAGTGCATTGTGAGATAGCTAAGAGGATTTGGGTCAAAAATGCGTGAAAGGGGCAATATGCAATGTTCCCTGTTATGAAGGAGTTAAATTTTGCTTATGCAAAGGACAGAGAACTTCAGGGCTCAAGGGTTCCGACATGGCAAAACTCACAAGAATCTGTTTGGCCCATAACCATAACGCCGGTCAGTCTGCAGGGGTTGTCATGTGCTGTTTCACAATGAGTGTAAAAGCAGAGATTACTTTAGTCATAAAGTCTTTAGAAGCAAAACCTATCATTTACCTTTCTATGAGATCAGTTTTCCTTCAATTTTAAAATGAATAAACTGAACTGTGGTAAGAGCTAAACAAATGAGATGTTCTTTTTTCCTAAGACATACTTCTTTCCTTTGAACTTGTGAAGCATGAATGCACAGGACTAGATCTGTGGTATGAGGAATCAAGTATCTGACTTGTTTCATTCACCTTAATACACCTGTTTGAAAGTTGCACTCCAGTAGTAGTAGAGCTTGGCAAATCAGCAAACCTTGAACCTTGTATTTCCTGTTTTTCACATCTTTCAGAGGAATGAAGGTCATTGAAAACAGAGCCCAGAAGGATGAAGAGAAGATGGAAATCCAAGAGATCCAGCTTAAAGAAGCTAAGCACATTGCTGAAGAGGCTGACCGCAAGTATGAAGAGGTCAGTTCTTGGGCACAGGTCATCTGTTTCTAAACACAGGCTGTGCCTGTAATTCCTCCCCTCTCCCCTTTTGCCTTTTAAGTTCAAAAATACCACAAACTCCACTCTTTGCAGGTGTGGAAGGAAAAGTGGGCACCTGGCTACGTCCAGGGCTAAGGTGGCAGGAGATCTGTGTTCAGATCTTTACACTAAAATAGTTGAAAGTATTCCCTTCTCTATTTGGGAGAAAAATATTTTTAAGTTGTCTTTTGGTGAATGAAAGAAATCCTGTTGGATAACAAAGACCCGAATGAGTAATGAAGATGTCCCACAATGAAAACTCGGGTGTTAACCAAAAACAGGAAGGACACCCATCTCCCTGTTTCACAGGACTTGGAAACAGGTGATGTATGCTTCAGCAACATAATATCCCTGATCGTCATTTGCCTTTTCTTGTAAGGTGGCTCGTAAGCTTGTAATCATTGAGAGTGACCTGGAACGAGCTGAGGAACGTGCTGAGCTCTCAGAAAGGTAGGTGTTGAACTGCCCTGAGATGTGTGTGAGGTGCTACAAGACAACTGTAACAGCATGAAACATTGGCAGTACACTGTGTGTTCAGCTCAAAGCTATGTTTTGCTCATCTACTCTAATGGTTGAAATAAATGGTCAGCACCAAAGTAAATGTGTTCATATGTGTGTACGTGTGTGTGTTGTCACTGCATGCTGTACCTGCACACTGATTTTGTGAATGGCTTTTGTGCATTTCATGTGTTCACTAACAGCCAAGTCCGACAGCTGGAAGAACAATTAAGAATAATGGATCAAACCTTGAAAGCATTAATGGCTGCAGAGGATAAGGTACTGATACTAATAAACAGTTTTTAGGTTTAACTGCAACCCAAGTCTTTCAGCTTCCATAGCCAGTTAGCTCACTCAGTAGTAACAAAGAAGTCCTCGCTATGCTCTTTACTCTCCTTGCATCTTGCTTTGGTGGTTATCTTTGGTCTCTTTTTTGTTTATTTATTCATTTTTACCTTCAAAGCTGATCTCTTGTGCAGACAAAAGAAGCTGAACTGTCTCATGTGTAAACACTATGTAACTATTTCTGTGTAAGCCAAGAGCTGTAGATGATTTCTGTCTGGTCGTTGTCTTAATGTACACTTGAAATGGAATTTGGCTTATGAGGAGTTGCTTTCAGTCTGTGATGGATTCAGCTGCTTTTGAGGCCATTCTTTTGCTCTGGAGTTGTTTTCATTTTTCCCAATCTTTTCCCCCTATTTTCTCCTGTTTCTTTTGCTTGACTGAATCTTCCATCCACCCCTTTCCTGCCTTCCTTCTGAAATAACAGCAAATGTGCTGAGCTTGAAGAGGAGTTGAAAACTGTGACCAACAACCTGAAGTCGCTGGAGGCTCAGGCTGAGAAGGTAGGCTAGAGACTTAAGTGAGAATGCATCCCTTACTTTGTCATCTGGATTGGCATTTGGGGTTTTCTTCATATGCTGCTCACTGTGCAGCATTTCAGCAAGTCCATTGTCAGTTGAAGCACTTGGACTTACTACTCCATTCGTACTTGGTTCTTATCAGAACCTAGCATTCCTTCTAGTTCCAAATAGGTCACTATTATTTGATCACATGTTCTGTTAAGTAGTGTAACAGGATTAAATATTATTTATACAATGTCCCTCAAAATGGCTCTTGTATGCTAATTTTAAGTTTCTCTAAATGCCACTCTTTGAAATTAGTACTCATTTCTACTTGAAGTTCCCACCATATAGCACTGGAATAGAACTCAACAGGAATTTGGCTCTAGTAAACTGTAGTACCACAGTTTGGTAAGTGGAATTAATGTAGTTACACCCATATTAATTTATTATATACAACTGATTTGTTAAAAGAGAGTCTCAAATTTGGTATTTTGTGATATATTTAGAATAGCTGGTCTGGTCTAATATGTAATATCCTTTTTCTATTTACAGTACTCACAGAAAGAAGACAAATACGAAGAGGAGATTAAAGTCCTGACTGACAAACTGAAGGAGGTAAAAATTAAAGCTGTTCTTTACAACAGATCTTCCAATGCAACTGACTATTTTAATATGAAGACTGCTTTGCTTTAAGGATGGGCATCTTGTTTTGGAGACAGTTTAGTGTTAAATGTCTTTTCTAAAAATGTGTATCACCTTATTATTTCCTCCTATCAGTGTACTTTTTTGCTCATTTGAACCATTGCTTCTCTGCTCACAAGTCCTATGTGTGTGTTTCCTGACATCATCTATATTTGTCTCAATTCCAGGCTGAGACCCGTGCTGAATTTGCTGAGAGGTCGGTAACTAAGCTGGAGAAAAGCATTGATGACCTAGAAGGTACGGGGTTTTGTTTTTCTGACTTACTACAGAAACACAGATCTTGTATTCTTCTCCTCTTTGGGTTTTTTCAGTGCCTGATTCTATTTGCCAGGCTTGTCCTGCCGATACAAGTGGTTCTGTCTGAAGAGTAAAATAGGCAAAATATTTTCCCACTGAAATGTATTGGTAACTTAAATGCTTCATGTAAACAGTGTTTTGCTTCTGCCTTTTCCTTTTTCTTTCATGTTCTCAAGACTACTTCCATTTTTCACTTTTTATTCTTCTACTTGGAAGTATATAAATGTATAGGGTAAACGATTAGATGATAAGTATTATTATACTAAAAGGTTGCTGAAGTGTTGTCTTATGTTTGTAATAACAAGGAATGTAGCAAGCTAACCTAATTTATTGCTGTGATAACAGTGAGTCGGGGCAGACGTTTTGTCACAGACCAGTTGCTGATTTTCAGCAAAGCTAATGAATTCTACATATAATCAGAAGGACAGATTATTTAACTTCAGAGTGTTTTTTTTAAGGTTTTGATAAATCTTTCAGGAGTGCAGTGTAATAGTAGAAGCCACTTCCTCCCTCTGGAGAAAATAATTCAGTACTGCTTACTATTTAGATGCATTACAGTAAGTCTAGGCTTTTAAGAAGCTTGATTACTTGGTATGGAAGCCTGACTTCTGCAATAAAGGGTATGAAATACCTAGGTAGCTGCTGAAAATTTACCGTCATTGTCTTGGGAAGAAAGCAGAGAAGAAAGATGAGTGTTTCAAGGAACAAAAGTAGCCGTAAGAAACTTGATTTTTATGACATCACACAAATGAGAGTAGTTTAAAAAAAAAAAAGTGAAAGTGAGAAGATAAATGGCAACATCATCCTTGAGCTGAGTTTCTGGCTCTTTTCTCCCTAGCTTGTGTATGCACTCACAACGTGCATTAAAACAAAAATCCATGTTAAAATACGGATTTTGCTTCCCTTTGCTTGTTTCTTTTGTATCACAGGTTGTCCCACAGGCAGTGCAGTCAGTGAACTTGTGTAAAACGATTCACTGCCGATATTTTTGTTTGGTTTTGGTTTTTTTAAATTCTTCTCTAATTTTGTGCATTTGTTTTGTCTGTCGCAACACTTCTTTCTGTGTGCTCTTCCCCTTTCCTACGGCTTTGGATGGTATCCCATGCCACCGCGCTCACCTTCCATCCTGTGATCACACTCCATTTCCTTGCATACCTCTGCCTTCCCTTGGGGGATCCTTAGATGAGCTATATGCTCAGAAACTGAAGTACAAAGCCATCAGTGAGGAGCTGGACCACGCTCTCAACGATATGACTTCCATGTAAATGTCTTCCCAGCTTCTGCCTACACCTGCTTCCCTGCCCTCATTAATTGCGCAGTTCCGGCATTATGAAATTACACTCCCTCTGTAGCGGGAGACGCGTTCCTTTAGCGAGACTAGGTGTACAAAATACCATGAACAGTTCTTTACCGGGGCAGAGTGTGGGTGAGTGTTGTGCCTAGCCTGGTAAATACTCATGGTGATTTTGTAAGATGCTTAATAAGCTTGCGTTTCTTCTTTCATTCTGTATCTCCAATCCTGCCTTGTGGTCACCCTTTGTTTGCAGCTCTGCATTTATCCTTTCAGTTCACCTCTGTGCAAGTGGCCCGTCATACTCAGTTTACCAAAGAAAATTGCATTTACTGCATTTGGAGTGTATTCTTCTGCTGTCACAGTTTTCTTCTGGCAAAGTTCTACAAGTTTCTTCTGATTTAGCTGTAGTCTTTTATTGACAGTGGAAAGTGTTTCTGTAAATTTCAGCAGTATCACTAAATTACAACTATGGAAATCAATTTGAAATAGTTATTTGAAACACTTTGTCATTTAAAACAATAGAAATTACAATTGAATTGTAGGTTGCTTCTGTGCATTGTGTGGAGTGTTATTAGTAATTTAATTTGCACATGCCAAAGCTGTGATAATATCAACTTTACTTATAAGGAGAAAAATACTGTATTGGAAAGCAGGAAAGCGATCAATTGTAAGGTGTGACTAGTCTCTGCAGTGTTTGATACAAACTGACTCTTCTTTCATCAGCCTAAAACCATGAACAGAGGTCAGCTATACTAAATCCACCTTCCCATGCTCCTACCTCATCCTGTACAGTTGACATGGGAAAGAGGAAGAGCTGTGGCTCTCAAGTGCTTGTGAAATGCAGTGTTGAGTCCCAGCATTTCATTTTGGAAGCTGGCATGCTTTCAGCAAGGCATAAACTTTGCTCACTGCTTGAAATGTATTTTGCATGCACTCATATTTTAAATGTGTTTTCTTTTGCTTTTTTGCATCCTTTACCTTCCTATCTTTTTAGTAGGAGTCTAATGTTGTTGTATGCTTTGATTTCTTTATTATTTGTTGGGGGGTTTTGTTGCCCCACTCCTTCCCCTGTGTACAGAGATCGCAGTATTTCTTCAATCTGAGATATTTCTAAATGGAGAACAGACTTTAGAATTTGCTTTTCCAGTACATGAGGACATTACTGTATCATTCCAGTCCCAGCATGGTGTGGAGTTTTTCTAGTAGTCTTCTTGCATGATGGACTCTGCTGTGCTGTTACTGTTCTTTTACAATTCTTCACTGCACCTTTTTTATTTCCTTCCTTATCTCACTTTTTCTTTTCATGCAGATAATTTTCTTTGCTTCACTTCTCCAAAGACATCCTCATCAGGTTGGATAAAACATCTTTCCAAGCTTTGGATGTTTCATGGGTTCATTGTTCTGTCTTCTATCTTAGTTGACCTTATGCCTCTAGCACCTGTCTCAGAATGTGCTCTGTTTGTGCTCTGCTGTACAGAAACTCTACATCTCTCAATGTAAAATAAACATCCCAACTGTATTCCTTTTGCTATTCCCTTGCTTCTTATTTATTTAAATAACTATTTCAGTTATTAATAAAAATTGCTTTTTTTTGCTATTAGGGATTTACATTTTTGGTGTTTACATTTTTTTTTCTGCAAACACTTTTGCCTGAATGTTGACTGTGCAAAGCCAGTGATAGCAATTTGTGGGATGAGAATACCATTCTTGGTATTTTGAAGTCAAAACTGTCCAGCCTTTCTCAAAATGGAGATAAAATGGCAAATAAATGTAACAGGAATTTTTCAGTTGTTATTTTTAGCCCCAAATCTGCAAGAACATTGCTTCATTGGGGTCATTTGGTCGTGGGAGCATGGCTAAGAGGGCAGTTAAGTCCTTGACACCAGATTTTTCACATTAAATATTCTCCTAGTTTGATGCTTAATACTTTATAGTGTGCTTGTTAACTGAAATATGAGAGGCATATTTAAGTGGACAATATAAAAAACATTTAAGTTCTTTTTTTTCACCTAAAAATAGTTCTTTACACGTCATGCAGAAATGTTCTCCCCTCTTTCACATCATTGTTCAGCAAACGTGTTACTTGCTAACTTGTTTTTTACAATACATTTCTCTTGTATGGCTTGATAGGACTGGGAGTTCAGCAAGGAGATTTCAGTGGATCTTACACTTAGTTCAGGCTTGTGACTTTGAATTGCAGACTCATGAGAAAGGTCAGTAGGAACTAGAGTAGGAAAACTCATTATACTAATAATGAACTGATTCTGCTGCAAAGTGGAGCACTATGTAGATTTAAGGTTTGAAAACCTGAACGTTGTCTTTCAGTTGATTTGGCAGTGCCTAATTAAGGATGAAGCACTAAATACTGACGCCCTGAGGTTTTGCAGTGTTATTTGAAACTAAAGAGTTTATTGCATTGTTTTAATTTTCTTCACAACAGAAAAAGTTCTTTTCCAGTTCATGTTAATGTGAATCAGTTTAAACTGAATTGATTTCTTATTATGCCTGTCAGTGCATATATTGCTAAAGTTCCACAGCTGAATAAACGCATCAAGCCTTGGTGGTGAGTTTTAGCCTTTAGAATAATATGGCTTTCTTGTTCAACTTCAAGATTATTCAGCAGTACAGGCTAGGCTGGATTTCCTTCCCTCCCCAAACCTGTTTTCCAAATAAGGCTTCTAAATGGATGCATCATCTTCTTCCCTGCCATAGTCAGATAACTCAGTCTTGTCCTGTTTTTTTTATCCCATGACACATGTCCTAGTGTTACTGACTATGGGGAGAAGCCCAAGCACAGGATATGAATCAGCAGTTGCACACAGTCCAGATAATAAAGTTCAACGACTTACTACTCATCAATTGAGATAGAGAAATGGTTTTATACACTGTGCATAGCGCAAGTGAAAAGTAACATTCTTAGTGTGAAGGTTAACCAGATGTAATGGGATCAGCATTTGTAAAATGCCAGAAGCTAACGTGGTTAACTTTGCAAATACAGGAGTTCTGGGGAGCGTGGTCAGCTGTCACTTGTCAGCAGAGCTGAAGTAACTTATGCTACAGCAACTCCGCCCCTTTAATCCATTGTGTGTTGAGTTTATTGTTTTTCAACTCAGTTCCTTGCAATACTGTTTCATAAGAGGAGTCAGAAAAGCCAAATCCAATGTAGGAACCTGATAACTTTTAACTTGCTGATTTTGAACATCTATCTAAATCTTCCCTTTTTCTTCAAACGCACATCATCCGCTCTTTGCACTGTCGAGTGAATTGCTGGAAATGGGCAATGCAATGCAGACACACAGGTAGCCATGTACAGAATTCCTAGCTGGCCCTGCTGCATTGATCTTGAGTCCATGGAGCCATTGTGATTCCTCACTGCAGTGTGTTTCAGTGCTCTTGTCACAGTTGAACCTGACCTATACATTATTTTGTACATGCCACAAGATCTGGCCATGTGTAGCTAGTCATGTACAGGCTTGTTGACAGGAGTGCGGGGCTGTGTCTGATGGCTCATTTGCCTGGACTCTGCTGTGCAGAGGCTGAGCCTCACTGGGTCTGAACCAGGGACTGAACTCCTTGCTTGGCCTAAGGTGGCTGCCTACAGAGCCAGCCCTTGGCTCTGCCTCCTTCGTAGATCACAAGCTAGATAGACTGCCTGTTGGTCATCAAGGGTTGGCTGTACACTTGGTAAATGCTTTCCAGGCATTACCTGGGATTTAATCTTATTTTGGATGTTGAGAAATACTGTCTCTGCCTCAGTTAGAAGGAGTTTTCTGTGATGAAGGTAAGCACCAACTTCTTCATTCAAATTATATTGTCATGTCCAAATAATGACTAAACAGTTTGGCAAACAGATAGTGATGTTAGTTATATGTGACATTATCCTGATAAGAGACATAAGACACAGTTGTTACCAGTCCAGGATCAGAGCTCTGAAGTATGCCTTGGTTTTACTGAGCTGGCCATTGGAGTTTGGGCTGGAGAGGAGGCAATGACAAGTTGCCTCTCACAACACAAGTATGTCCTACTGACCAGCTTACTGCACAGTTTTGCCATTTCTATGGCCAGAGCCTGCAGGAGAGGTGGAGGATTTGTGTGAAAGCTGTTAGGCAGCTGGTGGAAAAGAATCAGCAACAGTCGTTTCCTGTAAGGGAGTAATTGGAGATCAAGAGGCCAGGAATGCAGTATGAATCTAAACTACTGAGAATAATATGGAGTTTGAGAAAGCAAGACAGTCAGAAGCCATCATAGAACTTTCTTTCACTCCATAGAAGAACTCTCACTGAATGTACTGCCACAACATAGCTGTGGATGTTTCTCTTCAAATGTAAACCGTCCTCTTCACTTGGTCTATTTGAGCAGCACAGGTTCTCTTACTTTCATTTATTTTTCACCAAATGTTTGGGTTTGTTCTCTTACAAAGTACAACTGAACTATTTAATGGTGTCCAAGTGTTTTGATACCAGTAACAGAAGTATATCCCTGTACCAGAAATACCATTTCAGCTGTCAGATTTCCCAGGAAAGGAGTATGGGCTGAGTCAGACCTAATAGTAGTTGGCTGCCAGGATGCCTCCTGCCTGCTCTTATCCATGTGGTGACCCAGTTGTTTTCCTTCCACCTACAAATGAGGTTCCACCACATCTTAAATAGCCTACAAAGAGAAATGCCACTAATAAATCTTCCATACACTGTACAGAAAGATTAAAGCAGGACTTAGTTCTAGGAATATAGCTGCATTACTCTTCCCACTTGCCTGTCTCACACTTGTTCCCCACAACAGAAGTCTTAGCCAGTTCTTCATAGGTTGTAGTAGCTGTTCCTCGGAGGAGCTAATTGCTAGAATTCTGGCAACAAAAGTAAAACGTTTCTCTGTGTGTTACTGAACTGTCTGTGGTGCGACCAGTTTCTTGATTAACTCTTATTTAACTGTTTTCTCTGTCTAATCTGTCTTCATTCTGCCTCTTTTTTTTTTCCCTTCTAACCTGCTTGCTGCCTGTGCAGACCAACTCTACCAGCAACTTGAGCAAAACAGTCGCCTAACTAATGAACTAAAGCTGGCATTGAATGAGGACTAAACTGTAGTGTGACTATATTGTGAACTTACTTGTTTAAAAATGGCTTCTTCCAAATTTCCTTAAGAATGAATCAGTAAATGTAGAACTAAGCAAGAAACCTAGAAATTGATTTTGTTTCTTTTCAGATTGTTGATCCTGTGGTAAATTAATGGATTAAATAATCAATTTCTATTAAAAAATATGGAAATGCTTCTTCTAGATGAGGCATTTCATTATCTGTATGCACAGTAAGAGCAGAAAGCTCTTTGGCTATGTGATAGCTCCTTCCTACTTCAGTAAACAGCTACAGCATTTAGCTAAGTGTCCAAAAAAAGTAAGAGCCTACCCTGTAGAGAGGCACTCAGTTTACCAGATATCATGAACTGCTTCTGAGATTTTTACTAGAATGCGGATGAAACCAAAATGTTCACCAGGATTCATATTTCCGTATTTCATACTCAACATAAAGGATATTTAGAGCCATTTTGTTATCTGGAGACCTTAATGCAATCCTTTGCTATGAATTGGGCTTGTGTTTTGATATAACAAAGCACACAAACAAACTAGGAATGGGAGCTCCATCTGAAAACACCTGGTCAGTTTAAAGGTATGCTTGCATTGTTATGAAGTGACTATTACTGGATTCAGCTCTAGGATGCAGCTCTAGAACACTGTGCTGATTTATTGTATCAAATAAGTATATTAAATGACTGTCCTATAAAAGTGTGCATGCAACATAAAGCTACTAACTTTGATTTTATTTATTTTCTAAAAGAAACAAATTTCTAGAAGGTTACTTCACTGAAGAAGTGATTAGTTGTACTTTTTTTGTTCTTTGTAAGTTCTGAATTACATGAAACAAAGTATGGATCTGCAAAGAACTTATTTCCTTTATTGCTCTACTGTAGAAAACAAAACCAAACCAAAACAAGCTGCTTATCATCCCACATTACTATAAGTAACGAGCTTCCAGAATGTGCAAGAATTACATCTATTGGCAGTGCATTTTCTTAACAAGTGCAGCTGTGAACAGTTCTAAAGTAGCATTGCTTGTTGGTTGTTATATTAATTTGGAATTCTCTCTAGTTGTGTTTTACGGGGACATCAGTATTTATGAGCATGCACATTTCTTAACTTTCTAAACCCTTTGATAGAAAGGATGATTGCATGCCTTCATGTTCTGAGAATCAGTGCCTCCCAAGAACTGCTATTCACGTTTTTAATTTTCTAATCCCACAACAGAGAAAGTGGCGCATGCCAAAGAAGAAAACCTTAGTATGCATCAGATGCTGGATCAAACTTTACTGGAGTTAAACAACATGTGAAAACCTTCTTAGCAGCAACCACATTATTTGGTTTATTATTTTTACACCTGCTTGCCGTGAAACCCCATAAACATGTCTTTATTTTAGTTTCACCACAGTCACAAGAACATCTGCTAACTTATCAGGCAGGGGTCAGGGAAACACCAAAATGGGCAAGCCATGTGCGGGTTAAGCTACGTTATGTTATGGTTTAAATGTGCCATTTCCCAACCAAAATGTTACCTACACTTTGTAGAGAGTTCAGCAATTCAGTATGTGTAATGTTTTGAAGAATCCTGGCTGTGGCAGAAAGTGTCCCACCTCAAGTGCCAACTGCAATTGTTAATGAGAAGAATCATTCATGTTCAAGAGAGATCATGTGGAAGTGGTGCTATTTTGAACAAGGTTCTACTCATGTCTTTTGCTTGATATCAGACAAGTCAGTTGTTGTCCAGCATGGTAATTTATTTTATCAGAATTTTTTTGATATGTGAACATTCGGACTTTCTGTGCCTTCTAATTCAGTAAAACAGAGGCATGTAGGCACCAGAGAAACGTGAAGGCTTCTGAAAGTTCCAAATATTGTTCTTGCAACTCAATACAGAAGTGTAGGTCAGCATTTCACCTTGAGTATTCATTCAATTGTATTTTTCATGTTGAAATGAAAGATTCAATAAATTGAGAAGAAAACGTAAATTTGGAAGAGATTGTTAAAATGTTATTTTATTTGTGTGGATTTTGGGGAGGGGGAGGAATTTATAAACCAATATTTGCCTCACTGTTTTTCACACTTTCTTTGAGCAGTTTTACAAATATACCTGTATGTAAACATTGTATAATGATATGGAATAAAATGCACATTTTAGGACATTTTTTAAATTTTGCTGTCCTGTGATTTGTTTTTTATCACATTAACTTTCTGTATTTCACTGTAAAATGTGCATATGTGCAGTGTCTCCCTGTTTGATACCATGTTTACACACTGGCTTTCTCTTCTGTGCTGTTAATGTATAAAAATGCAAGGAAAGAAGTACAAGGGCTTGGACTGGTGTGGATCTGCAGCTGCTAAGAGGGTCCCTTGGCAGAAGCTGTCCCCATCACTTGATTGTATTCCCAAATATCTGCAGAATGCAGCTATCTCTTAACAGATGATGGAACTTTCCCAAGTTATTCGTTGTTAATCAAACCTGTTCTCAGTAAGATTGTTGCAGAACTCCCATAGACTTCTGCAGAAAATGAACCCAGAGTCCATGCTCTTGGAAACAATACTATGTATCTGTGTATCTTACCTCTTAACATGTATCAATATACTTTCATACCATGATAAATCTGCCAAAAGGATGAGTCAAGTTCGTGAGAGACCCTTTCACACAACTTTTCACCACTGATTGCTCATTACTTTGTGTAGGTGTTTTTGTTTGAACTACATAGTCTGTTAATGAACAGCTTCAAAAATAATTCTTACTCCTTCTTTTTCTGTAGTATATTGCTGAAAGTTGATGCTGTCCATCCTAGCAGCAAGGAGCTTGGTGAGAATCGCAGGGATAGATAACCTTGCAGATCATCAAAGAACCTCTGCTAGTGGACCCTTAGCAAGCAACTGAAAGCAAGTTACTTTCTCAGCAGCTGGTGTAGTGGAGAAAGGGTAAAGTAATATATAACAATTTGAAGTTAAATGGGAATTGGAGAGAGGAGATACATTGGTGTGAGTTTCTGGCTTTTATTTTTCCCTTTTTTTTTTATTGCTATAAAGATGAGAACTTAGTAAAATTACAAGCTTCAATTCATGGCTGTTGCCAAGTCGTCCTGAATGAAAAGGATAAGAACCCTGGCTTCATGTTTGCCTTCCAAGTGTTTTCAGGAAACAAAATGTTACAAAGCTCCTAGAGTGCCTTAAACTTATATAGGAAGCTGACAAGTCTAAAGCTCCAAATAACAGCTATGCAGAGGTAAGTTCTTCTCATCTTTGTCTTTCCTTAGCACAAGGATGAAATGTCAGGTAGTTGGGCTTTGTGAGTTCAAACTTCTATGTGTGCTGAGTGTTTGTAGGAGAGGGCCCAAGGCCACCCAGAGAGTTGGAGGCTGTGCTGGGAGTGGAACAGAGGAGTTCCTGGCACTTGGCCATGAGTCTTGCACAGCTGAGTATGCTGCCTGCTCCACTGAATTGCTTTGATGGTCCTATGGTCTGTGCTTGGGTCTAAACAATGTGTCTGAGTGAGGTCACACCCTTCACTGATTAAACTTGCTTGCTTTCCAGGAGACCACAAACTGCTTCGTGGTTTGGGGAATCTGAATTCACCTCTTAACTGTGTGTACGAATAAGGAGGAGGCTGTGGTTTTAATGTCTTTTCATGATCTCATGTCACCATTGATAACAGCAAGCACATGCAAGCAAGGAGATAAGAATTAATCTGAAAAAACTAAGTAGAATAGACTTCCCAGAAGTGCACTGTTGCCAATAAAGCCTTAAAGCTTCCTAATATGTAAGTAAAAGCCTTCCAGTTCCAAGGAGAGCTGAAGGCAGCAGGGAACATAATGGTAAATCATACCAAGTGGCTCTTTTTTGCTGACTAGCAACAGATGCCTAAATAGACATGGATGTGTTTGCTGGAGCAGGAAAATCTGTTTCCATCACATATCATAAGCCAGTACCCATTATGGATTCTTTGCATGTAGTGCCTAATCAGACAAAACTCAGTGAAGCTAGAAAGCATTGACTAGTGAAAATAAATAAATCTAGCTCTAATTTAACCCTATTCCAAACAACTGGGTATTTCTCCCTCTTGTAGCTACTTTGCCCAAAATGTTAGCTCTAAAAATTGCTTAAATTTCAGAACACTGCATCATTCAGCATTTCTCAAAATGTGTCTTGGTTTGGAGAGCTCCTCACTCTTTTCTTCAATGCAAAAATGCATTTGGCAGTTGGAAATACACTCTTGTTGTGCAGCCATGCTGTGTAATTGTCTCCCCAATGAAACTGAGAGCACCAGAACTAGCAAAAGCTGTGACCTTGCACGTCACATGGTTGGTTCTAAACTTGAAATGATTTTTTTTCCCCCCAGATTCTGAGACATTTGTGTTGTCTCTTGCTCCTCATGAGACTGATGTCTAGTAATACGCAAGTCATGCAGTGGGGTGCGCCTTTCCTGACACCAGGATACTTGTAGGCATGCTCTTGCTATCTTAGTTTACAAAACTTGAAGAAACGTAATCGTGCTTCTAGAGTTCTTTGTAGTCAAAGCTACTCAGTTCAAGAATTGTTGAATGGGATGAGAGACGGAATGACATAGGAGTCTCTTTCCATTAAGAAACCTATGGCCTGCACCTGTAGGGCTCAGAGCTCCAGCATCTGAGTGAGAAATATGAATCCATAAGGTAATATGTGTATTAACCAAGTTCTGCTGTCATTGGTGCTACTCAGAATCTGAGTTAAGTTGGCAAACTTCACTATGTTGTTAATATTGTAACAATATCTGTTACACTGGGCTGTCTGTGACACGGTGTCAGTGGTAGGAAAAGAAGAAAGTAATTGGCCAAGTGAAACACTTAAAGAGAGGAAGACACTTTTTACATGTCTCAGCACTCTGGAAAACAAGAGTATTTTTTCCTCAAGTGTTCCTTTTTGTATTTCAAACCAAACAAAAAAGACAAAAAAAACCCCAACAACAACAAAACAAACACAAAACAACCCAGGAGTATCAGTAAAAGATTAGGTGGGAATTATAGCAAAAAGGTCAAAGTAGTAGAGAAAGTAAGGATAATGCTTTTAATTTTCATTGAGGTTTGGTTTTTTTAATGCGCATAGGAGTAGTTTCTTTTAATAGAGGGAAGCTGTGTAACTTTCTTCAGTGTGTGTCATATTCTTTCCAAGGTGTGGAGATCTGTGCAAGTTTGCATAATTCTCTTGGCTTCAGTTCTGAACCTACTTGGTTTTCTGTAAGTCATACATAGACTTGTCAATTTGTAGCTGTTGCTGAGAATTGCATAAACACAGGGTAACCCACATAATGACAGCAGCATAGTTAGTAATCTAGATATCCCAGTTAGTTTAGATGAGAGATGAAACAATGGGAAGCGGAAGCAGATAGGAGTCTTACAGACACATAAAACCTATTCCTTATAATTTGTTATTTCTTGACTTAAAATGCATATATTGAAAGGACACTGCCCCATCTCAGCACTGGTTTCTTCCTGTCTCTGCTGGTTTGAAGAATGGCTGCATATAAAGATTAAACAGCATCTTTTTAATTTAAAAAAAATCCTAAAATAGTGCACACACGCAGAGAATTTCTGCAAACCTAGCTGTAACTGACAGTGTCACATTTCATAACGTACTGCCATGCATGGTTGTGGGAACGTTTCTCTCATTTGCACACAGCAAGCATATGGATCATGGGTATGAAGGTCTGGGGCCGTGATGCTGCAAAGTATTTTAAATGCCTTCTATTCCAGGGCCTGGTCATCATCTGGATTATGCCTTTCATCAAAGTTGTTTTCAATTTTGCTCTGAGATTCAAACAGAAATGCTGAGGAAGTGCCCATGTGATCTCTCTCAGACGCACCTCATGGCAAACTATTTAAACTTTTTGCTTGGATAAAACCTGCAAAGACCTATCACCTAGTGATAGCTGTCCATGCCACTGGGGAAGATGATGCTGGTCTGATGTCTACAGTACAATTTGTGAATGGATAAACAGGAAGGTGGAACTGCAAAGCTCTGGTAAGTTGTTTTAACTTGCTTAGGACACATTGGTATCGATCATATCACAGAGACCTGTGATAGTTTCCAGTTTAAAAATAGAGCATTTCTTCTCAGATCCACCAAATGTTTGCATGTTTCTCTTGACAAAAACACTAGTTTGAAAAGTAGCCTGGGAAAATGCTTCAAAATCTTTCCTGGATTATAGTTTTCCATAGCCAGCTAGGAAGAGCCTGCCAGTCTTCTTTCCACTTAATGAGATTGTTGTGCTATTTCCTTGTCTATTTGTTGGACACGTGTAGACTATAAAATAGGCTAAAGGGATGATGACATTTGTGTGGGCTGTCCATAAAAACCCCATTGTATCTAGAAGATGAACTAGGCAAGAAAACAGCTGAAAGGGAATGCTAAGATCAAGTTGTGTATGTGGGCTAAAGGCCAGTCTGGAGGGTATTAGACAGCATAAAGGTGATCTGCAGAAGAAGAATCCTTCCCTTCTAAATGCTACCGTGTAGTTATGTCTTGTCCTGCTCCTGTAGCCTCCACTTGTCTTCCTTCAGACACTGCATTCTTCTGCTACAGAGGAAGGTAGCTGGCAAAGACCAGATAGCAGCAAATTCTTTGTAACCCCTCATTTGAGTTTAAAGTACATCATGCAGGAAATTTTCCTGTAAAAATCAATAAAAATTCTTTCAGTGGCTCTCACCACAGCAGCAGAATCTGGTTTAAATTTCTCTATTACTAGCATTTTATTATCAATTACCTTAACCAGGAAATCATGACACACACACAAAGGATAAAGCCATGATTTTTGGATGCTTTTCAGTAGTTAGCAAGCATAGCAAATGTGTATGTGCTTTATTATGTTCACATGCAGCCATATCTGAGTGCAAGGCGTTTCCGGGAGATTAACAACTGGGTGGGAAAGATTGTGCATACAAGAGGCAGCCCAAGGGACCCAAACTACTTGTTAATTCATGGGAGGTGCTCTGTGCTGAGACTTTCTGTTGTAAGCTGAAATAAAATGCACACAGGCCTATGTGTCTCTGTCTGTAGAGGAGAAGCACAGATTATTGCTATTTTGAGCAATTAAGTTACTGACTCCTCCCTCTGCTTACTCATCAGTGTATGTGCTGCTAGCATTAGGACCCCTACAGCCAGCACAAGGATTGATAGGAAGAGTTTACTCTTGGATCCATTACTTTTGTGAATCGCTTGCTATTAAGAGTTTGGATTTAACTTAGGAAAACCAATAAAATCCAAGTTTAAATTGAGTGCAAATTCTATAGGGGTTTGTGTGGTTTTAAAGAAGAGCTTCTTTACCAACCCCCACAAGTGCATATACAGCTTTGGCCATACTCATACAGAGAGTATATGCAGCTAAGGCACACCTGTTTGATTAAGCCTTGTTCAAACAAACAGTTCCATTAGAGCAAAGTCTCAGTGCTGTAGAATCAAGCTTTGTCGAGGCACTGTACAATGAGAAGTCCTCTCTTGGATCAAAGCTGCTGGCTCTCTAGCTGCTTTTTAAACATACATTTGGTGTGTAAGTTTAAAAATCAAACTGCTGTCCCCAGTAAGCAATGCCATGCTGTATTTCAGTTTCTAAGGAAACTGATGTTCAGAAGCACTGAGCAGTTCCTTTTCATCCAGCTAGGACACCTTCATGCTCTATTAAAGGTGGGAGATTGCAGAATCCCTATTTAAATTACAGTGAAACCAGAAAGGTCAGAAATCTGTTTTCCCAGTTCCTCTTTTCCCCATGTCTGTTTTGCCTTTGAAGCAGTAGTGAAGAATTACTCTCTTTATTGCAGTGTGTCAAAACTGTCACTTTTAGTTGTACATTTCTCAGTACAGGATTTCTCTTAGTTTCTATTTTATTTTCCTGGTTGAGAATTTACAAAAACATCAGCAGTGCATACAAGAAATGCTTTTTACTCACATCTGTTTAAATTTGATGGCCACCAAGCTGAGTAGGAACTCGTTAGCTTGCATTACACCACTTGGAAAAAATGGTGTCATCCATTAAGTAAAGCACAGCTTCCCTGCCAACATCAGTACATCTTGAGCTTGTTTTTTTTTTCTGAAGCATGCATCAGTATCTTGCTTACCTTTGCACTACAAGAAATACTTTTAATTGGAGCTGAAAGGATGAGAAGAATCCAAGCTGAGTGGCATACATGAAGATGAGTATGCAGGTAGTTAAACTGTTGTATGGAGTAATGTTAATCGCATTAAAGTATAATCGTAAGTTAGGTGTGCACATGTGTACCTAACATATGCTGCTATACATCAGAAAGCATGGAGAGGTTCATGGTCAAAGAAATACATGATTTTCCAACTCAGGCAGTTGATGGGTTATCTGAAGTGGCAGAAGGAACAAACTTACTGCAGAAGTCAATCATTCCAGGCAGTTGTCTTCCCTCACTAGTGAAGTTTTCAAAATTTCTTAGTTGTCTCCTGCAGATCTACATGCAAAGATTTAAAAAAAAAAACAACTTTAGTTTTTGCAATGATCCTACTGCAGCACAAATCTGTGTAAATGCCATTATGTAGTGATTGTGCACGTTACAGATCTTTAGAGCTCATTTGCAACATGCCTCAACCTGGGAACAATAGTATAAAGGAACAGAGTTTGTAGTTTGCATGGACTCACTCCATAAGAATACGCAAGTCCAGTGCCAAATGCCTCCACCCAAATGTCCGAGATGTTACTAATTTGATAAGAGGCCTTTTCCTGTTTTTCACTAGCCTGTGTGGTTTCACAAGCTGTCTCTGCTCAGTTCTCACAAAGAGCATTTTTAGTGGCACGGAACATGCCTGCAGAGCAAAATGAAGGTGTAGTTGCAGCACAGCTAGGTGAAACCACACTGGTACAGATAGTCATAAGAGTAAATGTGTGGAAAAAGGCCTTGCAACCAGCATGCACATATAGCTGGATGAGTATTTGGTGTGAACTGCAGAGAAGCATTTGTTTATTTCAGTAGTTATCAGTAAAAACACATGCTGGAGCTTCAGATAATACTGAATGCTAGAAAAATGAATAGTTTTCTGTCTAGAACAACAGGTAAAGACAGTAGTTGCAAATCAGAACTCTAGTCTTCACTCAAGGAAGATTCACATACAAAAGCTGGAAACATATTTTTCCTCCTGCTCCTGTCTGTCAAAGCAAACATGCCTGTTGTTTTTCTTCCTGACATGTAGACACCTGCTGTGGTGGTGGCACTCAGCTCTGATACTGCAGGATGACTGGTCCACTTCTCTCCCAAGTCAGTCAGTGTCAGGCAGAGATCTCACTGCTGCATGTCTTTACACTTAATTGTCTGGGCCTTGTTCATTTTGTTGTGCTTTATGGTTTGGGGAGGAAGGGTGGAAAGAGGTAGTTACCACCCAGTTGTGAGGAATCCTTCCTAGAGCAAAACGGAAAGCTTTTGTAAGTGCCTGTACTTCATAATTGTGTCTTTCAGCATAGGAGCTTCAGAATGATACAGGGATACACTATGGTGTTTTACACCTCATATGGTTTGTTACTTTGTTTTGAAGCAACATACTTCAGTCTGAAAATATATAATTGGAAAAGGCAGAGACGCTGCTGCTGTCTGCTACCTATTGCACTGTGTGGGTAGTGCTTACACAAGCCATCATTTTCCACAGTACCTTGTACCTCTTCTCCTTGAGTAGGGAGAAAAGCTGCAGAGGATAAAAGGTTATACACAGCAACTGAATTGTAATGATAATGTGAAGCTATTCTCAAGGGCAGAATTGTTCAGTCCTTTCTGCTCAGTTTTCCACCAGAAGAGACTGTTGCCTGAAGAATAACCCCAGGAAAACCAGGAAATTATTCCATATGGGGGGGTTTTGGTGGTTTGTTGCTTGTTTTTTGGGATGGTGGATTTGGGTTGTTGGTTTTGGGTTTTTTTGTGGGTTGGGTTTTGTTTGGTTGATTTGGTTTGGTTTGGTTTGGTTTTTGTTGGGATTTTTTTGGAGCAGGGCGAGGGGGTAGAGGTTTTTTTGGTTTTGTTTTTTTTTAACACTGTTGTAAATGTTCCTTCATTACCAACTTTCAGCTGGTGACAATTATTTTTCCTCCAAGTCTCAAGAGGTTAAAAGTAGGCCCTGAATTAAAAGTATGAGGAAATTGCCACTGAGAACCTGAAGTTTCAAACTTGATACTTTTCAAAGACAAAAAAGAAATGTGTGCACCCTTTGGCTGGTCTGTAACCTCAGCAAGGTCTTTTCATCATTCCTTTGCCTGACAGGCGAAATGTTTCACAAACTCCCATCCTGCTGTTTTTAGGAACTTTTTCAGACTGCATGTGGCTTGTAAAACTAAGGCAGTAACAATGTGGCACTGTACAACTTTTCCACCTTCTGTTTTATTGAAAGTAAACAATTCCCAGGTGACACATTGTGAGTACACAGGAAAATGGAGTAAACTAAGGAGAGGCGTGTTCCCTTTATGGAGTGTGTGTGTTGGGGCAGCAGGGAAAGTCAGCCATCTGTGGTGCTGCACACAGGTCTCCAGGTATGAGCTGCTGTTTGGAGGGCAGGGCCAGACCCGCTGGGCTCCCAGTTATGCCTGAGAACTACCACTCCTGTCCTGCCTGTTATCTTGTGGACGTGGCACAACTATGCTGCTGGTGTGACCACAACAGGATCAGTGTTCCTCGGTAGGGTAGAAAAAGTACATCACATTTAATTAAGCTCCTTGCAAAGTTAATATTAATATATGCCTGAGTCGTAGTTGAAGCAGAGGTGATGATAAACTTGTTGATCTCAGTGTCTGAAGACCCACTGTTTTTAATAGTAATTTTTCTCCTGGTCCAGACACATTACATATTGAAAGATTTGTTCCTGATTAATATTTCTCACCAAGTTGTAGAGAATTCACGCAGTCCAGACCTTAGGGGCTGGAGGGAGGGATGGGAAATTGGGGTAGATTTTAATCTTAAAATACATGAGCATACACCTATTTATGTACCTTTTCGGAAAGGGATACCTGGGTTTTTTGGGCTGGGTCTAACTGTCCTAGCATAGAACATTACTGGTGCTCATTAGTAGGGTTAGCACTGTTACTCAAATGCTGCATCCACTGTAATCGTGCAGATGTTACCTTATTTGATAAGCAAGTAATAATACTCTGAGAACTGCTGCACTGACCAAGCAGACAATGTATGTGGGTTGAGGAATCTAATAACAACTCAGTTCAGTAGGACTGTGATAGCCAAGAGATTCCACTGCAGTGGAACCAGCCCTTTTGCTAACAACTGGTTAAACTGATAAGGTTTCTTAGTGCCCTCTACTGTACGAATGGTTGAAGCCAGAGGGGAATGAAAATTCTCTTGGTTCCCTAGTGAAGCAAAGAAAAACATTGGGGGTTTTTGTTAAATTTAGAACTGGATTAGTTTACTGCTTGTCTTCCTCATTTCCTATTGCTATCAGCGGGAGTAGAAAATTCTCAAAACATTATAAACCTGATATCTTAATCCAAAGTTAAAAAAACCATCACCTTAGAGCAAGATACAACGGATAGCAGCAGGCCATGTCATGCTACTGGATTTAATACAAAGCTTGTAGCTAGTCAGTCAGAGAGAAATAGCAAAATCTATTTCTGGCTTAGGCCCATTCAAATGCATGATGCTAAAGAGCGTTCCTACTGGGCGGGTTAATGTAAGAATGCAGAGTCCTGCTGCAAAGTGCTTCCAGAGGCAGTTGAATACAGTGAAGATGAGTTATGAGAAAGTAAATACAACGTCTTGTACCACTTGGGTATGGAGTTGTACTGTGATAAGCAACGGAGTTTTATTGAGATAACACTAATGAGAAATAAATGCCTGCAGTAAGAAGTGTAGCATCTGGTCAGCATTTTGACTTCATGCGCGAAAGCCATTTGGCCTGATTTCCTACCAAGTTCTGCAATTTTTGAAAGATCATTGGACATGAAGGCAGTTGAACTCCCCAAGTTAGTATCTCACTTTTTTTTTTCCTAACCCAGCATATGTGCAGTTCTACAGGTACAGACTCCCTGCTTCTGTTTACCAGCGTGGTAACATCTGTAACATGGAGTGGCCATTAGTAAAAGCTGTTAGCTGTTCAAGAATACTTCCACATGTATTGGCAAACCCCTACACAACCCATCAGCTGGACACTGTGGTCCTTCTGCGCTAGGAGCTTTCTGCATTGTTAAATAATGATAGATTGCAGTCAATCTATTTGTGAACTGCAAGGTTTAAGGTCCTTAAAACAGTCCAATCTAAGGCATTCCCTTGAGAGGACTGACTTCGAACAGTTAAAAAGGAAGGATACTATGAACATTTCTTAACTGTGCACCGTTGCACTCTCCATGGTATGACAAAGGCTCTGCTGCCTTTGGTATTGACTTTAGAATTTTCTCATCTTGATCAATGGCGTGCCTGGTCCATGTAAACTAGTCCCTCCCTGTCCTTCCATTTTGCTCTTGGACTATTGGACCAGGTAGTCTGAAAGCTTAAAGAAGAGCAGTAACAGGTATAACAAAGACTGAAATTAAGTATTGATGTCATTTTTTAAACATTTTTCTGACTTACCACCTGCATCATCATTGCAATTGGTAATTTCACAGCAATAATGTATAAGGATGACTGAGAATCTTCCTACTAAGGCAGATATTTTGATGCTCCAGTTAAACGTGGACTAACAGTTCCGCTGGCAGCATTGGGTGGCTCTGGATTTGGCTTTGCATTAGGTACGTACAGTCTCTTTAACTGTCAAAAAGGCTGATGTGAAGGTCCCAAACCTGCAGACTCATCCACTTGGCAAAGCTCACAAGAATCCTGGTTATTTGACTTATCCTTGGATGGGGTCAGATCTAGCTGACATCCTGCCTGCCTGATAATGCTCGGAAAATTCTTCTTCTCTTGTGCCTTCTTGGGTAATATTACCACTGTTTGGTCACTCATCGATCTCTCTAGCTTTGTGCTCAGTGAACATTCAAATTATTCAAGAGAGATGTTAAAAGTTTATTGGAAACCAGATATGTGGAAGGTTTGGAGACAATTTAAAGACATCAGTAGGATGGCATTGCCATCTCTCCATAGCCTGCCTGAAGAGAGTAACTACATGGAAAACTTATTTCTATGAGCAAATGCTTGCACTGCTCAGGCACTGCTCTGAGCTGGAACTTGACTCTAAAACTAATGTTGGAATTTTCAGTGTTTCTAAGTCAGTCCTCACTAATCTAGATCAAATGTACTGATCTTGCAGTTAGAAGGATTTCTCTTGGTGTTAGGGGAGGTTGCCCTGGTTTACATCTGCTTGGCCTACATTTAGCTGCAGGGCTTTTAATTTGATCCTGCAATGATTTGCTATGGAGTGCAGACTTAAGATCAAAAATCGTGTCGTGGTTTCAAGTATCCCTCAGCCTCCCTCTGTCCCTTTCTTACCCGTCAGTGCAATGGAAGCATTGGCTCAAACCTGCGGTCAGAGCCGCGCTGGTGCTGGCTGGAGTTACACACCCACTTCCATCAGGGAAAGGGGTAGGCGGTGCTGAGCGCGCGAGGTGTGGGTGGACTCCAGTCACCGGGTAGAGAGGAACTGCATTTTATTTTTTTCTTTTTTAAGGATTCTTTTCAAGGATTCGGGATTTGGGAGGGAGTCACAGGGATTTGATTCATGTGCCAAATGCTGCCTGTAACTGCCTTTAGACACACAGATGGCTTTTGGTGTTTAAATAAGCAAGCCGTAAATCGCTGTCACTAGCAGCCAGACCAGACGCGAGAAGCCCCGGGGAAACAGCCCAGCTGCCGGGCGTCCTTCCGCGGGGCCCGCCGGCTGGGAGACGGGTGCGGCTCACTGCACCGGCAGGCGGCGTGTCAGGTGGAGTCCGTTCTTTACCCGCCACCGCTTTCCGCTCGCTTCCAGAGAGCTGCCACGGCCCAGCATGCGGGGGGATCTCGCCACCAGCGAGAGGGAGAGGCCCTGCTCGTCCCTACTCGCGACGAATCACTCCGCAGCCGTGTTTGCCTCGCCTGCTTTGGCTCCGGCCCCGCCACCACACGGGCGTGAGTCGGCAGGCTGCCTGCGCTCGATGCGCTCGGAGCTCGGCCAAGCGAGTGCTCGGGAGCGGCTGGGGCTGCCTGCAGGGCAGCCGGTGAAGCGGTGGGGAGGAGGCGCGGCGCAGCCATGTACGGGCTGGTGCGGGCCCTGTGGCGGGCCGCGGACCCCAGGCGTTTGTGGGCTCCCCGACGAAGGGGTGGCAGTGCCGGGGCGCGACGTTGGGGCTGGGGACTGGCGCTGGGGCTGGCGCTAGGAGTGAAGGTGCCAGCGCCGGTGGGCTGCGAGGCTGCCGGCGGACAGGAGGCGGAGGCGAATTCGCTGCTGTCCCCTCGGGACTTCGGCGCGGCCATCGAGAGGAGCAGGGACCTCCTGCGGAGGATTAAGGTACTGAGGGAGAGAGGCTGGAGGGGAGCCGGGGTTTCGCCCCGTGTCCTGTGCTGTGCGAGCCAGCCCTTGCCTGCATGAAGGGAGTAGGCCTTTGTCTCGTTACCGCGGACACGACCATCACTGCGAGGTTCCGGAGGTGTGTGGGGGAAGCACACGTTTTGGGGAGCCTCGTATCGTGCCAGTGCTCCCCCCGAGCCGCTGGCGCTCCTGTGAGGAACCGCTCCCTCCCGCAGCTCCTCAGGCTCTCGAGTACTCGAGTTCCCCTTCGACCGTCCCAGGTGAATCGCTGCGTGTGACGGCAGCTGCCTGACGAAGTGGTTCATTATTTGTCTTCCTGATGTAGTGTCAGTGCCGGTGGCCGCTGCTTGGGGCACTTGGGCCAGGCAGAGCTTCAGCTGAGGAGGTGGAGGTAGTGGAGTGCAGAACACGGGAAGGCCTTGCAGGCTGTAGGGCTAGGAGAGAGAGAGAGGGAGAGGAAAGGGGTTTATTTTAAAAGCACGTTGGAGTTACTGCGAAAATCTGACTGAAATTCAGCTTACTAACAGATGATGCTGTTTGTGTATTGCTTATTAACTCAGTAATGTTTTGTGATTAAATTTGTGCTCAGAACATGCAAGAAACTATTAAATCTTACGGTTGTTGGATACATGTTCCTGGTAGCAGGGTTAAAATGTCTGCTTTGCAAAAGCAGTTTATGCTGCTTCAGTCAAACTAATATTTAACAAAATTTCAACTGTAATGTGACAGCAATATGCAAATGTATTTGTAGGGCTGCTTTCACATTTTTAGGACATGTGTGTTTTTTAATTGTAAAATTCATTTTTAATGCCTTTTGTCCATTTTGTTGACAGGATGAAGCAGGAATCCCAGGTATACTAGTTGGAGTTTCTGTAGATGGAAAGGAGGTCTGGTCAGAAGGTTAGTGCCTGAAGCAGTAGTTGTGTGTGCTGTTAGGAAGTGATGAAGACAATTCTGTCACACTGATCAGGCTGGGATTTCATCCACTTGATGTCCCATCTCTGGACAGTGGCCAGAAACAGGTGCCTAGAGAGTATAAAGTGGTACTTTCTTGGTAAACTTAAATAATTCCCAAGAATTAGTAATTTATGAACTTTTTGAATGGGCTAGTATGTTTCAACAGTTATGTTTAAGAACCTTTCTTCCATTAATTTGTCAGATCAGTCACAAAAAAAAAAAAAACACACCAAAAAAAACCCCCTGCCAAACAGCATACTTCTTTTTAGAAACATTTTAATAATGGCTTTTGGACAACTAAAGTGGTAGTAGCAAATGGCAACATATTTAATTGAAGTGTTAGAGAATATGAAACAAGTGTTTTTATGTAAGGTAGTTACTAACTTCTGACAATCTGTCCTTGCATTAACTTTTTTATATGTATAAAGCTGATTATAGGTTTTCATTACTCTTTCATCATGACAGAAGTAAGTTGGAGAGCCTCTGGTAGCTTTTGTAGTGTGGCCTCATAGGAAGATTGTATTAATAACAGATTTTCTCAAATCAGATAGTGCTTTCTGGTCTCAAATTAGCTAGCAATGAATTTAAGCAGAATTTTTTGTAAGACTTCTGCAGACTTCCTTCCTTGACATGCAGGAAGGTACCTGAGAGAACTAGTGCCAGGGTTGTGGTTTGTCACCAGAAGTGGCAAGACAATTACACGTAGGAGTGTAAGCCAAGGCAGAACTTTCTGTACTCTGCTGCACATGGATATAGAGAACAGCACAGCCTTGAGCAAGGCAGATGGGTAATGTTGCTCTAGCAGACTCTGGGCTCATTTTGTTGTCCTCCTCCCTTCTTCATGGCGGTGGGGAAAGATAGGAACATGTGTAAGTTGCATGTATTCTGTGATGATGGTACTAAACCTGCTTTCTTACTAGACTGATGGGAGTGATTTTAGATTTGGAAGGTATTTTCACTGAGGGATACAGCGTTCACAAGCATTATGTGTACTGACTTCATGTAAAAGAAGTAGTCTTGGGCGACTGTCATGTCACTTTTTTATTTCTTGTAATTTTTTTTTCCTGAATAGTTAATTATTAGACTGCAGTTTTATGTAGACAGACATGCATTGCTTGTAGGCCTTGCTTGTAATGAAAACTGTATTTCATTGCTCTTCATGGTGCAATGTCACTTGCGTTGTGTTTTCAAACCTAGCTTAAACCGAAGACTAGTATGTGAGCCTGATAGTGCCTTTTCAAGTCCAGTTCTTCCTGCCAGGCTTGTCAGTTGGTTACATAGAAAAACACTGGCATGGGGACTATTAAACTGTCTTTTAAGTAAAGTCATGCTGAATGGTGTTGAAACATAGTGTGTAATGCCACTGTTTTGTGAAGCTTCACAACTTAGGTAATTGCCCTGTTTGTGATTGATTCCTTTTCTCAGCTTCTGTATTGACAAAATGAGACCCATTTCATGTTTTGACCATTAATTCAGAACAGTAAAATATACTTAGGACTGTTGGTCAGTTATTTCACAGTCTAGATTTTGGTCTCTTAATTCTTCTACAGTGAACATTTAACCTCAGGATTGTAAATTTTGGCTTAGTCTTCAATCTCATTTATCGTTAAGTTTGCTTCGTAGTCTTAATCAGTAACTTCGGATGCCACTGGCCAGTACTTGGGCTTTGGTTACCATCTTCTACTACATTAAAATATTAATTGAAGCAGGAGCAGGGATAGTCCAATGCTTCATGTCCCATTTTAGCTAGAGGGAATACATTTTAAGGGACCTACTGATCTAATTCATTGCAAATAACTATTTCAGCACATCTGTGTGCAAAATGCTTACCGCAGTATTTTTCTTTTCCTGAAGGTTTGGGTTATGCCGATGTAGAGAATCGTGTGGTATGTAAGCCAGAGACGATAATGCGAATTGCTAGTATTAGCAAGTGTCTTACAATGATGGCTGTTGCTAAATTATGGGAAGAGGGAAAACTGGATTTAGATGCTCCAGTGCAGAAATATGTCCCTGAATTTCCAGAAAAAGTCTATGAGGGTGAAAAGGTACGTAATTGTTTACTGGCAACCCTTTTTTGATTTCTTTTCTAGTCATTCCACAGCCGTATGTGTACAGGTGCCTGTTACCCGGACCTGTTCCTGTAAAATGCCGAGAATCATTTGGACCAATACTGATGTGTGCTGCTTAAAAAGCAACACTGGAAATTTGGATCTTCAGTTTTATATCAAGTGTGTAGTGTGTACATACATAAGTATGTATTTTAACTGGGCTTAATACATAAGATTTAAAAGGTCTTCTATCTTTGTCTGTTCCTTGGCATGCTGAATTTTACTTTTCTCGTGATTATTGTGCACCATGTCTTTAATGAAGACAGCTCACATTTAAATACTGTCCTTCCTTCCTAGGTTGCCATCACTACAAGACTGCTAGTTTCACACTTGAGTGGGATCCGCCACTATGAAAAAGATATTGCAAAAGTAAAGGAAGAAAAGGAGAAGGCAAACAGAGCCTTAAAAGCCTATCAGGATAAAGAACAAAAAGAAAAAGAAGGCAAGGGAATTGAAAAGACTGATTCTGTCAAACATGAAGGTGAGGTAAAAAGCCGAAATTCAAAACCTGGCAGGAGAGACAAGGAATTTGAGCAAGAAGAGTATTATTTGAAGGAAAAATTTGAAAGTGTGATTGAGTCACTAAAGATATTTAAAAATGATCCTTTATTCTTTAAACCAGGTGAGTTTCTGTGCTCTTCTAGTGTAATTTTTTTCAAATTGTTTTACCTGCAGTGAGAATAGTAGAGTCCAGTAAAGAGTGTTTATGTGAGGTTTATGTTTTCTTCTACCTTTTCTTTCCCTCTTTTTTTCCCCTTGTGTCCTGTTGAAAGCTCAACAGAGAAGTATTTGAACTGTGCTGTGCAAACCATCTGGTCATGCAATTGTCTTTAAACTGGCATCAGTTTTTGAGGACTGATCAAGATGTTATCACTTAAGTTTTAGATAAGTTTTGTATGGATATCTTTATCAATGTACTGACTTAAAGAATTGTGCTTATATAGTTACTTCCTAATGGTGTACCTGCACCATAATCCTACAGGTTCAAAATGTGAGTCTTAACATCTTGGCATGAAACCTGGATGTACATGCACATTCCTAAATTTATTTTTCCTTTGCGCTGCTCAGAGCTACCTGCACTTAGCAAGCACCTGTGTCTGCTGCAGTACAGAAATTCCTGGGCTCCAGCATTATAAGCTTGTGGTTCAAGTCACAGCAAAATGGAGGTGGACAGGGAGCCTTTCAATTGATTATTCATTGCTATATATAGTTTTACTTGCATGTGTGATTACTTGGATTTTATCCTTCAGATTCCATTTAAGCATCATGCAGCTAACTTTTTTTTCCTCTTTGTATTTCTTCAAGGTAGTCAGTTCTTGTATTCAACATACGGTTTTACTCTCCTAAGTGCTGTTGTAGAGAGAGCTTCTGGACAAAAATTTACAGATTATATGCTAAAAATGTTTCGTGATTTGGATATGCTATCAACTGTATTGGATGACAACGAAGCAATGATATATAACAGAGCAAGGTAAATAAGAAAAACAATTTCCCCCCCCCCCCCAGTTGTTGCTCTTTCTATCTTTATTAAGCCAACTAAATTAAGAGTGTGAATTTATTTTTTTTCCAGACTTTTAATTGAAGTGTCTTGTGTTATTTCAAAGTTAGTCATGTAATTCGTTTTATGTCAGCATTGTGGAATTTATTCTGTCATCAGCATATAAAATTACAGAACAGGAAGTAAGTGTTTCCTGTTAAAGGACTATATATGGAGGGGGAGTAGCAAGAGTGACTTTGAAGTTTGCATTTTTTTGGGGTAAAAATAAGCAGGTAAGCGTAAATAGAGTATAAGAAAGGAATAATTAGGAGATTGTGTTAGAATATATATTTACCCTGGTTTGCTTAACATACTGATTTTGTAAGAGTTCCATGAAATTGTTATACTCTCACAGTAATACATTTTCATATATTAAGTTATACTATGAATTTTCACCAGAATTAAAATTAACACAGGACATCCTTTACCAAATTGATTTCTTTTTATTAAGTTAAAAAAAAACCCAAACAACGAACACCAAAGCCAAAGCACCAACACAAACCCTAGAGGAATGTATGAACTCAATACTTCATTCCAGTGTAGTGGATAAGGGTAGAGTTTCTTGTCTTTCTCTCTAGTCTTATTTTATTGGCTTACCTGTCTGGGCTTTGAAATTGATTAATTGATACATCTGTTAAATTTTGGAGGAAGAGAAGAATTAAAACTGATTCACAAGAAGCAGGTTATGAAAAAAGTCTCATGAAAATGAGACTTGAACTTTTTAAAAGTTTGGTTTCTAAAATGCTCTCAAAAGAATGAAAGCAGTGGTGAATGTGTTGAATGCAAGGTTTATAGTACTTACATATAACTGCATATTTAAAGTGTGTGTGTCTGTACACAGTTTTGTTATGTTTTAGGGGTACCTTTACTGCTGTATTCTAAAATGATTAGTGTTGGTATTTATTTTGCTTGCAAATTTTCAAAGGCACATCTGGATGCTAGTGGTGTTCTCATAAATTAACAAGCTTCTGTGTATATTAACATTTATAAATCAAAATATTGTAGGGCTGAAAGAATTGGGGAAGATGATGTTTTGGGGGTCTTTTTTGGGCTACTTCTTGTTAAGCAAAACTGAGATGCTAATGTGATGAATTTGCTTTCATGAATGGTGCCTCAAATGACGTGTTGTGAATTAATGGTTTGGTTATACTATGTTTTGCTGACATGAATATGTTTAAAAATTCTTGTTCTAGCCTTTTGTGAGGTGCAAGTTAAGCATTTCTGTAACAGGATTTATGATGATCAAAAAAATGGTTATGGGTCACTGACAGAAAAAAGGTTAGAAGTCACTGGCAGAATTGGTGGTAGTCTTGGACTGTTTATTTCTCTTTCCTATGCTTTAGCCTCTGATTTTTCAGTGGCTTTCAGAAGTTTCGTAAGCATTTTCCAATGTAAGTGCAAACTAGATAGTGCTAGACAGTGTTCCCTGTTTCAAAGTAGGCTTGTTCTGGCCCCTCTCACTTATTTTTGTGCAATTCCTTTTCATAACTCTCCAAGCAGTGCAGGGGCCTCTTGTGGTCTAATGGCCAAAGGCTGAAATTCATCAGATTATAGTTACTCAATATTCGTTTTCATGCATTGTACAAAACTAATCCAGTCATGGTTGGACTGTTCTTTCAAAAGTCTAATTCAATCTGCTTTCTTGTGTTGTTTCTGATGGTTCACTCTGCAGTTCTGGTTGGTAGTTTCTAATTTTTATTTTAACAACAGGTTTTGCAAGACTCTTTCATGCTGAGTAGTTCCAGGATATTTAGGATTCAATTGTTTTAGTATATGGCAATTGTAATGGGACAGTGGGGGGAAATCAATGACAAAGGGATGCTACTGTCTTAGAGCAGTTGCATAACACTTCAGTGAATTTTCAGCTCAGGGTCTGATACTCACGAGGTAGTTGTAGAATTCCTTTTTTCTTAAAACACTTTAAATATAGTACAGGGATTTAAGAAAAATGCTGTGCTGGCTGATCTACAGATTTCTGTTACCTCTCTTGTTTCTATGCTGTCTTCACTCTTGGTATGTCCTATGAGTAAGTAGAAGGATTAGTAGAAGAAGCTTCTAACCTAAGAAGTCACTTTAATCATTTTCCTGTCTGAATTTCTTGTTGATTTTTCTGCTAGAAATATATTAAAATACATTTTAAAAAAATCTAAGCTTTATAAGAACAAGGAAATAAATACTCGGTTTGCTCTTTTAAGGTAGGGCAGCTTAAAATAATTGTGCATAGTATATGAGAATGACAAGTTGAATTTCCTTGAATTCTAGATGTTATGTTTACAACAAAAAGGGACGTCTGGTAAATGCACCATATGTGGACAACTCTTACAAGTGGGCTGGCGGTGGCTTTCTGTCATCAGTAGGTGACCTCCTGAAATTTGGAAATGCCTTGTTGTACAGTTACCAAGCTGGACAATTTAAAAACACTAACAGCAGACTTCTTCCTGGGTACCTCAAACCAGACACAGTGGCAATGATGTGGACCCCAGTGCCAAAAACAGAAGTATCATGGGACGGGGATGGTAAATATGCAATGGCTTGGGCTGTAGTAGAGAAGAAACAACAGTGTGGCTGTTGCAGACAGCAGAGACACTATGCATCTCATACAGGTGGTGCAGTGGGGGCAAGCAGTGTCCTCCTGATTCTTCCCGAAGAGCTGGACTCTGAAGCTGTTGGTACCGCGGTAGTGGCACCACCTAGAGGAATAATTGTCAGTATTATCTGTAATATGCAATCTGTTTCACTCAACAGCACTGCCTTAAAGATTGCAAGGGAATTTGATAAAGAAAAATGGGCACAATATATAGATTAAAAAAAAATGGAAATACATGTGACTGAACTCACTGTACTGAACCACGAAAAACAACTGGAGAAGGTGTAATTGGACTCTGACATCACTAAAAATGTGTGAAGAAAATGCATCAAGAATTCACAGAACTTCTAACTAGTGGTGCTAAGCTTAATGTGTAACTAGAATTCATCTCTCAGGGAAGTTCCTAGCTTACAGAAAAGGAGAATGTAACTGTCAAATTCTACTTCTATAGCACCTGTGTAAATTATCATTCTATTAGCAGGTATGGTGGTTTTTCCTCATCCATTCATTCAGTGAAGCACTTGACCAAGATTAAAAAAAAAAAAAAGAAAAAATAGCATTGGTTCCTTGCACTGAGAAGTACAACAACAAATTAACTACCTTAAATGTTAAATTTCACATCTTGATCTGAGCACACAAACATTTTGTTATTCTCACAGCTCCAATCTGCCAAAAATGTTCAGTATTATTTTTTACAGAAAAATAATTTTACCGTTGATTCTTATGTCTTCGTATAGTGCATTTATTGTTTGCTTAAAAGGCAAAACAAAACCCAAACCTTGAAGCTACCTCCAGAATGCAGATTTATACCAGAAGTACACCTTTATCACAGTCATGGATTGTTAAGTTTTAGAAAAGAATGAAGATAGGATGATGTAAGTAAAAATTTTTATTTAGATATTCTTTCTTCTATCTTTATGGGGTGCAGAGAATGTGTGAAAGGGGTTTATGGTGAAATAAGGGTATTATTTCCACAGTCAGATATGCCAGAATAGCACAGCATGGTGAGCTGTCAAATGGCTCGTTGTTCTTGAATAATATGCAAACTTTGTTAGCCAGAAATGGCACTGTATTCCATAATGTACATGTTCCTTTAGATCCAGGAATTAGGAACTCAGTTCAGTAAAATGTAAAGCCTGTTCTTGAAGCCTCTAGTAGAAGGCTCATGGACTTTGAGAGGCTTTTTTGAAACCATCTTCTTTTGTTTTGGAGGCCTGCTTCAGAGATGTACTTTTGCACATGACTGAACAAGAAATTATGACAGAGTTCTGAAGAAGCATTTTTTAATTATCAAGTTTACTATAGGAATACAGTAGCACCTGAATATGGCAATTTTATATATTCTATGATGGCATGGAAGAACTCTATGATCTTCTCCACCCTACTTCCCCTGCAGTTACATCAGACTATTTCAAGGATGAGAGAAAACAAAGTATCCTTCAGGAAAGGTTGGAATACTTGTATCCCTGCATGGTTTAGTAGATCTGCTTCTCTGAATTTAAGGAGCAAGATGTCTTAGATAACAGCTAGCAGAAGATATCCTTACCTGCCTCCTTCCTAAGTTAGTGCTTTTGGTGGTAACTTCATTGTTGTAACCTGCCCTATGATAAACCAACATACTGTACTTTGTAATGTAATTATAATGCTCTTCATAATTATAATAATTTTTGTGCCTTAAAACAGTAAAAGCTTACACCTAAACTATTTGCCTGGGTTTTCTGGTCCACTCGCCAAAACTTCACTTTTTAATTCATTCATAATAGGTTGTCTTTATCTCAAGAAAATCAAATCAGTGAAGAAGACCAAGAGAACCTTTGAACAAACTTTCATGTGGTCAGGCAATAAAGTATCTGGTTCTCCACTGAAGTCTGTGATACTGTCTCACAGTTCCAGTATGGAAGTACTGGAGGTGAGTGTCTTCTAGAAGAGCAATACTGTGGGTTTTTTCCCAGACTTAAGTACCTACTGCCTGGGTGAACATGCAGCAAAAGAAGGCATTGCTCACAGGGAGTTAAGGGTAAGCAGTTCTGATCTGTTTTCATGAATAGAAATAGGCCAAATAAAATGCGTTAAATACAGAAAATCTAAATGTTATACCATTACTTCAGGATTTATATCATACTTTTCATGTGTGATGTATCTGTTTTGCAAATGGTCCTTACTGTTCTTGAAAACCATTTTACATACTTGAGAGAAAACAAATTTTACTGACTGTTGGATTTGGGTTTAGATAAAAATCCAAAATGTAGTAGGATTAGGTTTACCATTATGCTTGTCTGCATATGACCAAGCACTAACAGATATAAATATCTGAAGTGTGTAGGAAAAGCGAATAATGGTAAGTGTTGAAGTTATTTCTAACACCAAGATATTAAAGACAGTGTCTCACTCCCCTCAGCATATGTTTACCTACCAACTTTTTACATGTATACCATGTTCAGTGTAAATACAGTATAAATACTGTATGTCCTGTACCTTGTGGAAAAAAAAAATCTCTGCTGTCATCTGTACAGTATTGGAGGTGCTCTGATGTCTGCATTTCATCTTCCTACACCCAGAACAAAATGGATCACTGACTTTTGCTGATTTGGAATGTACTTCCATGAGTTCTTATCTTCTTGGGTAGAGGAATAAAAGACAGAGATAGGAGAGACTAGGACTTAATCTGGCCTTATTCAGCTCACAAGTGAATTAGTATTACTACTTTAATATTTGTTCTGAAAACAGGTATTTGGTAGACTGGCTTAAGTGCAGGAAAGTAACCGGTCAATTAAGAGCAGCTTTCATAAACTTGCTCTTAAAATAACCTTTATTATGAAAACAGAGTATGGCACTGACACAAAACTACACTTTTCTAAAAAGGCATGTATACTGAATTACTGCATCTATCTATCAAACACCTACTTTTTGCATCTGGTGATTATAAGTGTTCACCAAATTAACGGAAATAAAACTTACCTTGCAAATGCAATGAATTCTAATACTAGATTTTATTTTTCTTTATTTACCATCAACATACAAGTTCTAAAATTCTAACTTGAGATATAATTTAGTAAAGTAAGATGCATCAAAGACTTCTAATGTTTTCTCTTGGTTTAAAACCACCAACTTATTAACAGGGACAGCTTCTTATTAAAAAAAAACCTGTTTCTTCATTGAAAGAGGTAATTATTTCATGTCAAAATACGCATGGTTTTGCTGTACAAGTTTCTGTAATGACTGGACACCATTCACAGCTGTTAATGGAGGTTGCTGCCTTATTGTTAACTTACATACCATGCACATTCTCTATAGTGAATACTTGCAGTGTTTTGCAAGGCTCCCTGCCTTTTTTTTTTCCAGAGAAATGTCAGTATAGAATACCAAGTGCAGTTTTGAGACCAGATTAAAGGGAGGAAAAAAACATATATTCCAGAAAAACAGCTAAACATAAGTGAGTAACTTATATTTTTATTTCATAACATGTTACTCAACATGGTAAAGAGACTAAAGCAATGCTGAAAGAAAATCAGCCATTGAAAATCCATCTAGCTTTTGCAACCCTTGAAGTTAGGGTAGCTACAGTAACAAAGCATAGAAAATGCATTCTTAGAGCAGTTTCTGTCACCCTATGCATTTTACCACTGTAGCTGATGATTAATGAGGGGAAATAGAGAGTCCCAAGGTTTTTCTATTAAATAACACCAGTCTATTAACAATACAGTGTTTGAAAGCTGGCCACAAAATTGCGGGAAAAACTTGCACTTCAAATCTTTTATTGAAGAAGAGATTCCAGCTTATTAGTCACCAGTAGCATGTAATTTTTACAAAATCAGTTGTTAATTACATTGTTGTGTGAAGAGGCATTTTTAAACTGCTAAGGCTTTCAGGAATACAGATCCAAAACCACATGCTGAAGTGTTCAGTGTTGCTTTCTTCTAAATGAACAGCCTGTAAAGAAATCACAAGAGTATAGACAGCAGTAGTCCTGAAGTTGTTAAACTGCCTTGGAAAATTGCCCACCCAACTTATGTAGAAAAACTCATGCCAAAAAAATTGAAATTTCATGTTTCACAAGGGCTGAAGATTTAGCACTTCAAGTCTTCTCTAACCCAACCAACAACATGGCTATTGTATAATTAAGACTAAAAAAAGGCTAGGGTATACTACATTTTTTCTGCTAGCTGCCTTTTAAAATGTCAGTCTAGTGTTCCACCCCCTTAGTGATACAACCCCCAAACTGAAGCAGCTGATAGGAGCATGAATACCTTTTCAACTGCTCAACAGCCTTACTTAAGGTATTCTGTCCTCATATAAACTCTACCCATAGAGTAATGGTTCAGATATGCACTACTGTACATCATTTGTCCTTTAAATGAAACATGAATAAAATCTGCATTTGTTTTACCTTTTTTTAAACCCTCAAATATTTCCTGGGTTGCATTCCAAGATACTGGTGCCATACCAGTTAGCTATATATTATTATTAGTGCTTATTTGTTCCCTTATAGAAAGCAAATTTTGATTAAGTTAAATGGGCCAAGAAACTGCCTTACAATACTGCTATTTAAAAACAAACAGACAAGCTACCACTGAAGAGCAGTGGCACAGAATTTCTTCAGCCTGGTAGTACACTACACCTTTAATGGTGCTTTTTAATGCTCTATACTTAGCTCAGAATTAAATAGGCAATAGTTGTTAGAGATAGGTACTTTTTGTCATTTCTTCTAGTCTAAAGTCAAGAGTGTTTGATCACAATTTAGCTTCTCATCTGCCTGCCATTTGTGTATTGCCATTTTAAAAGAATCTGAAGAAAAAATTGCAATTCCTGGCCCATTAATAATGCTTTCACTAGCCAACTCTAAGCAATTTACAAAATAAGTGTTCCAATATCAGTTTTCAAACTCAAAGTTAAAATATTTGCAGGATATGAATATATAATTGCACTTATGTAAGTGGAATATTTAGGCTGCTAAACATTGCCCCTTACCTTCTGTGAGCCTGGCTTTCCCCCCAGTAGGCTGACACAGGATAGTTGAGCACCCTACACACAGAACTACTGTTTGAGCATGACTGAACACTGTAGTGATCTTGTAGCATCCTGAAAAACAGCATTATTAAGCTCTGAGTATTTCTGGCATGATTCTTTGTGGTGGGTTGAAAATTCCCCCCACCCCCCCAACATTAACTTTGCCAGCCTAGCTCCGTTTGGAAGCAAATGGAACTGTATTTACAAGCCAAACTACAATCTACAATGAAAAGCAATGAATATGTATAAATATGCAGTATTTACAATATTTACAGGTATTTACAATTAACAAACAGCACAAGGATGTCCCCCTCCCCGCAGCGGCCAAAAGCCCAGGGAAGCTGTAACAGCTTCTCTCTCCCTGCCTCCCTCTTACCCGCCTTGTACACAAGGGAAGAAAGAGAAGCAGAGAAAGTTAATACCAGACAAAACAATGCAGCCAAGGTCAAGCAGAAGCAAGTTAATATCTCCCAGGCCAAAGCAAGTGGAGAGAGAGAAAGATTGTTTTGGGAACCAAATCTTCAGGAAAATATCCCTCCAATGGAATTGTTTAGAATAATCATTATTTTCCTTTTTACTGCCCAAAGTGATTTATTTACATTTTTACTACTTTCTGCTCAAGATCTGTGAAAAATTTTAAAGGCATAGTCTAAAACTACCACATTCTTTTATTGTATGTGTGATTGGACAGGATACTCTAAATACATGTGTCCAGAACCGGATCTGTGTTTCATTACACAGTTTACCAAGTAAAACAAAGAAAAGCATTGTTATTGTGGTCTGAAATGCTTCTTTCATTAACATGCATATGAAAGCAAGTTAGTTAACTGAAACTGTTATAGCTTCCCATATGCAAAATCAACACAACTTGATAGCTGTCAAGCCCCCACTTCCCTGTAGTATGTCTCCTGCAAAAAAAGTGGAGAGTTCTAGACTCACCTTTTCTGCTGAACAGAAGAACCCATCTAGCTACAGAAATAAATTTAACTTGTAACAGTAGAACACTGCTGTGAGCAAACTCTGGCAGCTGTGAATATAAACACTGCTGTTCAAATTTCTTGTTTGCTTTCTGTTTAATAATTGCTACACATAAGGCATGTGATTGATTGCACTCTATAGCGTCATATTTAAATAAGAAGACTTGCACACAGTAACTTCACCAATGTCAGATGCAAGAAGAGGCACCAGCAACACTTTGTCTGCAAGTTCTACCCCTTAAAGAATGAAATCTCTCTCATACACAGCTTAGTCAAATGGACTTTCACTGCTTTCATTGGTTTCCCCGAAAAGTATTTTTTAATTAGCCAAGAGAAATTTTTGAAAGAGAAAACTTTCAAGAGATGTGGATATAAAAAATAGACAAAGATGAGTGTAGATTTCATTTTTAGAATGTGTGAAACAGAAAGTTAAGACAGAATATATGTTGTGAGGAAAATCACCAGAAAGGTCTCTGATAAGAGAACAGGTTGGTCAAGAGAACTATTAGACAGAACTATTAGACTGCTTTGTTTAAAGCACAAATAGTGACTGCAGAAATCTTTGTTTGAAAAAAAATGCTAACACATAAAATTTAACCCCAGTAAATCTTATTTTTTCCCTCCTTGAACTTGGGCCTTGGTGAGTCTTTTAACTGTGGATTTTGGAGGGAAATGAGCCCAGTTTCTGTAACTAGGTAGCAACTTCCAACACCACTTGAACCATGCAGTAAAGCACTTTCAGTGCCTCCTGCTTAGGATCCCTCATTAGTGCAACTCTCCTGCTTTGCTCTCTAGGTCCCTCAAACTCAGTAACTAATAAATCCAACACTAATTAAGATAACCCTATGGGCCTGTGTTGACATTAATTGTATCCTACTATTTGCATGTATGCTCATTTGAACAAAGCTGAAATAATAAAAATCAGTGGCTTGGGCTTCAACTATGTATTTTTGATAGTAACCACGGATGACTTTCAAACAGTTTTAATGAATTTGCTTGACTTTTAGATGGAAAGCATTGTCTCTGAGCTTCTTAGAAATCTAAGCTTTTAAGAAAGAATGAGATAAGAAAACCTGAGTACAGCAGCACTTCCCTGCTCCTAGTCAGGATGTTCACCATTTTGAGTAAGTCTATGCATTTTCTTAATGCTATAATATTCCTATACTGCAGCGGTTTCTAAGAGTCAAATTACCACACTTGACAGTTTCTGTGGTTCCATATGGCAGTTGCTGTGCTGATCAAAGCAGCTGTTCTCTGATAGAGCACGCTCCTGTAACTGTGCTAGAAAATCACATGGTTTAGTTTATGAAAGAGAAGTTGGTTATACAGGTGTTTCTGAGACGAAGTAAAGAAAATCTGTTAAAAACAGACACAGGCAACACCTTAAATGTAACGCCTGTGTCTGTGAGATGGATGTTGCCTTCTCAACAGCAATGTGGGAGGGAGGCAGTTTGTGTTTCATTAGCTGGAGGTCACAGTATCCCTGCCTGTGTCCTGGTGAAAAGTTCTGCTGGGTGCTCTCCCAGAATCGACCACCTTACAAAAAGAGAAGAACAATGATTTCTTCTGTTTGAAACTTGTGCCATGGATGGTTTGAAGCATCCATTTTATCTTGCTTCTTACACACGCAGATCTATCTGGTTTGGTTTTTTTCTATACATGACAGGATTTCATAAATGAAACACCAACAAAAGACCCCTCAGTCCAGACCTCCAGAAGAGAAAATAAAATGCTGCTTGTTTAACTTGCCTTTTGGAAGAAGCTGAAAACACTTTTATTGTTTAAACAAAAGCTAAGCAATATACAGACCTCTTTTTTTTTTTCTCTACAAAACAACATTTAGATTTAAAAAAAATAAATCAGACCTTTTATGAGGCTGACCCAAATGTGAAATTAGTTTGGTCCCTTCTGTAAGACAGATATTTTTGGTATTTACCTGGACATTTTACATCCATGAAGTAGGAGTTTGGGCTCTGCACAAGCCGTTTCTTCTTGTGCTTTCTCTTCTCGTCCTCCAGGGAGGGGTGCAATAGATCCTTTGCCAGCTGGGGAGGACAAGAGGGAAAACGAACTGCATGTGACGCAGGCGGCCGGGTAACGTGAAGCCGCCAGAGGTCTGTTCCCGAGTACGGCCGCCGTGTTGTGGCCAGCCTCCTCGGCAAGACCCCAGCGGGATACCGGCGTGTGCCGGCGGGGCGGGCGCCCCCGACTAGCGGCTAGGCGGTACCGGGGCGGCTGTCATCTGGCGGAACCCCCGCGTCCCGTCCCGAGCAGGCCCGAGGGCAGGTGCCGGGCGGGAGCCGACTCCCGGGACCGGCCTCTCGGCCGCTGTGGTAGTGCATGACCCACGGCGAACAACTCACAGGCATGTCTGGTCCGCGCCCGCCGCTCTGCGCTTAGCCGCTCTCTGCGCTTAGCTGCTCTCTGCCCGCCGCCGCGCCGCCCCTTCCCCGCTCGCTTCCGGCGGTGCGCAGCCCGAGCTGCCGGGGCTCGGCGGATGCCGGGCTGTGTCTGGAACAGCCGGGCGGGGCTCGCCAGGGCGGGCTGCCGGGGATGGGGAGAGAGCCATTTTCGCACGGGGACGTCGTTTGCGGTACTTGCGGGGATGCCAGTGTGTATTGCCCCGCGCGGAACGTCGCTGGTGTTCCGGTAACCGGTGAGACAGGCGGTGCGGAGAGCATGTGCCGGCTTCTGTCCGGGCCACAGTACCGCGCTTACCGCCTCCCCAAAAGCAGACCGGTACTTCCAGGGAAAAGCAGTCGGGAGCTTTTGTAATCGCCACCGCAGTGGTTATGGTAGGGTAGTACCACAGTGCTCTCTCGCTGGCGTTCGGAAACAGAGAAAGCAGAATCTGGATATGACTGCAGTTCTCACGAAAATCTGCTTATTTCCTTCTCTAATAGATTAATACATGACACATGTACTTTCAGGTAAGAAATGGAATCTAGAAGTCCCAACTACTTTTAGATTAGATGCCGACTAAACTGTCACACGTGTCGTTTCATACACATTGCATTAAGGTGCACCTACGTGCATATTCTTTTGCAGTTCCCCACCTCAGTCAAAAAGAAAAATGCAGAAGAATTTCTGTTAGTTATCATTTATGTATTTAAACCAATCTGGAGAACACGTGAGGAAAAAAATAGTATTTCAGAATTAAACAAAACAAAACAAAACCAGCTTTGTTGGGGGGGGGGTGTTATTTGTTGGGTTGGTTTTTTTTAAAAGTGGTTGAGTGATTTTTTTCCATACATGAATAAAAATCACAATCTGTAAAAACTCTTGGACTTAATTTAATCAAGCCCAGAACATTTAGAAGTGTAATTCACAAGAAGTCCAGTAAGTGGCACAAACAGACCTTACGAAAATTGCTTAGTGTGGAAAAACTCTTCCAAAAGCTGTATCAGGCAGTGTGCTAAGCCACACTCTTTTGAAGGGAGGCCTGATGCATTTAGCAGAAAATGTTTTTCAATTTGCTGCAGAGATGTAAGTTTTATAGAGGCATATCTTTCTGACAACAAGTATTCTCAAACCTGGGATGGCCTCTCTAGTGCTGATACTGAACACAACTATCAGAATACTGTCTTCAACCCCAACCCCTTACATGATTCTACAAGAACAGACCCATGTCGCAGTGCTCCACACCATTATATTGATTTCCATCACAGCCATTGTCTTGTAACATCAATGCTGTGTTAGCGTTTCTTCCATATGCGCTGGAGTGGTGATGACACACAAATCAAGGTACTTTAGAAGCATTTCTTGTTATATCATGGGGAATTTAATATGAAAAGCTCTGACTCATACTTTCCCTGCCCTCTGTCCTGTGAAGCTAGGAACATAAACCAGTTATCAGCAGAGTCATCTCTTGAGTCTTATCTGTTCCTACCAGTATTCAGTCTTTTGTAAATCTATTTCTCTGCAAGCTGAAGGGAAAAGGGAGACTCTTCAGTCTGTTGATTCAGACTCTGAGGGAGAATCATATTTTTCTTTGTTTAAGAAAATACTTTCAGAACGTATAAAAGACCACCAACAAAAGAGAATTTTTATCAAAAGTGCCACCCTTCTTCATCTCTTCCTCTTGACTTTCCCTTTTTAAATGTCTTTCCTGTAAAGAGCCTCTGGTGCTTAAGAAAGACTTTAGAGTAACAATTTACATTAAAAATTGGTTTCTGTGGAAGGAGGGGCATATGGGATGATCTGAAAACAGGATGTGTTTTGGACACATTCCTCTCTTTGGTTCTCTATTTTGGTTTTACTTGGAGATTCATTTCCTTTTCACAACTGCTTGTAGTTCAGTGACCTGCCGAATGAGTCAATTCTACTGCATTGCCTTCAGTCTTATGACTTGATTTTTTTCAAGTATGCTCTTTAGAAAACAGAAACACAGCACTGAGTTTAAAGTGCAAGTTAGTGAGGACAGAAATGCAGTCTGTACCACAGTGGCGTGGCCGACAGAGATAAATTGAGGTCTACTTCCCTTTTCCAGCCTTGTTGTAGGAAACAATGACTTTGATCTCATTTTAGAAAAAATAAAAGAAATATTATCTGTGTGCTAGAATGCCAGCAGAAAATTTTCAAAAGCTGATCTGGAGGTGTTTAAAAACAATATAATGACAAGGTGGGGGGGGGGAGGATGGTTCCTGCACTGCAAGTGGCAGTCTCTTGCTGTTTAAAAGCTTGACCCTGTGTCTCTGGTGGTATGTGTGGTTTGCCGGGGTTGGTACAGCCTCAAAGCCCTCCCATCAACGAAGATGGGAGAGGTGGGAGTGCCCTCTGACACTTCGTGCTACTTTGTTCTGCTCCATTTATGGCCTTTTGCAGCTGAGTTTGGGTGGGTCCTTAGGGTTTGCCACCTGGTGGCATGGTTACTAGAAAACCTTGTATAAACTGAGTGTGGTCACTGAGGAATTGAGTAATAACCAATTTTAAAAAAATAAATTCACCCTAGTAATGCCTGTAATGCTTTGCCTGTAATACTAAAATGTGGATGGATGTCTCTCTGGTACTGTCATTAAGCCTGTTTAGATTTCCTAACCACCTCTATGCTTCACTCAGAATAAGTAGGTTCACTTCAGGTGGTGTGTTTGGTCTGGAATGGAGTCTGCCTCTGGTTTTGCCTGTACTGCAGAATTAATTATCGTTGTAACCAATGATGAAATAATGGTGTAAACCATGGTGTGTAGTGATTTGGTTTAAATATTCTTAATGCTAAGATAGTTCAGATTAACACTGAAACTTGAAGAAGATCCACTTTTAACACTGCCATAATAGAACATACAGAAATTAATGGAACAGACAGATAAGAGCCTTACTGTGCTTTTCTGTTGAATTGAACTGTACATAGAATCATAGAATCAATCAGGGTTGGAAGGGACCACAAGGATTATCTAGTTCCAACCCCCCTGCCATGGGCAGGGACACCTCATACTAGATCAGGCTGGCCAGAGCCTCATCCAGCCTGGCCTTAAACACCTCCAAGGATGGGGCCTCAACCACCTCCCTGGACAACCCATTCCAGGATCTCATACTTTAAGTATTTTTTTTTTCTCTAGTAATGACTTGACTTAACCTCTGCAGCATATACATAGGGAAAATTCTTGCATTTAGATCACTAGAATAAAGGATAGTACTGTTCTTTGTAGAGCTTGAAAAAATTAAACCTATGCATTGATCTTCCTAATAGATCTTCCTGGGAATTAAGTGACTTTTTTTTTAAATGAGTGTCACATGATTGTCATCAAACAGTAATGAACTGCAGAGGCATCTGCCAAACACAGAGTTGTTAAAGGTATACATCAAAAATATTATCATATTAGATAAAAAAGTCCAAAAGGTAAGGAGCAAAGCTCATGTTAATGATTTGCAGTTAGGTGGCATTCAGGGCAAGACTGCCTCATAAGATTACCTTCTGTAGGATGGGGACCTGTGGATTCCAGGTAGTGCCAAAATAACTAATCCTGGTTCTACCAACATGTTTTAATGGTATTTTTTTGAAACCTTGAACTTAAACAATTAAGATGTAGAATTTCCCTCATTTTTGTATATATTGAACAAAAGAGCTTGATTAAAGACAGATTTTCTCACAGGTTTCTTTTTACTTAACCAGTTCTGCCTTTGAACTGAGGGGGAAAAGGATTTTTGAAAGCTAGACGTAATGATGTGTGTCATTTGAGAAACTAAAAATGAGGAAAGTGGGAATGAAGGAGCAATGTATTCTGTTTTTTTTTTTTCATTAAAATATAGATGTTGGTAAACTGGACACAAGTATTTTCTTTTTTTTTTATGTGCATGTAAAGATTGTCAAATTTGTTGCATATGAATAGAAGAGGTAATTACATTTTGCTATTCATATTAGTGCCTTTCTTCAACTAAATGCTTTAGCAGACGCACTTGATATACACCTTGGTGACTAATGGAATTCTGCTCTGTCGTGATTGGAACTCAACATCTGTTTATTGGATGAGCTTCAGCTGTGATATGTGGGCTAAACTGTTAAGTTAAACATTATGGAGTTGTGAAGGGGTTTCTAATTCTGCTTCTCTGAGATGTACAAATCAGCATCACACTGTTCCAGTGCTACCCACTTCTATGTAGTGACAAATGGCAAAGCACAGTATCAAACATTTTCTGTTTTGTACATGTTCAGTGTTCCCCTTAGTGGTTCTCCCTTGTCAGAAACAAATGAGATGTTTAATTGTAGTTGATCTGTTTGACTGTCATGCATTATAAAACAAGGGTTGCCTTTTCCCATTTAGTGCAGTATCAAAGACAGAGCTTTGTATTTTCATGAAGCAGGTATCATAGTGACTTAACAACTTTGATAGGTTTTGATAAGTTTTACTAACATATTGTACAATCACAGTTTTTCCATATTCAAGAAATCTTTTTAAAGTAACTCTTAATTCAATTTTTATAGCTTGTTTTTAAAGTTCATGGTTAAGTAAACATCTGTCCCTTGAATCTGGCAAATTGGCACTTTTCCAAATCACAACAGAATGCAATATTACAAAGCACGAGTGTAATTAAAGAGGGAAGTAATTTGCATTATTTTTCTATAAAACTACTGAGTAACAGATGGTGATCACAAACATACTGCTCCAGAGACATATGGAAGCCTATTTGTTCCATAAAACTCAAGAGTGAATATTAACCCCAAAATTACTCTCTTCAATGCTGAAATAAGATTGTGTAGTAATCTTCAGTATGGCCATAATTACAGTACATAGCAACTCACATTTCTGAAAATACAGATACAGGGAAATGTCCCAGAGACTAGTTTTTCATTGGCAGTTTCCTATAATCTGTTTATTCGTCTGAAATAATTAACCAATTTGATTTTGACTGCTTCAGTGACAGATTATTATAATTTATAATAAATCTTGTAGTAAGTATTGTAACATCCAAACAGCACAACTGCTAGTTAATACACAAAAATGAGCCAAGCAGCCATGTTTCCAAATTCTACCCTGAACTGGGTAGATGTCTCCAAATATGTAAAAAATGAAAATGAACCAACAATTCCCCCCATTCTTGTTCTGCTGCCTTGATTCTGCTCTGTCAGTGATATCCTGGTCTCCAGAGGTCCCAGTCAAACAAACTATGATGTTTTCACTTGAATTGCAAAGCAAAATTCATAAAATTGGATTTTGATACAATTAACTGGAAGTTGAATTAGAATTCATGACAAGCTCTTAACAAATTTGCCTTGTATGGAGATTTACATCAGATCTGTCATTGGATTTTTGATGGTTTGTTATCACAAACATATATTGGCCATGAATGTCACCAAACTGAGACCCTTAGCAAGGAAGAGTTGGAATAATTAATAACTAGAAGCAGAATACCTTTTACTTTTTGAGGGTTTATAACGTTTGAAGGTATTTTGGTTTGTTTTTTTTAATGATTCCTCAGAATTCTTTGCAGAAATACAGCAGCAGCCAGAAATTAGAATATTTCACCCCATCAAATTGTAGATTAATGTCATGGAGTAATTTTTGTGTGCTTGGACTGTGGAAGCTTTAACACTAAAAATTACTGTTGTTTGATTACATATAGAACTCAGCATGTATATTTGCCAAATTAACACTAAGGAAAAAAAAGTGAAAAGGGACCTTCTATAGCTGCGGGCTGTAATAGTCTATGGAATAATGGATTTGCCGTAGATGGGAGACAAGTGCCTGAGCTGGTATCTGTTAGGTGGTTGAATCATATTTATGCCCCTCAATCATGCTTGAAACACAGCTAAGGAGAAATAACAGGGGTTACCTCACTCCTGTCTTACTGCAGGCAGCTGCTGAGCATGGCCTGGCAGGGTGCCTAGCAGCAGTGGTGCCCTGGCTAGCAGGTTCCAAAGGGCTGTTCCTAGGTGGAGGTGAGGGGAAGCCTGGAGGCAGCTGAAAACAGAGCTGGAAAGGAAGCTGGTGGCTCAGGCCTTGCAGGATGACAATCCCTTAATGAATGATTTGGGGAAAATTGGTCGTTTTCCTAAGAGGAAAGTGAGAGCTATTGTAGTGATTTACACTATTAGAGATTGCTGTTTATAGCTTGTCTAAAGGCTACAGTTTTAAAATTAAAGCGATAGCTCTTTGCTGTCATTTTAACATGTTTCAGTAATGCTGTTTATTTGTATAGTGACTTGTAACATCCTGTGAGGAACACATCATAAGGAATACATAATGAGGGTGCCTTACACCAAGAGGTAATTATTCATGGAAAAAGATGAGGAAAAACATTTACTGAAGTCCTCTAGAATAGCCGTATGTTCTAGTGCTACTTGAGACTGTGTGGAAATAATTTTTCTGTTGTATGAACAACAATTTCTTATTTGACACTTTCAATGCAACATGTAAACATTTGAGGCCATGCACACTACACTTGTGCTTTATGTATGGTATCCCTTCAGCAGGTAAACACTCTATTTAGAAACCCAGCTAATTCCAAAGTGAATTTAACCCAGTCCTTGCAGAATGAGGCTACCTGATTGCTCCATTATAGCAATTCCCTAAGTGTTACTACATTCAGGATGTGTTTGTGTAGAAGACTTATGCACCTACTGCTAATTGAGGACCAAGAACGCCAGGGCTCAGACCTAACTGCTGGAGCCGTCGGGTTCAGCCTCAAGGGTTACACCCCCGTTTGCCTGACATTACACAGAGAAGTGTCTGGCAGAGGGCTTGGGCTGGTGAGGCTACGCGTTACCCGCAAGGTCCTCCGGTGCCTCATGAAAGGGAAAGGCAGCTGCAGGGCTGGCCGCGCTCGCCCATTAAAGGCTCTTAACCGGGTGATGCTCGTTCGGGGCGTGAGAGATCGCGATCGTGCGTGCGGCCACCCCATGCTGGCTTCGGCCGCCCCATGCTGGCTTCGGCCGCGTGCTGCTCTCCGAGGCGGCCCCGCCGGCAGCAGACCTCCACTCTGGTAGGGTCGGGTCAGGCTGTGCCGAGCCACCACAGCCTGCATCTCCCATCGCGCTCTGGAGCGCTTCCGGCGCGCCGTGACGCGAGGCGGCGCTGCCTGCCGTTAGTGGGCGTGGAGCGAGGAGTCGCGTCGCTGCCTGCTTCCCTCCCTGACGCGGCCGCCCCCTCCTGCTGCGGCGGCGAGCCCGAGGGAAGATGGCGAAGACCTACGACTATCTGTTTAAGCTGCTGCTGATCGGCGACTCGGGCGTGGGTAAGACCTGCCTGCTCTTCCGCTTCAGCGAGGACGCCTTCAACACCACCTTCATCTCCACCATCGGTGAGGGGCTGCTACCGGCCGCCGCCATCGCGGGGGACGAGAGGGGTCCGGGCGGGGGGCTCCGCCGGGAGAGAAGCGGCCAGGAGGGAGGGAGGCCGCCGCTCGTTTCGCAGCCCAGGGCTGGGGTCTCTACTCGGCCGCCTCGGCGTGTCCGCTGTGGGCCCCGTGCGATGGGAAGTGCCGGGCCGCCGCCGTGCCCTGGCCGCCGCGGGGGGAGCAGGACCCACCCCGCCCGCGCTCGGGAGCGCCGCCGCTTCTGCTGTCCCCGTGGAGGCGGCAGGGGGCCCCGGTGCGGGCAGGCCGCGGGAGGTTGGGTTTGTCCCCTGGGTGGAGGGCGGCTTAGTGACGCGGCCCTTGCCAGGGACCCGGAGGACGCGAGCCGGCCCTCCGGCGGCCCCGGCACCTCTCTCTGCCCCGGCCACAGCAACAGTTGGCTCGGTCTTGGCCGTGCACAGCTCTTGGGCCGTTCGGCTGTTGTTCTACTGTGGTGGAAATGATGTTGCTGTAGGGCTGCCGGAGCAATGGCGTGTGCGGGGTTGCAGCAGTAGCGAGCCCTGTGCGAGATCCACGACGTTGCACTGGCTGAGTTACAGGATGATCTTGCTGTCGTGATTTTTTCCCCTTGCTCTTCCTTTACTGGTCGTTTTATGTGTCGACGTGAGTTTTCAGAAAGTGGAAGAGGATTTGGACTGCTTGAGCGCTCTGTGGGTCATGCGAAGCTGCGTAGTGACAGTGACTACGCTGCGCTCGGCATAGTTGAACCCAACTCTTCTCAACGCGTTTGTGTGTTCCTGCACACGCAGCTCCCGTTTTTGAGAATATGAAATAGTTCTGGTCAAGCTCCTCAGTCGGCTACAGACAGAAGCTCTTTAGTGACTAGATGGAGATCCTCCTTAACAGAAGTTGACTTTGGTAATACATTTGGTGGTGAAAAGAGGGTTTCTAAAGCTTAGCTAACCTTTTCTAATGTCATTCAGATACAAATATGAACAGCAGACTGTTTAGATACATTTCTGTAAGATTTGTCAGTCTTAAACTACTTGCTGCTAAACTGAACATAAACAGACTTGAGATTCATAGTTACTACTCATAGTTGAGGTCACTTTTAAAATAAAAAGTACAGCTTCCAGGATGAAGGGGTGAACTGCGGTGGAGGTTACTAGTATTTAGGAGGGCAAAATCAATCCTAGCTTTGAAAAATAACAGGAAGAGAGTAAGTGGAACCTTCATTGGAAGGAAATTGATTTATAGATGAAGAGGAATAATGTGTGACTTGTTACCCAAATGCCGTATTCTCTTGAGATGTTTTGTTGTGCTGAACTTGATGCTTAGGGAGAAAACAAGCTTTTGTTCAGGCAGATGTGATTGACTAAATAAGGTATAGCTGGTATTTCTAACAGTTTAAGAACAGATTTTCTGCATTTCAGAACAAAATTTCTGAAGGATTAAGGTGACACACTCATTTTCTGTCTGCAACCATTTTCAGAGTGCTCTATCACTAACACCAGCTAATAAAGATCTGAATAGAATTTTACCTAAATAGGTATTTTGCTATATCTGCAGTAGAATAAAAGGCTTAATAAACACTAATATAAATACTGTATGGTTTGGGATTTTTTTTTTAAGCCTACATTACTACTATGTTAAGTATTAAAGACCTCTTTTAAAGAGATAGCTAACATAAATGTCTGTCTTCCAACCATTTTCTTGATGTTTCTTGAACTGCTTTGCCTCTTGATATTTCTTTTACTCACTGATTCACTTTGAAGTCTTGAGGATTGTGAACGTCATTCTGGTTTTTTTCTTACCTTATTTAGTAAATATAACAATTGCTTTCATTTCCTTCCTTTATGTTTGTTTTCACAAAGGTCCTGTCTTCAACAGTCTTGAAGAAACTTAGTAATAATTGAGACATACTTCTGATTCTGTGGTTAGCATTTGTGATTTCACAGTTACGTTTTCCTTCTTATAATTTGTTTCTTTCAGTCCGTTTTATTTTTTAGGAAAGGACCTACAAACAGGAAAGTTGATTGTGCAGGAAATAGTGAAACTGTTCATGAAGTGTTGACTCATGCTTCAATAAAAAAAATACTTGGGCTGTTTTTTTTTTTTTTTTGCAGTCTTCATCATGTATTGCTTGTATTGCTTTTTGGTCAATTATGCAGATGAATTTGTTTGAAGATGTGCTCACACTTTCTCTGTGAGTGCCTGGTGGCTGCTCAATACTAGTCAGTTTTACAGTCATTGATGATACATCTCCTGAGTATAGGTGCATTCCACTTTCAACAAGTCTGAGTTTTTAGTTTTTATTTTTCCCCTTGATCGACAAAGCATAGCCAGCCATGGTGTGGAGGGAGATGCAGGGATGCAGTGCTTTTCCCAAACTGGCACCCTGCCAGTTGAAATTTTAAGATCTTCAGATTAACATTCCTAATTGACTACACTGAGTCTCCCTGAAGTATAAGCTGCCAGGCTGTTTTGTTTATATATTTTTCCAAGAAGTGGATTCTACAGTATCATGGTACTTACCATTACAGTGTGTGTTCAATTCATAATGATTTTAATTGGCATACACAATGTTATGTGCCCAGCAGTGGTGCCCTAGTTCTCTGGTCTGGCTCTCTGCAAACAAGGTTGGAGTTGGTTTAACTGTAGAAGTCTGAGAAGGCATACACTTGGGCGGTGCTGACATGAAATTTTATTCTTTAATGTAGATGTATGTATGTATGTATGTAGATGCTGTTTGTGAGTGAGGTGAGTCATTTAGATCGTAACTACATGTGGTTAAACTTTGAACTATTTCAACTTTTTTTTTTCTTTCATTCTACATCCAGAAATTAAAGCAAACTTTGTTGCTGTGATGAAAGAGCCTGTATCATGTCCAAGCACTAAATACCTTTCTGATAATTTCCTGCTCCTGTTGTTGTTAGTAGTTTACCTGAAATTAAACCATAACACTTCCGTTACCAGAGCAATGGATACAGTTTCCAAAAAGAAAAGAAGAAAGTGGGGCAGATGTGGAAATACTACTTTTGTTTTACTTTCTTAGCCTTAATGTTCATAGTGTAGAAATAAATCAATAATGAATTCTAGTTACTTATTATTTGCATGATGTACTTGTGTCATATTTTGCAGATTCCCTTCTTTTCTGCTGTCATGCCAAACATGCCTGTAAGGCTATATCCTTGTAGATTGCTTAGAGGTTTACAAATGGCCCCTTGACTTCTCAAGAATTTGATCATTCCATAATGATGGCTGTACTGATTCAAACATCCTCCAGTCTGGTGTCCTGTGGGCAACTTTAGGCAAGGCAAGTCATTGGTCTTCAGCAACTTTGCATTTTCTATGCAGGGCTCAGTAGCTCTGTTTGGAAAATCTGTAAAAAGGGTTAGGATCATAATACTGCTTTGACTCTAGTGAGGATCATCTTTTCACTGCTAACATGGAATAAAACTCTTTTTACAACACAACTGTGTTATGTAAGGTAATGTTTTTCAGTTTGCTTCCTGAGTGGAAACTTCTGCTTTTGCACAGCTCTGCACAGAAAGTGAAGTGCAGTTGAGTCAGCTGGTTTTCACACTTCAGCAGCTCTTAAGTAAAACTTATCTTGGAGTATCTTATGTGCATTTTGCTAGTAGCTTGCGAGGTGTACAAGAATTAGAAGCATTAATCGAGCAGTCTCTAAATACCTTAACTTGCTGTTCAAGTAGTGCTGTGTGGTAAAATTAGATTTGGTTTATCATTCTAAATAATGTTTATTCTTTGCATTCCTTTCAACTTCTTGCTTAAACTTGTTTCTATGAGAGCAAAGTAATATCTTTTAGCTGATAGCATTTCTGACTTGTTTCAGAGTCAGCAAGTCTTTCTACTAAAATTTATAGTATTTTTTTAATCCAAAATGATAACAGCGTTTGGCAGGAAGTTGCCCACATGAGACAGTACTGCCTCTGAGAATTAGAACAAGTTGTTGATTTTACAGAAGTAACTTTTCCTTCGCTGACTTCTTGCAAAATAGGACACTACTCCAGCAATCAAGCACATCTGTGCTGACCTTTGAACACTTTGATGAAAATCCTTTGACAAGCAAAATTATCAACTTCCCTTTTGCAGTGAAATTTCCATGTCTGTAATGTGTAATGGAAATTGTTTAGTGTACACAGATAATGCCTCACTGAATACTTTTATTCTTCTGCCCGCTGTTACTTGCCTGAGAGACAAAAAAAAATAGTGGTTGGCTTGTTGGGTTGTTATCATCCTCCCATTAAACTTCAGTATTCCCTATCCTTATTCAATGAGTTCTTTGGGGCTTTTCCAGGTATTAGGAGCTGTAGAAGAGCAAACACATCAATGATAGATGAACAAAGGGAGGGAAGAGTCACGGTATCAAAGTATATCAGAGGCTGGAGGGGACCTCAAGAGATCATCAGGTCCTACCCCTCTGCCAAAGCAGGATCACTTAGGGTAGTCTGCACAGGAATGCATCCAGGTGGGTTTTGAAAGTGTCCAAAGAAGGAGACTCCACAATCCCCCTGGGCAGCCTGTTCCAGTGCTCCGTCACTCTCACAGTAAAGAAATTTCTCCTCATGTTGAGGTGAAATCTTCTAAGTTCAAGTTTGAACCCATTGTTCCTTGTCTTATCACTGTGAACCACCAAAAAGGGCCTGGCCCTCTCCACTTAACACCCACCCCTCAGATATTTATACACATTGATGAGATCCCCTCTCAGTTTTCTCTTCTTAAGACTAAGTAGCTCCAGAGATCTCATTCTCTCTTCATAGGGGAGATCCTCAAGTCTCCTAATCATCCTTGTGGCTCTCCCTTGGATTCTCTCCAGCAGTTCTCTGTGTTTCTTGAACTGGGGAGCCCAAAAGTGGATGCAGTATTCCAGGTGTGGTCTCACCAGGGCAGAGTAGAGAGGTAGAAGAAGTTCCCTAGACCTGCTGGACACACCTTTCTTGATGTATCCTGGGATGGCTCTGGGCCACAAGAGCACATTGTTGTTGCATGGAGAACTCGCTGTTCACCAGCACTCCAAGGTCTTTCTCTGTGGAGCTGCATGTTGTTACTCCTCCCCAGATGTAGGATTACCCTTATTAAACTTCATGCAGTTTGCCTGCACCCAGCTCTCCAGCCTGTCCAGGTCACGCTGGATGACTGCACAGCCTGACGGGGTGTCAGCCCCCCCCCCAGTTTTGTATCATCAGGAACTTGCTGAGGGTGCGCTCAATCCCCTCATCCAGGTCATTGATAAAGATACTGAACAAAACTGGACCCAGTACTGATCCCTGGGGGACACCACTTGCTACAGGCCTCCAAGGTAACTCCAAGTGCCAGGAAAGCATTGTCACTACTATTTTATTGGTCATTATAATAAATAATGGTCATTATAATAAAGTAATTCTAAACAGGACTTTGAAGTGGCTGAGACTAATTGTCTCAGATGGCAACGCTGTTCATGTCTACAGAATGAAAATGCGTGTCTGAGGTTTGTAAGATCTGGGACTTGGCCATCTTTTCAGGACAGTGTGAGAAGGAGGTCAAGGGTTTATGTGGGAGTGGGGGCAGACAGCATATGGAGGTAAATATGAAACTAGAAGAATTGTTCCGTTTTCAAGGTATCTTCTAGGTAGTCAGCAAGGTATTGTCCTGATGTCAGTCAGAATGTGTTGTAGTTGGAGACTTCATAGGTTAAGAGCATTGAAGTTCATGTTTCTTGGGACACCTAGCTGGTAACAAAAGACATCAGACTTGGATTTTCATCTGCTGGTGAGATTGCGTTACCCTGCAGCATTCTGCAACAGGCCAACAACATAAGTGGAATTGTTTGGCTTTTATTATTGCAGCTTTCTTGTTGGATATTACGCTGAAAGAGTGTGGCAGATGTCTGGCTGCTCTGTGCCTGTTCCTAACTGGCAGATGGAGGTCTATCTTGTTTATGTGGTATCTGGATTTTTGAATGACAGGAGGGCAGCTTAGAGCTGCTTTTGTGACTTAGTTTGAATGCAAAGTTACAAATACAGACTAGTATCGAATGAAAGTACAGGCTTTGAGAGAGGTTTTGAGGACAGTCTGTTGAGGAATTTTTAGTTTACTTTTTTGGGAAAGATGCAATAAGGTGTCCTTTTAGTAGAAATACATCTTGAAGTGACTTATTTCAGAATTTAACTGAAATTCATATGTGTTAAATAAATACTTCTAGTGTTGCTTTATTTCACATTTTATGATAGAAATTAGATGTTTACTTGTAATGCAAAGGATGTTATATTGATTTTTACCTTTAATTGGACGTTATGGTAGCTTAAGTGCTCAGGCTAACTGTAGATATATGAAATAGATCTTATCCTTTTCTATTGTGATTAAACTACAAATAGTAGTAACTACAGCTGAGTTGCACTGTGTGAGACTCTTGTACAACCAGCATTGATCCAAGGGCTTTTAGTTACTGCACTTTGAAGTTGAAACTTAAGTCAGTAACTTCCTGTCCCAACAGGCATTGAAGTAGGAAGTAATTTAGTGCCTATTAAAGGGTTTTGACAAATAATTGCATGTAGTATGAGTTTAATCTTCTGGTTTATAGTAAGCTTTCCTCTGAAATGTAAACCATGACGCTTTTGATTAGATTCAATGAAATTTTAAAAGCAGCTACAGTACTGCATATTTCAGAAGACTTCTGCTAGGGAGAACAAGTTTAAGATAATCTGTATTAGTTTTGCTGCTGCAGTACAAACTCTATTTCTTTGGGGATCGAATAAAAAATCTGATGCTGAAAGTCAGTGGCATTCTTTTATACATATAGCAACATCTAAGAACATGTAAAGCAGACTGGTCACTGATAGGAGTCTGGCACCAAACCTGGAACTCAGGAAGAACAGGCCAAGATTAAGAAATTGTGTAAAACGAAGATGACTATTGGCCAGGAAACGTATGTGCTACACACGCACCAGTTCCTTCCTCCTTTCATCTGCCAGAGAGAAATAGCTTTCCTTTAGTGTCTGTGTGGTATAACTTCTTATGGGGTTAAGGATGAAGTGAGGTGTCTGTGTCAACTCGAGCATGGAATGAAGGAGGAAGGAGCCAGAGTAACTGCTGGGTAGCGGAAGTGACTAGAGAGGAGTACTTAGAATATGCAGTGCAGGAAAAGGAGCTGAAGTGGCCATTTAAAAAACTTTGCATGATGGAGGAAAAGAAAACTGTTATGCTGGAAAGACACATACGGCTTTTGGTAATAAGATATGTAATTTTAGCTGTTAATTTAGGTAGTAAAAGTCTTTTAAGAGAGGCCTATTTCATCATTCACATACGAAGTTAAATAAAGCAGCCCTTCGTCCTTCATGTCCTTTGCTTCCCAAACAAGGAAAACCCCACGTACGTACCCTCATGTGAAAACATGGGTTTAAAGAAGTCTCTGATAAAAATGATGTTTCCAGAGTGCGATCTTTAAAAATAACTTAAGCAACTTTGGCCCTTTTTCTTTTATCTGGCCTGATTTTGCTGCCTTACTAGATACTCTGCACACATGCTTCTGAATCATGACTGTATTTCAGACTCTAACTGAAATTCTTAGATTAGATTATTTACCATAACAAAGGTAATTCTTACTGCATGAGACATTTGTTCATCATAGGTAACCAAGATGCTTTCAACCGGAATGTCAGTTACAGAGCTAAGAACCGTTGTTGATGAGTGCTTTGCTTTTTTGGTGTTTTTATCTCTGATTGTGCTTCTGGTAATATCCATATTCTATGCACTTATCCTTCCAGCTTTAGCAGGTCTGTGCCCTCTGAAGTCCCATTTGTGACTTAACCATTTCTTCCTTTCCTTTCTGAATTCTGGAACACTGTATGCTTGCTTTTTATGTAGTGCCTCTTCTGCTGTAAACAGATGATGTTACGGCCTCCAGAAGTCTTTTTTCCCTCACTCCAAATAACCAATTTAGTATACACATCCCAATCAAATAGGAGCCCTGAAACTTGGAAGAGGCTTTTTAAAAATGTGTCATCTCCACAGTCATCTAGACCAAAATTAATGAACAAAACCAAACCTGACTTTTTTGACTGTCTTCACAGTTGAGATGTAGTATATGAACAGTGAGCAATTTTAAATCCTTTGGGGCAAGGCAGTGTTGGTTACATAGAAATTTTTTAGTAAGGCATTTTTCAACCTTTTGGATGCTTAAAATGAAAACTTTGGAATGAAGTGAGCTTTTAATTTTTTTCCCCTGCTAGCAGCAGTATTCAGTTATCTTGGTAAAAGACAGCATTTTCTATGTGTTCTCCATCTACAGGTATCTGATTTACAGGCAGGAGGTTCAGGATCATCTTTTGCTATTCTAGAGGGTTCCGCTTGCAGGTTTTTGGGTCTTAACTATTGAATGATGCTTTTGATAAAGACTCATCACATGTTATATCATATTAAGCACTGGACTTCTGAAAGAATAATCAAATGTTTGTATTCCTAAGCCACCCTCTAAATGGGAAAATCTGGTGTTGATATCCATTACAACATGTGGCAAAGTTGTTGTGTTTTTTTCTTGTCCAGTAGAAAGCCATATGCAGCACATCCCAGAGAGCTGAGGGAAACGAGCTTCAAAGTAAACGATAGACGCACAAATCTCCCATTGCTGTGTTACAGGTTAAGTGAGTATGGGGCTGGGTCCTTGGGAGATTGCTGTAGCCACAGCTGGGATTGTGAAATACAGAGCAATTCCTGTGTCAGCATGGGGCTGGGGCTGGTCAGGGACATCCTGGTGTAGGATTCACATTAAAAACTGCTTGCACGTTCTTGTCGGCCATGTTTTGGTTTGCATTAGCTAGGGCTCTAATTTAGTGATTGGAACAATGGAGTCTGTGGTCTGCTACTTCCAGGAGGACTGTTACCCAAGTTACACCATCAGTTCTCATTGCAAATGATGGTAAACTGAATTACGGAACTCACTGAGATGAAAACTAATCTGATCAAAAGAGAGAGGATTTGGTTGTGACTTGTCAGTGGAAGCATCTATTCAAGCTAGCTGTGAAACTGTAGCCTCAACTCAAGTCTGGCCAGTTTGTTGCTCTCCAGTTGCATGTTAGCTTGAAAAGAGCATGGTCTCAAAGCAGCTAAGTTACTGCATTCATCTTAGAGACAGTCTATAAATAATCCTTAAAATAAACAAACTTTACTCTCTGTATCAGTAGTGCAATTTTAATCTATTTCAAAATTATTTTGGATGAAACTGAGTTACCATCAAGTGTGGCTTATTTTCTATTCAACACAGAACAAGGGGTAGATGTTGGTTAATTTCTGTACACTTTCACAGAGCTGTCCTACTGAAGTTGTAAACTCTAAAAGACTTTCTGTAGGGACCAAACCCTGTTAAAGTTGAGCCATTGTGACAGTTGGTAACTTTACTCATGTCAGGCAGTAATGAGTTTCAACTGTTACATTGTTTCATACTCTTTACATTTAGATTGAGCATTTTTTAATATTTGGTGGTATTTTGGTGGACTAAGCAATTCAAAAGCTGCTCAAAGCAATCTAAATTCTACATTAAAAATGCTGAAAAGATAATTTCACTTACGATCTTCCAGTGTTCACACTGAAGCACTGCAGTGATGGTTGTGGTGGCAGAATTCATAGAAGCACTCTTATGAACAGGTGACTGTAGAGCACTGGATTCAAATCTTAGCATGATAATCAGATCACACTAGGATATTGAACTGTCAGAAATCTGTGTTTCAAAATGTAGTTTGATCTGATTCTGATGATTATAAGTTACATTCTGAATTCCTTGTTCTCTTTTAAACAAAAAGTAGTCTGTCCTAAGAAATAAGCTTACTGTGGCTGAAGAGACACATGCTGAATCAAGCAGCAGTTTGCTTAGCATTATGAGCTTTGATCTGATCTTGGTAGTAAGTTTCGAGGTCTTAGGATCAGGAAGCTGACTTACGTTCTATATACACATGGCACCAGCATTCTTTACTGCCTTACCTACCTTTAGTCATTTGTTTATTTTGCCCATGTAGCGTATTTAAACTTAATCTTACTAAGTATTAACATCTTTCAAGGGGCAAGACTACATACTGCAGTGTAAAGGCCACCGCCACCAGTATTAGATTTTTGTGTGTGGATGGATAGTAAGATGAAGAAGGGACAGTTAACCTGAAGGAGCCTGTTCAGTCCACTCTGTTCAGTAACGTTTTGTGGATTCTTAAAGGGTGTTCAGAAGGAGTAGAATACAGCTTTGTCCCTTTAAGTTGTGAAAAGATGAATAAAACTGGTTGCACTTCTGTGTAACTCTAAAATAAATGAATCTTCAAGTTTGAAAAATGTGGACCTTCACCCTGGTGTGTTGCTTGGTGTTAATCTGCTGTATTTCTGAATGGTTGCAATAAAAGGCTACTGTGCCTTTAATTTGCATAGTGATACAAGACGTTGCTGAGGTCATCTGAAAATGCCTCACAGATATTACTAGGGACTAAAGCCAAAAGTTCAAGTTCAAAATGACTAGACTTTGTTCTTTTGCGTGAGGCTGTATGACACACTGGTGTGTTGCAAGTGTTCCCCACCCTGCCTTTTACAATGATTTTTGTTTCTTACTTTGCCATTTCTTATGTTTACTGAAATCTTTAAGGAAAGATCCATTATAAAAGCAAATTTCTGAGGCTTCATTTATTTACCTTTATAAATTGAGTATACTGATGTTGCACAAGAAAATATTCCTTTAAGAACACCATTACAAAGAATAATTGTGTATTTAGTCCAAACCCTGCAATACCCACTGTTGATAACAACAACAACAAAAAGTAATCCCTGTGGGGAAAATCTACACAAACAAATTGCTATCCCTCAGCTGTTGGATGCATATTTAAAAGAACAAGTTTCTGGAAAAATGTTGACCTCTAGGTCTGTCTGTGCTAGGAATCTGCATGAAGGATGTTGAAACTCTTCAGTCTTTGTTTATGTGTGTCCACACAAAGCTTGTGTGTGTGATTTGATATTGATATCTGCCTGTCTGTCTTGCACTTGCAGCAGTTGATTCTGAAACACATACTGACAGGCTTGTCATGGCTCTCAAATTCAAACCTAACCTTTGGAAAATCAGCAGACAGATACCATCTGTTACAGGTGTGCTTTAGTAGTACTACTGCTTACTAGTTCTGATGTTCAGCTGTGCAACATAGTCACTTGCTGTTCACAAGAAGCAAAGCCTGTAGGGAGGAGTATTTTAAAAGTAACTCTGTTTCAGAATTCAGCAATCTGAGGGTGATGCATAGTGGTTTTTTTCAATCATGTTCCTCTTCTCGCTTCTTTTATGTGAAGGTAGGTTACAAATCTCCTTGCTCATTTCTAACTTGCTTTTAATTCAGACTTAACTCCAAGTGACTGCAGGAAAATGTTTTAATTTCCTTTTGAGTATGTTAAAGACTCTTACATGTTATGTCTCTTCCAGCCCTGCCCCTGAAAAAAAAAAAAAAACAAACCAAAACAAACCCCCCCACAACTCTACATATAAACATAGCAGGATAGGAAGGATCAGTGCTGTGAAGTTGGAGCAAGTCCAGCTTGGAAGTTGATGCATAAATTCCAGTTGTTCTGATGCTGTATTGCTCAAAAAGGATCATGAGACTTTGTACCTTGACTCCTTTCCTCATCTTGTAATTAATTTTTTATTGTGGTCTACGTCAAATGATGTTAAGTGCCACAAAGTTTCTGTTTATCGAGGAATCCTATTGGGAAAATCTTTATTTCCATTTAGTTTTCCTTACTGCATTCTAACTTCAAAAGAGTAAGGTAAGATTTAGATAAAAGAGGGTAGGGGTTTTGGGATGTGAACACCATGCAAACCATATTTCTTAATTTTTACTTCAATAAACAAGATCAGATGCTGCAGTGCATCTTTTACATTCTTTGATAGATGGGTCTAAAATTAGACTAGCAAGCAAATAGTAATTTTTTCACAGCTTCTTTGCAAATTTTTGGTGTTTAATCACTTTTTAAAATTCCCTTGGTTTGTATATTTAAAAAAAAAAAATCAAGCCACCAAAACCTACCAAATCCATTAAATGACAGTATATTTAGTACTGATTATTTTCTTTATTTGATAAAATATTGCTTTACCAGGGAAGGAGAAATACTCTACGCTGGTAGATACACAGCCTAGTGTATGCTATCAGAGGATGACATTTATTTGTGTCCCGAAAGAGGTTCATTTCCTGGCTGATTTCTTGAAACAGCTGCACCAGAAAAATATCATTAATTATATAGCTTCTATGAACTTTGAGAAAACTATTAGATCAATTTGAGTTAAAATCAACAGTAATTGTAATCTGATCATACAGCTTCCTGACATGTAAGGTTCAGCTGCTGGAAACTGGTACCAAACCACATGCAAAATTATTTTCAAATGGTGGTTAACTATGTAATACAGGTAAATATTAAATTTTTTAATATTTGCTTGCCAGTGGCTACTAAGCAGTTGGGAGATTTTATCATTAATTTCAGTATTTATTTTCTGTCTGTCTTGCAGTACTTACATTATTCAAGAACACAGCCCTTCTAGTACCTTCTTGCTAAGCAGACTGAAGATGAAATAATCTTTACCTTCAGGAAGTATCTGCTGGTACTATTTTAGTGATTTCCTTTGGTTTCTTTATGCTGTGGCATTTTCTGCAATAGAAATTTTGTTTAAAACAAGAAACAGAACAATCTGTAAGTCTAAACAGTGGTACTTTGTAGGGAAATGTAGTGGAGACCTATCTGAAACTTGTTCTGTAGCCCTGAAAAACCTGAGATGCTAGCTCTGGTGACTACAGGGTTAAAATCATGCATGAAGGGACAACGAAGGAGTTAACAGTGACGCCTTGAGAGTGAGCTACTGTTCTAAAATTGAAGTAGCAAAATGAATTGTTTCAGCACCTTCGCTCTGTTTGTCACAGAATCAGAGAATTAACCAGGTTGGAGAAGACCTTCAAGATCATCTAGTCCAACCTATCACCCAACACCATCTAATCAACTAAACCATGGCACTAAGGGCCTTGCATTCCTGGAAGAATTGTGCCCAACTAGTGTTGTTAAAGTTTGTAGCTGGAAATATTTAGTATTGTAATGCAGCTCTTTGGAACATTTCCTAACATCTCTGTAAAATGATTGCATTACAGCTTAATTGTGGGTAAAATCTGCATAGGTCAGCTGGAATAAGAAGGAATGTGTAACTAGGGTGTGGAGTGGTGGTGGTAGAAGAAGTAGTAATGGCAGAAGAGCTTTCACTGTGTGAGATGAGTATGTCTTCTTGTCTCAAACTAGGAGGCTGAGGTGAGATCAGTCTCCCTGGCCTCTAATGTTTGGCTGTGTGGTGATGGACAATGGTATCCTAGCCAGTGAATTTCTTTAGCTTTACGTCATGACACAAGGTAAATACAGCAACATGCAGCTCTGGTGAGTTGTTGTGTAAAGCCTTCATGTGGTATTAATGACACTGAGTTTTCCTTAGTGTGCAGATTTCTCTGCTCTGGGTATTCCTTGACAGCGTTTACTTGGAAGTTCTGGCAGAAAATGCCCTCAGTAAAGGAGAGAGGTGGTATCCCTGGCCTATAGTTAGTAAGGATCTGAAAAGTAAGGATCTGTAAAGAAAACAATTCCTCAACTACTTTTGCGTCATGCTGCAAGGGAAATAACACCAATTACAATCCTAACCAGTGTGCAGCTTGGGTCTCAACCTGGCCATCATCCTTGCAGACTGGAAGTTTGTGATTCCTGCAACAGATGTTCCTGTATCCATATTAGATAAGTGCTGACTTGCTAGGTGGACACCAGTGTGTCAGACTTGTGTAGCAGCACCACTCAAACAGTTAAATAATTACATTGTTAACCTTTGCCTTCTAAGAATTAAACTGGGTCAGTGTTTGCTAAGAGCGTGTAAAACTTGTCTTCAGATGGACATTCAGACGTTTCTGGGCTTTGATGCCCTACTGGAACGAGCAGCATTGCACACTGCATTTTAAAACTGAGAAAGCTGTGTGAGCCTTTGCACTCAACCTTACCTTTATGATCTGCATATGACTCTTCTTTATTAGACTGGAATGTCTTTTCATGCTTTTGTATCCCCATGTGTGATTGTGCAAAATAAGAATTCATTGATAAAGGAAATTTTCTGTCAACAATTACTTTTGAAGTGCTATAGTCATTGGAGTGTTAAAACACTCCAATAGTGTAATTTAAGGTTAACTGTAACCAAAATGTTGCTCATATTTAGCCATGCAAGTGTACTTGGCAGGAAGTGGTAGCGCATGTCACCAGGCTTGCTCTACAAATGTTTGCAGCTCACCACTTCCTTTTACTGAAGGGAAAGAACAAAAGGAGCAGCAGTTTCTAGTTGGTTTTGGCCTCTAAAAAGTTTCACTTGCATTTGTTAAACTTCTTAGTGTCTAACAAAGGTATTTATGGCCTTCCCCATTGTAGTCTTCTTTTAGCTTTAAAATTCATCTTTATTTGAGAATTTTGGTGAAGTTCCTACTAGAAATTTTACTTTCTGAGAAGGTCTGGGTTTTTGTGCAGATCCCAAGTTTTAGAAGCAATTGAGAAATGGATGTACAAATAATTTTGGTGCTGCAAGGGAAATTACTAACCACAAGAGACCAGTCTGTGCAAGACATGGATTGGTGCACACATGACTGCAGTGTAAGCTTGCCTTCTCTGAAAACCATCCCTGCAGAAGTCTTCCTGCTTATGCTGATGTGTCTTCACTTTGGTAGTTGACAGTAGATACAGAATTTACTTTAAAGAACAGTAGTCTCTGAACCTAATTTTCGTGATAGTTGTTACACTTAATTGTGAGACTTCAGGTTTAGACACAAAGGAGTTTTTAAAGATGATCTTTGCTGTTGTGCATGATACAGTACCCTTTCCAGTAATCTGTATTTGTGCTTTATAACCTTTGAGGCCAAAAGAAAATCTCTTCAGAGCAAAGGTTGGTTGTTTCCAGACATGAATACCATCATCTGTGATTTCAGCAGGTGTTGCCCCTAGTTAGGAGAAGAATCTTTACAACGAGGGAGACAAAATCCTGTCCAATGTGAAATGGAAACACTTAACCAGAAGTCTGTTACATATAGTAAGGATTGTTTTAAGTGTGCATCATTCTTCTGTGATTTTTAGAAGAATGCAAATAATGGAAGTATCTTTTTGCCTGTAAATGTACTAGTGAGTCTTGGGAAATTGCAAGTGTTGCAGTAGTCATAGCATTTTAAATGAATACAGTTCATTTCATGTGCCATTAAAAGTGCTGATGTGGTGTTTTTGCTCATAATTTGTGTTCTGACTAATGGGCTAAACTACATATTCGTAGCACATTAAGATTAAATGGCTGAAACTTGGTATTTTCAGTATATTAAAATATTAATATCACAAATGAGAAGAATGAAAAGTTGAATAGTTAATGAATATCCGTATTTCATATTCAAATGTTACTTCAGTATATTAAAAAAATCCCATAGCTTCCTGTTTGTGATGGATGAATTCTTAAAGCTAGAAACAGTGTTTTCCCAAGTAAGATGCTCTTAAATTACATATGAAGAAAGAAGAATTTAAATAATTTGCATACGCCCCAAATCTTTTAAATGCTATGTATAAACATCAAATATCTGTTTGAGACTCACTGAAGAAGAAATGGGCTATTTGTTTCAAAACAGATAAATTGGATGAGTCCATGGAAGTAGCTGTCCTTGGGTTGAAAAATATGGCACTCACATGGTGGGACTTGAGCAAGTCTCAATATGAGCTCTGTTGCAGAATCACAAAAGTTAAAAATAGTCTAGGGCAAAGGCTAATCTGTTTGGAAATGTTAGCTTTGATTCAGGCATCCATTTGATCCCTCAAAACCATAAAAGATGTTATTAAGCCCTTCTGAATTAATTACTTCATTTTTCTACCCATGGCTTAAAATCTGTCTTCAAAATCAACCTCAGAACTGATGGCTATCATGACTAAGTGTAAGAGGGGGTAAGGAGATAAGTGTTTTCTTGATACCTTTTGAAGCTTCCTAGAAAATCTAAACTACTCCTAAACTGGTATTCTTGGAAAAACTCCCATGTATGGTCTAATTCAGTCACCTTCAGTAACTATCTGTATAGCCCTCCTTTCCTGTGATGCTTTGCTGTTTACTGTGATGTCTGAGTGGACTTGCATTAAACATCAGTTTTCAACAGTAGATGCCAGTTTTATGAAGGAACGAAGAGACTAATAGTATATATCTTTCCTTTGGAGGTTCTGGGGAACTGACTTGAACTTCAGGGGCTAACCAAAGTTGGGGAAATATATATTCAAGGTAGTAACCTTACTGGTATGAAATGGAAGAATTTTGAGATGGTGCCTGAGTGAGTCTGAGTTTGGTCATTTTTCATTGCATGGAATAATTTGGCCTTGACATGCTGGGTGCAGCTGAAAACCTTGGTGTTTCCTCATCACTTCCTGGCATTTGGAAGAAATAAGTTCCTTTTTTTTAAATTTTAAAAAAAAAATTCTTTTTGGCCTGAATTCACTCTTACCAAATTGTCAAGAAACTGAATGCTTCCTTTTACTGCAAAACTTATGGTAACTCTTTTCTTTTGTCAGGAATTGACTTTAAGATCAGAACAATAGAATTAGATGGAAAGAAAATCAAGCTACAAATATGGTAAGTATTCCAGAGTAACTCAGGTTTTTTGGTGAGTATTGAATTAATCTTTGAGCAGGAGTAGTTCCTAGCTTTTGAGCCTGGCTGTACCAGAAGTTTTCATACCTTGTATTCCTTGACCATTCAAAAGGTTTATACTTTTATATAGCTTGCTCTTGGTGTGGTTCTGCTTCAGTAGCATAGGAAATAGCCTGTTCACATGCAAACATTACAGCAACTTCCCATTTTATTAAAAGCTCTCCTGTTAAATGTGCTTTTGGCTATTCTGTGTGAAAGAGAAATGTTAACTCTGTAGCTGTAAACTAAAATATGTAACCTAATCAAATGTAATCTCCTCTCGTACTTGGATACTTAGTCGTGCTCACGGAGGCACAGGTGAGCAATAAAGCTCCCATTCCTTGCATGGTGGGTTAGTAAAGTCTGATCTTCCTGTTGGTAGCAGATGAGTATTTTTGGAGTAGCATTATTACACATGCCAAGCTCTTCAAATGCTACTGGTGAATGTAGGGTTCTTGCTGATTTCTGAAGTTCTAGAAAAGATAGATGTGGCTCTGAGCAACCTGATCTGGTGTGAGATGTCCCTGCCCATGGCAGGGGGGTTGGAACTAGATGATCCTTGGGGTCCCTTCCTGACAATTCTATGATTCGATAATTGTGGTACTTGAACACAAGCCAGAATTCTTGTGACTAAGGAAGTGAAGTACAAGAAGTACAGTTGTTGTTTTTTCTGTAACATAAGTCAAAAATCTGGTTTTGGCAGGCCATTGGGGATCAGCTTCCCCTAGGTGTGACTAGTACCCAAACCCTTTGGACCTCTTGTTCACTTACAGACAGATACTGCTTTGAAGTCATCTAAGATAAAATATCATACACTAAGGTATAGTGGCTGATTTTGATAGCTAATTGTTCATGAAAACTCATTCTCCTAGAATGCTTTACTGATGCATGTTTTAACCTTTATTTAATGCAGGACTTGGATGCACCAGAGCTGCCTTTTCCATTATTCTGGGGAAGGCTGTGTAGCACTGAGTTTATTGCTTGCATGAAAACTTGAATGCTGTTGTGCCATATTTCTGATGCTGCTATAACCACTGCTGTAAGTGTAGGGTAGGTTGGGAGTGAGGAAGGTGTTGATGGCTAAAGAAGCTTGTGCAAACACCTTCACAGGATCACAGAATGTTAGGGGTTGGAAGGGACCTTGAGATCACTGAGTCCAACCTGCCTGCCAGAGCAGGACCATCTTCTGAATGTCAGGGTTTTTTCATAGTGACTTAGTACCAATATCTTGTTCCTTGTTTAAAAAGACATTAATAATTAGAGAAGACTGTAAATATCACCTCCCAACAAATATTATTTTTACTGGGTTTTTTAGGGATACAGCAGGCCAGGAGAGATTCCGCACAATCACAACGGCTTACTACAGAGGAGCCATGGTGAGTGCTCTCACTTCAAAAACATTAGGCACAACTAGTGGTTTGCTCTTCTGGTTGTATCATGTGAGTCTTCTACTGGTGGATTAGATAATTGTAACTTGAGATGTGGGGAATAATGTTTATGATTTGGTTGGGTTTTTTGGTTTAGTGATGTTTTGTTCCTCATTTTTAAACCTGGTACTTTGTCTAGTCCTGGTCTTGTGATAAAATGTAAAGGCCTATTAGTTTTTTTAATGTGGTTAAAATTTTTTGCGGATTATAACAAGCTAAATTGCCAAGTTTTAATCAAATAAGTTTTTTTTTAATGGACTCAATCCCTTTAAACTTTGAAAAGTTTGAGAAGTAAGTAATGAATTGTTTTAATCCTAAAAGCGTATTTCACTGAATTGCCTTTTTTCTTCACCTAGTAGAGGATGCAGAATTTGGGCTAGAAATACAGTCACTGACAAAAGCTACTGTTATGCTTTCCCCCATTAAGAAGGACTTGAAGTCAAGTAACTGACTTGTAGCCAGCACTCTTTGTGGTACAACTGCTTGTAGTGGTTCTTAGTGCTATGACTTGAGAAACTTTGTTGGAACACTGTTAACTTTATGAACAGATCCATAGGCTGGCTGTGGGTCCAAATACATCTACTGTTATGCAATGCAGATGGGGAGAAATAGTGATAGTTGTGGCTCTGTATTAGAGCTTTCTAGTAATTACAGAAATTTGAGCAGTGGTATGGTCTCCTTCCCACCACCCAGTCCATGGCCCAAGGACTTTTGTTTGTCCTACAGGGAATAAATGGGAAGACCATAAGGAATGAAGGTGAACCTGGCAATCTGTCCCTAATGCAGCTGCTCTGAGGTTTCCCTTGATTTGCTAATTGTTGAGAATCCATTCTAGTATATGTACATAACTGTCTAAATGAGCTCAAGCTTCTGAGAAAACATGTAGTGTCAGTTGTGCTGTATCTATCTACTGGTCCAGGCAGACTGGATTTCACAGCTTTGTCATCTTTAACTGCTTAAAGCTGCTGCTTTTGAACTTGACTTTTAACAACAGAGTCCTAGCTGCTGTTGTCAGATTTCTAAACTTTCCCTGACTGTGGGCTCATAATTTAAAACGGTATCTTGGTGGTGTGCTTGACCTCTAACAATGGCAAAAGGTGTTAAATAGTACTGTTTTGGGTAAATTCTCAGCAATGCTTTGAGAAAGGATTGTAGACATATGTTGACTTTCTTGCAAGTATAATCAAACCAACAGCATACATCAAAAAGTCAACCAACTGTGCTCGCTCATCTAACTTAGATGTTCTTCATTTCATTTAGGGAATTATGCTGGTGTATGACATCACAAATGAAAAGTCTTTTGACAACATAAAAAACTGGATAAGAAACATAGAGGAGGTAGGTGCTTTGGAAGGTACTTCATACTTGATCCCTTTTAGGATATCCCTGGGACAAATAAATCAAGTAATCACTTTCATTACAGTAGCCAACATACATGGCCAAGTTAGACTGTGCAGTGAATGCAGCAGTGGTGATTGAGGGGGAGAATGTTGTCTTGTTTATCTAGGGATAGAAAGTAGAAAACTAGAATTTCAAAAGTAAGCATAAAGTGCTCTTACTGTATGACTTTTATTCTTTTTTGCCTTTGGATGTTTCTACGGACAGGAAGAGGCAAGACCTTAGACTGGAATGGGAAAGAGCAAGATCTTAGGGTGCCTACCTTTCATTGAGATGACAGATCTGATAAATTTCAATTACTGCTGTGCTGTATATCTGATCAGAGATGTTTTACTTTTTTATTGCTCTTGGGCAAGCTTCTTTGCTGCTAACTTACTGTAAGTTATTTAGTGGGACATGCTGTCGAGTGTGGATAGGCCATTATTAATCTAGAGGAGAAATCTTGGTTTTACTGAAGCTGTAATTGGTGACAGAATTTTGGTGGGGGTTTCGGTTTTAGTGGTTCAGTGTTTTGGTTTGCACAGATACTGGGGTGTTTTTTTTGTTTTCTCTTAAACATAACATCCATGGGCTTTTCTTTAGTATTATTCTTTGGCTCTTAAGCAAAATCCCTGTTTTAGTGACCAATTTGAGCCAATAGCAAGTGGGCTAGAAAAGTTCTTCTGCTGAATTTATTATTACTTAAGAAGTCTTTTATTAATAATCTATTCTAAAAGTGTAAATGTATCACATAATGATACTCCAGCCCAATACCCCAGCTGTCCATGCACCACTTGGAAGTAAAGTTTGTACTGTTTTATTTTCAGAACGGCCAAATGCCTGTGCATGTGTACAACTTCGTACAAATCTCATGGTACTGTATTTGATCTGGAATAATGCTCAGGCACATTAAATCTTGGAGTATTTATTCCAACCTATTGAAATATTGTCTATTTCAAAAGTTAGTGTCTTTCTCAGTAATGCCTTCACATTAGGTAACTCATTAGAAATAAGGTACTCGTTTGTGAATGAGTTGGGCACATATGTTTCTTTTAAATAATGATGCATTTTGTTCCTGAGAGATTACTTTTTCTTGTTTCAGCATGCTTCTTCAGATGTAGAAAGAATGATCCTGGGTAACAAATGCGATATGAATGAAAAGAGACAAGTCTCAAAAGAAAAGGGGGAGAAGGTAAGCTTTGGTGACTTACTTTATTTAGAAGCATACTTTTCTTAGGATTTCAGCTGTTGGGTGTTTGGTATTTTTAGGCATATGAGAGATAATAAGCCTCAAATTTCTTGTTTCAGAAACTTACAGGACACCAGATTTGGGTTGGCTTTTTGTTTTAAAAATAGCACGTGACTCCAAGATAGCATAAATTTAATGGTACTACTCGAGGGGAAGATTCTGTAAAGAATATTGGCTTGCTATGGCATGAAGTATTCTAAATCTCAGTACAAAACTTTCTGTATAGTTTGATCACATTGTACTAAATTCACCATGGTGATTGCTTGTCATAAATACTGTTATTAAAGCTTAAGTATTTAGTTGTTCTGCACAGCAAGTAAGAGCACTATAGAATCTTTCATGTACACAGCTAAAATAGTGTAGTTGCTAGTAACACAATTTATGGGATAGTTGTATATAGTTATCTGGCCAAGAAATGCACATCAATGAAGATTTTATCTAAATGTTCTTTTAGATCCTAAATTAGTCTCTTTCTGAGCAATTAATTTCTTTGTTGGTTTTGAATTTGCATGAAGGTATGGCCTGTTCTAAGATTTTGTCTAATTTTCCAGAACTTAATGTTTTCGCAAGAAAAAAGCAGAAACGAAGCTTGCTTGGTTTTGTTTTTAAAGCCTGCTGTAGTATACAGCATCTATTCTGTTATGATCTTATGTGAAACATTCCTTTTACAAAGAAACTTCAAAAACACTGAAAAACTTAAACCTCTCTTCCAGTTAGCAATTGATTATGGAATCAAGTTTTTGGAGACAAGTGCAAAATCCAGCATAAATGTGGAAGAGGTAAGAGGTGGATGTTACCCATAGGTATGTCTATGGAGGCATGTTCCAAGATCTGCTGGACTTTCTGACCTGATCTGGAATGTGAAGACCCAGCTGTGTTCCTGTGTCATATTCTGTATTCCCCTCCTCTCCGATCCCCCAGTTTTGTTTTATTTAGAGAGCTACTTTAAAATCCAGCATTTCTTTTTTCTGGTAATGTCTGTGATTGTTTCAAAAATGTGTGTTAACAGAGTGGTTTACTGGTAGGGTAGCAACACTTGTTTAGACTTCTGTGCCTTGCTACTTAAAGGGCAAGTGGGTTTGGACTGAGAACAGATGTCATTTTAGAAAAATGCTTTGTGCAGTCAAGATTCTTTACTTTCAGAATAGCATGTTACTGTGTCAAGGAGCCTTCAGGTTACTACTGAATATGTGCTATGCAGATGAGACTGGAGATTTGTATGTTACCTGGAACATCTTCGTAGACTGTCATGAGCTAATGTTAGAGGAGGTCTATAATGCTCTACCTGTAGACTTGCAATCCGTTTTCCTGCAAATAAATTTTGTCCTATAAAAACAAGATTCCCTATGTATGAGACCATAGGAAATGAAATCAGAAGGAAGAGTGGCTCAACACCAGTCTGTCTTACAATGAATGACATTGGAGGAGGATCTTAACTCTCTGAAAGGTGTTTAAAAAAAAAAAAGAGGACATGGAAAGGCCAGTAAGATAAATCCATTCAGATAAGGCAGACTGGTTCTTAAATCTTGTTCTTGTACCTTTCCATGACTATGAGACACCTTTTAAAATTTCTTCAGACATATACTAAATGCTGATCATGCGGCCAACAAATTAACTAGGAACTAAAAAGATTATTGCTTTAAAGTAACACAACTGATGCAATGCCAGCAAGTGGGTTTTTTTCTGATTGCAGAGTAACTGTTATACAATGCATATTTGCATTGTGCTGCATCTGGAATGGTGCTTGACCTGATTTTCAGTGACATGATTCTTACAGTAGACACTGGAAGTGTGAACATTAGCAGCTAATACCAGTGGTGGATAGCAGTAAAAGTACTGATTTTCTTCTTCCAGGTGATTAACTTGCTCTTTCTTGATATGTCCTGCAGTTTCATTTTTACTCCTGTAGGTCATTAAATGTCTGAAATCAGTTTGGGCTTATTGCAAACAACTTGACTATTTAAATATTATTTTATATTGAGAAACAAAGAAGTAACCACATGAATAGTGGAGAAAGCATGAAAAAAATGCAGCTGATATAGGCACTCAGCAAGTAACAACTCGGTTTCTTTCTACTGAATGCTCAGCTTGTGGGAAATCACACAATTTTGTGATATTCTTGCAATCAGAAGTGAATTAATATATTTCATTTGTTGGATTTATTTGCATTAAGTGTCTGCCTTTGGATATATTCTGAACACAGTGAGAGGGAAATAATTACAGGGTTGTGGGTTTTTTCCTTTCTTGGGAACTGCAGAATTTTTCTGTTGCAGACCTTTCTTTGTTCCTTCATACATTAAAGTCTGAGGTGCCAAAATTTGCCAAATTGGTTGGTTGATTGATTTAAGAGGGATGGAACCAAAAGTAACATTATAGATAGCCAGGACTGAAATCTCTAGGGGACAGAAAACAAGCTAACCTTAACGTGAATTCCCAGGCATGCTATCCTTAAACCTCTATTGGTTTCTAGTTGTGGTGCACAGTACACTTTTGAAAGAAAAAAAAATATTAGTGTAGGCAGCCTTCTCTTTGCAGATATTTTTCCCAAGAGATCTGCAATTAGAATGTCTGCTCACTTTTTTCAAAGATTGAAGGGATGGAGAGTAAAAATAAATATTTTTTTTCTTTTAAAGTGAGCTTAATGCAGTTTTACATAAACATCTGTGGTACATAGAGTGCCTTGTAGCTCCAAGTGCTAGCAGCAGCCTACAGAATATTGTATTGTTAATATATCTGGCTACTCCAAATCCATCATAATGTGTCTTGTGACTAATTATTTTTTTATTATTTCTGCTCCTCACCAGGCATTTTTCACACTTGCACGGGACATTATGACAAAACTCAACAGAAAAATGGTTTGTATTTCCTATTAGCATACAAACTAGACACCCTGAAGCTAAATATTGGTTGACTGAGTAGTAGCCCTACCAGAAAACTAAACTGCTGGGGGTTACAGCGGATGCTAGAATTGAGCAAACAATGCTTTATGGCACTTTATTACAGATCAGAGTGCAATTACTCCTTACTTTGTGTGAACATTAACATTGGGTAACCTGAAACTGATAGGCTTTATTAAATGACAGATTACATAGGCACTCTTTCAGCTAACAGTTGAGCTCTGGATTGCTAGATAAATGTTTCTTTTTAAAGTAGCTAGTTTTATTGTCTGATTAACAGACTGTGGATAAATGAGGATGCAAGATGCAACAAACCTCTGCTCTGGTTCTTGCTTTGCAAGGGGTGGAAGTGGGAAGGGAAATAGGAAAGCTGCTTCCTCTTCCTTCGTTTGATGATATTGATTCTCTCTTCTCTTTCAGAATGACAACAGTTCATCAGGGGCAGGTGGGCCGGTAAAAATAACAGAAAATCGATCTAAGAAGAGCAGCTTCTTTCGATGCACGCTACTTTGATGAACTTCTAATGACAGACTGCAGCACACTTAGAACCTTTTCTGCTTCTTTGAAAGCACAGGGTCACAAAGCCTCAGAAATAATACCACCAAGCTGCTGCTGAGAGCTCCATTGAACGTAGACTGCGATACACAAAATACCGAGTGGATTTTGCTCACTAAGCCTATTCGCCTGTCAGGCTCTTCTTTCTGAGATATGGAAGCTATGAAGTGGAGACACAAAGAGTTAACTGTTTTCCTTTTTTACTTTCTGTTTTACTGCCTGTTGCAAAAGCTGCTATGTTTCTTTTAACTTTGCACATCCATATTGGCCTCTTAATGCCTGTTACAGCACAATCTTACGTTTATATTTGCACAGTTTGACTTGTAAGTAGGATTCTTAACAGATTTGTGCAGATTTTTTTGTTCTCATTTTGAACAAATTTGTTTCCAAGGAGGAGAGCCAGGATAAAAAGTTAAGTCTCACTTCCATTATTTTCTATGCTGTATACTTGTGGCCATGGCTGCAGTATGGATGTTGACACTCTGGTGATGAGAATCACTGTAACAATTGGCCTCTAACAATTTGTATGGGTTTTGTCTTTTAGATGCACAAATCTGTTCATGCAGAAGCTATGGCTTCTATTCTGAATGTAGTATGTGGCTTTTCTTTCTTTACCAGACTTAGCAAAGTTGCATTCTGAATTGCCAGTCACTGATTCACAGATGCACCTTTCAGTTATTCAGATAAACACAGTGTCTTTCCTCACTGAACTTCCCTTTGGTAGCTCATTCTCTGCACCTTTGCTTGTTTGTGATGAGGAATTACACTCTGGAGTTGAAATGATTGGCACGAATTGGCCTCATCACTATCACTTAAGTGGCTTGTGGGAGCTGAAAGCATGAGTTTTAAGTTACATCTTTGTGGATTCATTTGTTCAGAAATGACTACTTCTAAAGGTGACTTCCATTTCTACTGTAATTCTACGGAGAGTTTAATGTCTGTAAACACTGACCCATGCAACAGTGGTGTCCAATAACTAGCTTCCTGTGAAGTTGCTGAAGTTTATCAAGTTCTGGCACGAAGGAAATGGTCACGTGAGGGCTGTAATGTACTACTAGTTATGCAGCTAGTGCTGAATGTGTGAAGCCCTCTTTGGTCTGCTCAAGCAGTTACCTTTCATCAAAAACTGGTACAGTGACCTAGACTGTTAGAAGCAGAGTTGAAACGTAGTTGCCTTTTTTACTCAACTGAGCGTTGTATAACTTAGTCTTTGTTCTACTACTTTTTTATTGTCTTCTGAAAATTTTCCTCAATGAGCAATTAAAACAGGTGCTTTAGTTCTGTTGATGTGCCAAACTTGGACCATTGTAAGCTTTAACTACAGTTTGTGTCCAGCATGCTTGCCACTAGGAATAGATGTGTTCTGTCATTGTCAAAGTTAACGTCTGACATGCTTGCTTTTGCTTCACTACATTGTCTAGAGTTGCGAAGAGTGAGTTGGTTGTTAACCACAAATAACCACTTGGTTTTGTGGGGTCAGGTACTAAATTTGTCATCTCTGAGTCTGTTGTAAATACTTTGAAATGGAATGGGCCAATAGCGTTAGATTTAAATAATTGATTTTAAAAAGGTTTAACATTAGTAGCTGGTTCCATAAAGTTTTAAGTGGTTATCAACCTGGCCCCACGTGTAGTTTAATAGAAACAATTATTGTAACGTAGTTGCCTTTTTTACTCAACTGAGCGTTGTATAACTTAGTCTTTGTTCTACTACTTTTTTATTGTCTTCTGAAAATTTTCCTCAATGAGCAATTAAAACAGGTGCTTTAGTTCTGTTGATGTGCCAAACTTGGACCATTGTAAGCTTTAACTACAGTTTGTGTCCAGCATGCTTGCCACTAGGAATAGATGTGTTCTGTCATTGTCAAAGTTAACGTCTGACATGCTTGCTTTTGCTTCACTACATTGTCTAGAGTTGCGAAGAGTGAGTTGGTTGTTAACCACAAATAACCACTTGGTTTTGTGGGGTCAGGTACTAAATTTGTCATCTCTGAGTCTGTTGTAAATACTTTGAAATGGAATGGGCCAATAGCGTTAGATTTAAATAATTGATTTTAAAAAGGTTTAACATTAGTAGCTGGTTCCATAAAGTTTTAAGTGGTTATCAACCTGGCCCCACGTGTAGTTTAATAGAAACAATTATTGTAACTACATGGTGAATCCCATAAACTGCTGTTGCTGAATTAAACCAGAAAAATCTTCATGGCAACGAAGTTTAGTGAAAAAACAAAGCAACCCTAACTGCTCTGTTGTCTACCCTTGATGTTTTTCTTGGACAGGCTAAAGCAGTTATGTTTTCTGTATGGTTAAAAAAAAGTGCTTCTATACAGAAAGTGTTGTGACACCAATTACGAATGTCGTTTATTTTCACTAATTTACCTCTGACTTCCTTGGTGTCGTAATACTTCAGTTTTATCTCAGGGGTTGTCTGCAAACCAAAACTGACATATTCTGTGTTTGGCACCGTTTACAGAATGCTTTGTATTGTTTTTTTCTGTCTTTGCTGTGGTGGTTAAATGTTCATTCAATATTAGTCTCCATGAATTTTCCTCTGAAAGAGCCTGTAAGTAGTAGAGTCTATGAAGTGCTTCTTGAAGCAGCAGCGAATTGGGGTATCTGCTCTGTATGGGTGGGGGGTGGGAAGGGAGAAAAAAAAAAACCTTGCTATTTTCTTACATTTAGCTGTGCTAAACTGTACATAAATGTGAGGTAAGACCATAGGAAAGTCACTTTATGCATGACAAATAATGCAGTAAGTATTTCACTTTGCTTAATGTTCATGTAAAGTTCATCTTTTTCTATTTGTAGAAGAATTTAATGCAATTTTGTTGTCCCCTGCTGAAAGAGAAGAATTCTAATTTCATGTGGTCTTATGGATAAGGTAAAATGCAGATTTCTTTCTTTGTTGTTTTCCCTCACCCCTCTTTTCCAGCAGTATTAAATGGCGGAGTGGCTGCACTTTATTGGTGTGTTAACTTTTGGTCGGCATAGACCTCTTCCTGTGTACAGTCTGCCTTGTCAGACATTGAAAAATGTGCTGTATCTTAGTGTGCAAATCAGCTGTGTGTTTTACTGAGAATTTTTTTAGCTGTATTTTCCAAGTGGGGGATGATAAATGGTGTGTTCTGCCCACGCATCAGCTGCTGGGTACTACAGGCTTTTCTAATACCACTATGATTGTGTTGTGCAGTTTCTCTCTATTGCTACTTTGCTCAAGACTATATAGTCTAGACTGAAGGACTCTTAACTATACCTCAGCCAACTACTTAGTGTTTTAATGCCCATTAGAATGGAAGTCATAAAGTTATTATTCATTAAGCAGCTATGTATTTCTGTTTTGTTCCAGAAATTGCTGTTAACCTTTCAGGAAAGGCAGGCATTTTCGGTGGATTTCGATAAAACAAAAATACTGCTTATGCAATGAAGTTGTCTGAAATCTTTGCCTCAGCTCCATGGCTGTGCACTACATCTTGACCAATATTTTTCTAAATGGCTTAAGGAAAATGAAAAAAAAAGAAAAAAATATTTAAAAAAAAAGCCAAACTAAACCCAAACTGGGTGTCAGTACTTTGCAATTTTAGCTTTTGGTCTGAGCTCAGCAAAATGTGCACAAGAAGTTTTGTTGAGTCTATACAGAATATTTGGTTTACTTGCTGTCTGGAAGTTCGAATATTGCTAAAGCTTAAACCACTCATGAAACTTAATGCAACTCACTTTGCTATTTGGAAGACAGTCTCAAAACTGCTTATTTCAGACCTATAGTTCTTTTACGGAAAGCATTTCCCATTGTAAGTAGCTACGCCATACTAGTCTGCTGAAATCAAGTGAATTAAGTGGATGATTTTCACAAGTGAAGAAAGGAGGTTTGAATATACATATCACATTAAAGTATTACAAATGCATAATGATTTGAAAGTACAATATGTAAAATGCATAAATGTGTTATTTGTGAAAATGCATCTGTTATTTGGTTATCTATTAATGTAACTGAAATTTTGCCGTGTTAAACTTCTTAAGGATTGGTCTGTAGGTGATAATAGGTCTTTTTTCTCCTCCTTTCACTGAACTGCTTATCCCATTCTCGTTTGTATAAATAAAACTTGCATTTCTTTCTTCCACAAAAGCAGGATTCCCATTGATTTTTCTTGTTTCTGATGATTTTAAGTATTTTAGTGCATTCCTATGGCCTTACGAACATTTTTGCAAATAAAACTTCAATTACAGTTATTTTAATGTTATATAGCTACTAAATTCAGAATAAAAATTATAGTCTGTGAGAAAACGCTTAATTTTGAAATAGAAGTGTTCTACTGTGTGTGTTGAAGCACATTTTTATCTCTGGTATAAAGGTGTAATGTGAAAAGCTCCAGCAGATAAAAGTGAACTTGTCATGTGGTTAACTTGTAAACCTAATCATTAATTGTGTATTGATGTGTATAGACAAAAACCCAGACCCAGACCCTAAAAAAACCCTTCATACTCCCAATGGTTTTATTATTACATGTGAACTTTTTTACAACATGTGTCTCAAATAAAAGTTACATAATGAAAAGTATTTGGAGTATTTTGTATGAAATATTCCACATAGTTGTTATGCAGTTGGCATTTCTGCTGTGTTTTCTACACGTTTCATGGAAAGGTGGTCCAGCTGAGTTGCATCTGTAAAGCTTTGTCACTTCTGTGGCAAGCCACAAGGATTTTCGTATGGGTCTGCTTATTCCTAAACTGGTCCATTTTCTCTAGATTTCTCCTGAAATATCCTCTATTCCAGCAACAATTGCTTACGTCTAAGTATACTATTTCAGTGACCTTCAGCTTCATAGGGAACCATCTTTCCCCAAGCATTTAGTGTCTTGAAATATCCTTTAAAAGTAAACTCTGAGCAGTGCTAATAAAGATAACATGAGACACAATCTCCAGTTTGAGAATTACCTACTTATTTGAGCTGTTAACGTTTCCTTTTGTTGTTGTTGTTTTTAATCAATGAAAAATATGACCCTTTTTATGTGAAAGGTGTGACTTAAGTAACCTGAGGCAGAAACATCCTGAAATAATACAGCAAATATTATTCACCTCCTTTCAGTACTGTATATTAGTAGTAGTCCTCGACTTTCAAATTATTGTGGTTTGGTAGTAACTCACAACTGGTATGAAAATTAGCAAACCTAGTGAAAGAATTGTTTTATCTACCTGAGACAAAAGCCGATTGTTAAATTACCCTAGTGGGCAACCTGTGGAATACATAGGACGTGCATGGATGACAAGTAGCTTCTGAAGTCTGTGTTTTTTGTGTGTTTATCTAAGCAGCTGTATTTAGCTGCAAGGATGCATTGTCTCATTACCTTAAGCAACAGAAAGCTAGAGTTACATTCTTGATCTTACTATTTGTTGGTTTGGTTTCTTTAGTTGTGGGTGGTTACTGTTTTTCACCAGATGGCTTCTGGCAGGTAAGTTTGCTGCTTTAAGGACCAGTTGTGTAAACGTTATCTTGCACATACGCTTGATCTGAGCTGATTCTAGATGCTCAGCAGTCCTAAAATGACTTCTGCAAGTCCAGTTCTCACAGAAGTTTGTGGCATGCATCTGCAGCCCAATACCATTGTAACTACATTTATGTTCTCCATTTGTTAAAGGAAATAGCAAGCATAATTACATTGCTTAAAAATGGTGATTTATTACAGTTCCTGGATCTATATTTGGTTGCAGACCAGAAATTGCTATACAAACAGTGCACACTAGTAGATCAAAGGCAAGTTGTTGGTACACATATACAATGTGTCCAGCTTCTGTAATCTGGTAAATAGCCTTTTCCCTAAATGTGTATTTTTCTGACTTGGTTGACTAGTCTCTTCAGCGTTCTTGGAACTATACTGAAGTAATTAATGCAAGATTTTGCAATACTTTTTCTTCAGAAATATTCTAATTTTCTACAAATAAACTAAGCTTTTATTATGCATAATGTTCCTGCCATCTAGAGGATTAAAGAAAGGGCATCAAATGGAATGCAAAACACACTGAAAAGACCTTTTAGTGCTCTAGGGTATTTTGTAGTTACATCAAAACTTTTTTGCTGTCTTCATCAGAGCACATCAGCACTAACCTGCTGAGAACAACTGTTAAATAAATTTTACTTGAGCACGTATTCAGTACACACTGTTCCTACAATTTGCAAAATAAATTTTGAGCGTGATAGGAATGTTTTCCTTATATGAGGAATAGACATGTTTAATGAATTGTGGAAAGCGTGTGTAATTAACTCTACTACTGAATACACTGTACTGACTTCAAAGTGAACAAGAACTCTGTAAACATTCACCAGTTGGTGAGAATTTCACCTTCCTTGAGCAGATGAGATGACTTGCTGCCAGTCATGTTTTTTTACTGCTTCTATGCTGTCACTCCAAAGTAGTGTATGATACACAGCCATGACTGGTATCCTAAGGCCTTGTGTGCTAGGTGGGCAGTGTTCTCTCTGATGGACTTGTTTCAAAATGGTTTCTGATTTCTGAGGGAGACATTGTCATTCTGCTCACTAATCTTTCTCACTTTGTTTAACACCTTTGCAGAGCAACATAAAGAGATTATATTACTGTGAATGTACTTATCTTGGGACAGAAGATGACTCCTTCCTCAACTTCATACATTCAATATTTCTGACAGTTTCATTCACATACATTTGTGCTCATCTTGGAAAATATGCAGTCTTTACTTACCCAGTTAACTGAAGTGTAACTTACTATGTCAATATTACTACTTTTTTTTTTTTCTTTTTTTTTTTTTTGGGAGGGAAGTTGAATGTTTAGTTAATTGTGAAGGTTGTTTGCACATCCTTGGTGTTACTGTTGTACTTTTGGGGGGATTTGTGGTTGGTTTGTTTTATTTCATTTGTTGTCTGTCTGTCTCTTCTCCAGGCAATGTAACTAACTAGCTCCGCTCTGTATTCTAGACGGATGGGATTTTTCTAAGAAGCCTAAGCAAATTCTCTCATTAATGTCTAATACTGTTGATCACCACTTTTGAGCTTCCTCACGTGAAAGGCAATGACTTTGTAAAGCACATTTATGCTTTCAACCGATAAAACACGGGGAAAGCAACCATGTGTATCTTAAATACTATTTCAAGTAATGCTTGAAATTAGGAAATGGCTAAGCTGTTCTCTCAAATGTGAGGATGGGTGATCCTTTACACATAGTATTAACTTAATTAACTGTTCTTTGAGTGTGATATCCTCTTTTGTCCACACTGCGTTGTTCCACAGTTAAATTTTCTGTTTCAAGGGGGCGGAGGAAAAAGACATGTGGAGAAGACAGTGGAACTGAGGCCGTTTCCCTTCTCTGCCTCAGGGGCCAGGTAGCCCTACCCTCCCCCCCCCCCCCCCCCTCCGTCCCGTCAAGGTGCCGTCTGGGGGGAGCTCCTGGCCGTCTGAGACCTGGTTTTCCTTATAGCGCCGAGGTGGCCAAGACTGGGACTACAGGTGCGTCCTGGCGGACATCTACACCGCCACGTGTAGGGGAACCTCCCGGCTTGCGGCGGGAAGCGGCGGCTTCACCTTCAGGAGCAAACGGTCGAGCGGGCGCAGAACCCAGCCGCCACAGCCCTGGCAGCGCAGATGGGGCTGCTACCACACGTCCGCCTCCCTGGTGCATGGTGTGGGAATCGGAGCACGGCTTGCTGCAAAGCGACGCCGCGGCAGAGCAGGCGATGGGGCCCGGCGTTGCGCATCCCATGGCGCTACAGGGGAAGGGGACAGCACAGAGCATCTCCCAGGCACTCGCCGTCTCTGGGCCGCGTTCTGCAGCCGCGCGCTGCCTCCCTTCCCCCTGGCTGGGCGCGGCACGGGGGCGACGGCACGGCGTTGACGGCACGGGGTTGGAGGCCGCAGGGGGCACCCTCAGGGGTAGCGGGCTCGCGCTCTGCGGGGTGAGGCGGCCGCTGGGCCCGGCCCCCGTGGGCCTGATTGTACTCTCCTCAGCGCTAGCCGTGCCACCATCTCGGTGGGGTCCTTCTCTAAGCTGATGACGGCAGCACACTCAAGCCCTGGCCTATCCTCAGACGTTTCTGTGGACCTGTCCCCTTGGGTTACCCCAGGAGCGCTTGGCAGGCCGTATCTGCCTCAGAAAAGCAGCCCTCTCGCAGGCCTGGAGCATGGCCCCGCAGGCCCGCGCAGCCGCCTGGAACCTTTGCCCAGGCTCCCCACAGGGATCCTCAGGGCTGTGGCACTCGTGTTCTATAAACGTGCTCAGCCCGTGTCCTATGGACAAAGTGCTGGGGATATCAAGTACCAGCCATGCTCTGGGGGCACCTCGCTGTTGTGCAGTAGTGTTTGAAGGTAGAAAGTTGGGGATCTCTATGGTGGTGGTGGCGTGGTTTCTCCAGTGGCATTCTTGAGGAAGCACACGATGCTGCATAACAGTAAGTAGGCATGGGTGCGTTAGCACCCTGGGTGCAAGGGTGTGCAGCCTCCATCATGTTTCAGTTGTCCTAGAGGGCTGTTGTGCCCAACAAAGGTGCTCAGGGGGTCTCATGAGGGGAAGGCCTGGCCCTGAGCTCCATGGCATCTCCATTTTCATGTGGGCTCCAATTCATTTCAAGTCACTGTTTCCTTTTTGGCACCTAGCAGTTGAAGTTTGGTTCTGTAAATAATAGCTTTGAAGTGTTTTATGCTGGCAGCTTTCAGGCCATCTCTGGAAACGTCAATCAGATAATAAATGCACATAGGATCATGGTGCCTGTGTAAATACAATGTGTGGTTATTTAATTGAAGAGAGGGGGCTACTGCCACTTGATTCTGTCAAGGAAGAGCAAGGTGCGTCTCCAAAAAGTGACTCCATTTTCATTAATAAATTTTTACAGCTGTATATGTTTTCATTAATTAATAGAAAACTTCTTAATAAGAAATTATTGTTACCATTGCTTAAAAAGCATTTGGTTTTCCTGGGAAGACATACATCTCAGTAGTGTGTGACTACAATTCATATTGTATGTGCCTCCAAAATGGTTTTAATATGCCAAAAGTTATAGATACCTAGTTTTGTAGAAAAGTAGTCTTTGAATAATAAGATTTGACTTTTATTCCTTGTTCCATAGTAAGTGTTCCAGTATTCATGTTTATTTTACATTTTCTTTTGCTATTGTTTCCAAACTTCAAAGTATGGTGTTGTGCAGAAGTGGCAACTTCCCTGACTTGATTGAAAGTCACTAGATGGTGCTGTTTCACTTCTCTGGAAGTGAATTATACTACAGAGGACTTCAGCTGAAGTGTAACTGTGGACAGTCACTATACGTCTGCTTGGCTTTGGGAAGAATTGAAGAGTCAGCAGTGGCTCGTTTGTGTATTTCACTGTAGTCCTAGAATGCCACAGAAACAACATTGTGTAGTTTCATGTAACAGACTAAAAGTTGTCCAGGAAACTTTTGTTTCATAGTTTCACCTTAAAAAGCTATGTGGTAATTGAGTATATTATCACAACTTGTGTGCTGATTAGTTGCAAGTGATGGGTATTGTTTCCAAGTTTAAGCTCTTACTTTTTTGTTTAGCTGGTCAGAAATAGGAAGGCTTGCAAAAATAATTTCTGCAAATGCCATTGGCACTTTTTTCTAATTGCTGGAATTCAGAGAATGGCAATGTAGAATTTCATATTCACAGGAATGCTTTTTGTTAATGAAATTACTTATTTTAAGTGATCTTAGTACCAGGTGTTGCTTTGCTGGCTAGCAGTCTTTTCTTGGTGAGAAAGATGGTCTAAAACTGTAGCTGCTATATTGTGGTAGAAAGCCTTTTTTTGAGTGCATAAGGTGCAGTGGGTTAGGTTGGTTGTGGAACAACTTTGTAGGTTTCAGAAAAAGTAGCAAATACTTAAGTTGTGCAGTAATGGATCATGGTTGTAGGTTAGAACATGGGCTGGACCTTCATGATTTTAATGTAATCTAATGATTTAAAGCTGCTACCACTAAAACATGTATCCAATTGTGTGAACTGCTTGGTTCCCTGAGGCTTCCAAGCCACTCTCTCTATTACTTTTTACCTATTTTCTGAAGAGCCAAGCATATATCATGGTGCTGGATACTTAATTGTGTCAACTTGTACTGTTCTTCGCAGTTGGATGCATCCACTCCAAATGTCTAGCTGTGTAAGGCCATCCAGCAGTTACTGGTGGTTTTGCATCCACTCTGGAAAATGAACATGGTGTGAAATTTCCTCTGTGAGTTAGTCTGCTTGTTTTTGTTTGGCTCGGTTAAAGTACAGGGGATTTGAAATCTGTAAGCATTTACTTGTTGAATAGGCAGCCAAAAACTGAAACAAGGTCTCAGATTTTATTTTCTGTAATGTTCTTGATTATCTGGTGTTTTTAAAATGTAGACATGTTGCCTTCATTTAAAGAGATCTGTGAGGTAGGTTAAGCTCCAGTTTACATTTTCTAGTGATGAAGAAAAATGCTTGTCTCTTTTTTTTTAAGTAGAAGGAAAACCAAGGGAAATAAACTAAAGTAGAAGTGTTAGTGAGATTTAAATATCCTCTGCAAGGCAATAATAGAAACGTCACAGTATGTTTTTGAATTTTTATGTTCCAATCTATACTTGTGGTTAAAAAAAACCTGAACAGTTCAGTTGTAGCTTTCTGCAGTAGCAGAACAAATGATTCAATATTGTATTTATATGTTTAATGATGGGTAACGGATTTAAAGTTGGGTCTAGGCCTTAAACTTAGATTAAAATTAATTTATTGATCTTGTTACTGAATTAATAAAAGTAAAATTTTACTTCAGCATAGTAAGTTTTGCAATAGAAAAATAACTCCATTCCACCATTTTAGCTGACGGCAAGAAGCCTTCTTATGTTCCTAAAGCTTCCATATTTAATACACTTTTATTGGAAGTTAAAATTTGCCTTTCTTGGGCATTGCCTTTTAGGTACATATATTAAAATTAATCCTTCGGGGTTTATTTTTGTAAGTTAGATATGATACATGTGGAACTTTTTGTTGAAATACATTTAGTAGTGCAGGATATGTTGTCCCCCTAAGCTGTTCAGAATGTAAAAGTAAGATATTTATCATGCTCCTACTGTACTCTTAGCAGAATAGTTTGTAACTGGTCAAACAATTTGGACAAAATTGTACCAAGTTGACTTCTAACTTGGTTATATAAACTATGATAGGATGTCCTGAAGTAAATTTTTCTTTCTGAAGATAAAAAGAAAACCTGGTAGCTGCTATTTTGATAATCTCTTCCTGAGAAGAGAAATTCTTGACTAAACCAGGAAGTAAGGCAGTCAGTAAAACACCTCTGTGAGGATATTCATATTTGCTTCCAGGAAGTGAATACTCTTAAGTTTCTGCTTGAGATTATACTCTCATACTAGAGGTGCATTGTAACACAAGGGAGTGGGTTTTCTTATTTCACAAGAAAATGCAAGGACAACTCTGCACCTCTTGTGGCATCTAACTCCACTTCTTTTCTGGCTTAAGTTATTTAGTCTTAATTCCTACTATTAGAGCCTCAAGAACGGCTCATTCAGTTTAAAGAAGAGTGAATTACGATTTGTGTAATTGAACTTATTATGGTAGCATGTTAATTACATCTGTCTTTCTGATGATGCTTGATTTTTCAGGACATCTGAAATGTTGTGCATGTAAGAATGACAAAATAGATGTCCTGGGAAGTATTAAAATAATGTGATATTTTAATACTTCAATAGATTCATTAAATGATAGTGACTAACAACCCAACAAACCATGAGTTTAGATTCTTAGAGCTCAGGGACCACTGGCTGTGCAAACTGGTAACCCAGTATTAAGGAAGCCCAAAAATTCTCATGTGCTTGTGTTTTCAAAGGCTCTTCCTCAGAGTAAGCTTACAGTACTGGGTTGAGGTTTTTATGCTGCTTTTTACAGGTGGCAAGGATGTTGCATGCAAAAGAAAGTGATTGATTGATGTTTCTAATCAGTTGAGCTGAAGATTAGAATACTAATTTAAATGTCAGTCTTCTAGAAGCAATAAAAGAAACCAAAGAAACATCATAAGCATTTATTACCTATTCTTATCTTTCAACACTTGCATTCAAAGAGTAGGTAATGCTTCCCATAGCACATAAATGCTGCCTTTTTAGTAACATTTCGACAGGATGATCTTTATGTGCTTGTTTATGTGAGAGAAAAATACTGGCAAATACAGTGAACTTAGTTGTAAGATTATGTTCCTTTCATGTGCAGTATGTATTCATAAGTTATTTCTCCCACTCAAAAGCTTGCTTTTGACATCAAACAATTTTCTTGGGGGTGGAAGAGGAAGAAATGGAAACAAGTATGCATCTGCTATCTCTAAAGGAGATAACATATACAATAACAATGTATTAATTTAAAATCACAAATGAGGTGGTGGTGCTACTGAAGGTAAAATGGATCTAAGTGTAAAGTTCAGACTGGAATTTCCCCAGTAGTGTTTAACAGCATTCAGATATGAAGTTATTTTAGGTATAAGCCTGCACTTAATCAATTCCTGCCTGTATACTGAAGTACAAGCATTTCAGACACACACTTGAGATGTTCAGGAGTTATTCTGTATACATCTGGGGCTAGGCTGGCTAAACTCTGTTCTTCATTAAGTCAATGACTTCACATTGCCTTCAGTGGAAAGAGTTAGGCTTATGCTTCTCACTTGCAAAAATTAATAATGAGACTCAAGAAAGAGTAGCTTATGATATTTGAAAAATATAACTTCGATTACTTTCTAATAATTAAATAATTAAAGTCCAGAGACCTAAATCAGTAAAGCCATCTACTGTATAAGTGCAATTTTAATACATACTGTAAAACCAATCAATATTTTATTATTAAATGGCAAGTCTGCTTAAAAGCAGCAGCAGCAACTGCATTATCTCCACATCATTCATATGCACACTATAAATAAGAGCAGGGTAATTAGACAAGTTGTTTCTCTAATTCCAATGCCATACAGAGGCTGACCTCCATAACAGATTTGTGAGGTTGTGTAATAAGTGGAAAGTGAGATTTTCCTCTAGCAGTAGGGTTTTTTTCAGCACTGAGTTCCTGGGTTTGATCTTATTAACAATCCATGTGGCTGTCATTGTCTTTCCTCTTGTCTTCCTCTAACACTTCTGTTACAAAGCTAGGGGTGGATGTTGTAACATCATTTGCTGTGATTGTAAAAACTGTATCTGCTGAACAACCTAGTTCACATTCTGATCTCAAATGCACCCTGCCCTGTGTCTTGTTTATATTCATGATGCTAAAACCAATACCTTGATTTATCAGGGAAGAGTGCTTGTAGCTTGATAAGTGTCTTCAGATTTGAACACCTGTGGGAAAATCTGTGCTAAACAAACCATAAAACTGAGGTTCAGGATTAATTGTAAAATCAATTAAAAGACCCAGACTCAGTAAGCAGCAAACATTAAAAGAATATGGTGAAGAATTTAGTTCAGAAATATTCACTCATCTTACCTCCCTGGAAAGCAGGGCTACAGAAAACTTTTGGTATATTTTCAGAAAACTCTGGAATTTTATCATTAGCTAAGAACAAGAGAAGTGCTTCAAAATAAATCAGTGCTATGAATGAAAAGGGGCTTTTGTGACAGCAGGGCATCAAAGTTTGGAGATGTCTTCTTCCTCCTTGTACATGCCTGGTTTGTAGATGATCCTTCTGTTGTCTTTGCCTCCCTTTCTGCAGCTAAAATAAAACAAATGTATTAAATAATTATACCTCCAATGAGGGAAAAGCACCATCGGTTACTTAAAATAGTTGATTATGTATACATTAGATTGTTTTTCTCTGTACCAGTGCAAATGTCACAGTATTTTATTGTTACATATGTTTCAGGAGAATACATTCTGTGTGGCACTCAGTGATGATCACAAAAGGATCAGGCTGATCTCAAAGTCTGCAGTCTTAGTCTTTCTTTCAGACTTTGGCTTTGGTGGCAAACAGTGATCAAATATCAGTACAGATTTCCTCCCACTTGAAAGATGTGACCTTTGGGAAAGCTTTTTTCTAAAATTCCATTTCCTTCTTGTTTTACATACTCTTCTAGAAAAAAAAAAAAAAGAATGGATTTGAAAAGCAGCCATGCTAGCAAAAAGAACAAGAAAAAGAGGAAACAGAACTGAGAGAAACAGAAAAACTAGGTTAGCCTGATATCACAGCTTATTGTCCCACTTAGTCTGGAAAGGGAGTCTCATTACCTAGCTGCATGCCAGTACCTGGAGTGGAAAATGATTTTCTGTTCTCCCTGGTACTTGTGTACAGTTCCTTATTACCTGTCCTCGTATCCTTTAAGGGTTTACATGAGCGCTGTTCCAGTAATTTTTATTGTATGAGGAAAACAATTTATACAGTTGCTTTTCACAAGAACCAGCCGTTCCTACAACGGCAGAATGGTGACCGCTGTGGCACAAAGGTTGCAGCAAATAGAGAACTTTCAGCCGTGTTAAACCTATTTTGCTGGCAATAAATAGATTTCCTTTGGCATATATGATACAGGAGAAATAACGCATACAGTGATAAAAACAAATCAAAGCTTGTAGGAAAAGAGCCTATCTCAGATCAAATATTACCACTATAAAAATGTGCAAGGTTTTGGACACACAATCATTTCTTTGTGTCAGAAGAAAAATTTGGTTTGACTTCTTTTCCTGTGATTTGACAGCTGGACATCTTACCTTTTCCTCTTCAGTAGGCAGAAGGCCACTGCAAGAATGGTGAGAACTCCCAGAGTGAAGGCTGTAACAATAGAAACAACAAAACCTAGGAGAAAAGGGAAAGCATACAGAACAGTTTATTTCCTTTACTTGAGAGGATAAGGTGTCATAACACTTGCATTCTGCATCTGCAACTTTCCTTCAGTCTGCTCACACCACTTTGCAATTATGGACTGGGAAAGGATAACTTAATGGATGTATAATGGAAAGTCCTAATCCCACATCTCTATCCACAGTTCACACCTGCTGAAGTCACAAAGCCAACATTCAGGCATAGCACATCAGAAACATTCTGGATTTCAATAACTATAGTGTATAAGACAACATAAGTTAAACTAAAGAACTAAAGCCAGGCAATTAAGGATGTTAAATTTGAAGCCTGTTGTTTTTTTCTGGGCAGAACAACATAGAAAGTGGACTCTTAAAGAATGTTCTGCTTTGCTTAAGGGCATCTAAGAAGGTAAGAGTGAATTCAGGATATTAATACAAAGAACTGAGTCATCTCATGTTTGCACTGAGATCTCAAGCATTATTGTAGTGCCATCTTTGATAATTTGTATGTATGCATATGTATTCATATATATTTTTGGCAATGGAAGTATTTATTTTAGCCTTCCCAAAGATCCTGAAATTGAGCACTCTTTTCTAAGCTGCATTTTCAAAATTCATCTACTCATTCTTTATTATGTTTTATCAAATTACTCTCTCGATATGAACAACATCAGAACCCTTTCAGAGTGAAGCTGTCAGGTGTCATGTATTCCATCCAAATATTTTCTCTTATTAAATTAGCTGAAATGTACAGATATTTTTTCACAGAAATATAAAATCTTATCCCATTTAACCGGTTGGATACTTTAGTAATTTTAAGGCTGGATGAACAGAAGAAGCTTGCAAACCATGGAATTGAAGAAAAACTGTATTTTTAAAGAAGGGTTTTTTTTAATAGTAAAAGTGTCTCAAATGGACAACAAAATATAACACCAAATAGGTAATTGCAGAAAAAGCTTGTAGTTTGAAGAGGAAGGAGTTGTTTCTCTTTGATGAGACATCCTTCTTACAAAATTCAGTTAGAGAGTATTTCAGCATGGCGCTGTAATCAAAACTAGACTCCAGTTCCATTTAACTTGTGGATAGTGGAAGGTTTGAACACCATAATAAATGTCAGCTGCATGCATGTGAAGTTGATTTTATTAGAATAGCTGACTGACAGACAAAATACATTAGAAGCATGTTTGATTTTTGCTGAATAATCCATTAAGATTAGAGGTGTTTTGAAATGTAGTGTTTGTTAATAGTGAGCATAAGTTTAGATTCCAATTCCTGGCCCTGTTTTGTGGCCACTGTGCTTAAGTGAAGATGCCAGCCCTCAGTCTTGGCTTTGAAGAGGCAGAAAAGGTGCTCTGAAAACTTGCGTTAGCAGGGGCCTATGGTGTGCACAACAGAATTTCTTTAATAAATTTATGTGGTTGCCTGACCCAAGCCACAATTCTGTGTGTGGCCTCTCCTTCCCTTCTTAATAAGCGTACTGTATTCCTACCTGTGGTACAGCTGGCTGAATTAGCCTGGGCACTTGCAGTCAGCAGCCAGGTGCACTTTAATCTTGTGCTTTGATAGGAACCTTTTTCCCCCTGTTTTTTTTTTTTTTCTTTTTCCTTTATGTGAGGGGGTGCACCTGTGAGTGCCTTTGTGATCTTAGTAGGTGGAATGTGAGATTACAGGGGTGATGAATACCCTTTTTGAAATTGGTTGAACATTTTTCTATGCTTCACTAATAAAGTCAATGAGCTTTTGTAATTAAATGAACTTATACTGAATGGGGTTTCTATTAAAGTAGCACTGAGCAATGCCTTTCATGGTCATAAAGACCAGTTCTTGAGTGAGAACAGCAGCATGAGCTATAAGTCACACAATTCAACTCTGGTAAGTCATGCCAGCTTTATAGATACATTGAAAATGCTTCTATAGCTGGTATCACCTGGGCATGGGAGCCAAAGTATGTGACTTAGCAAAGAGCCAAGTGTTATTCTGGGGTTTGGCATTGGTTCACAACAACAATTTTGAGAAAGTCACACGTGGGTCAAATTTTTCCCAATAGATGGAAATAATAATACACTATTTCTGTGAAGTGTTTAAAGAAACAGTGTTTAGAGAAAAGCATAGTATCTGATTTTCAGTTGCTGGGATGATGGATTGTAACTCTCTACATTTTAAGTATTGAGTGTGATTTACAGAGACAAAGTAGTCAGGTGCTGAAAGGTCAGCTTAAGAAGCAGATGGAAATTTGCATTTCTCATTTCTGACCAGTCTGCCTCAGAAAATCACTGGCTTACAGATGCAGTTAGCAATCATCAACATGTCTCTGTCAAGTCCACCTTGTGTTTGAATCTTGACAAATTGAGAGAGTAGAATAAGCTTAAGATAGATCTGTAGGATTCCACAGTGAACTAGTCTTAAGCATAAGGTAGCTGCTCACTGGAGAATGTCTGTTGTTCACTGCTATCAAGGATTGTTTATGTACATGGATTTAAGAGACACCCTGTGAAGGAAGCATTACAGTCTCAGGAACTTGGCAGTCATGTTGCAAATCCTGAGACTTGGTAAGAGGTATAAAGCCAGAATAGAATCTTATGACTGTGGCTCTCAAATTCAGTAAGAAATCAAGGACAGAACAAATAGAATCTGAAGTGTGACTTGTGCATACCATGCATGTGAGTTGTATAGTCACAGAAATCTTTTTTTATTGCAGAGTTTCCAATTATTAACAATATACTATAAACAAATCTGTTTTCTTAGCTGATAAATTGATAAGAAGGTTGTTCTGCTACTTATTCTTGACTCTGAAGCAGTAAGAGTGAGGTTACTGCTTACTTATTGCCTGATGTCTGTTGTTGAAAAAAGCCATTTTATGTACTCTACAAAAACAGTGCGGTAAGAGAAGGGAGCAAAGTGAACTGTGTGAAAATGAGGCTGCTATATTTTTGTAGTGGTACAATGCAACAGGACTGCCACTTCAGTATTTCAAGTTTATGCACATCACTGTTCACTTTACCTAGAAGTATTCATACAACTTACCGTCGCGGAAGGAGATAAAAACCAGTCTTTCATGAAATTCCTGAACATTTCGGAAGTTATCCACCATTTCCAGAGGTTCTGGGTCATCACTCTCTGTGCAGTACATGGCTGTTTCCAGTGCCAGTAACTATAAAGGGAAGCACCCTGTTCAGCTCCCAGAGTACAGAAGAAGCATTGCCACCGTATGATCAGTGAGTGTGTGTGTTTGAAATCAAAAGAGTGGTCAAGGGGAAGAGGATACATTAAATAATACTTAACTCTTATGTGGCCTGTGAGTCGAAATGCAGAATAACATATAAACAATGTGGCATCTCCAAACCCTTCCCTGCATTTTGTTTATGTCTTGATAAAATTAGTCAGGCTTAGTAATTACCTACCAGTAAACTGCATGGGAGGTAACATGGTAGCACTTTACAGAGTGTTCTCCATAAAACAGTCTAATTTCTAAGCAGCCCTTAAAGCTGCTTTATGAAACAACTGTCTGCTTTGGTAAAGGCATGATCTATTAGAGTGGATAAAGTTAAGCATGGACTTTGTAACAAGGAGCATGAACTAATTTGATCAGAGATTTTGATAATAACATTTCCCTGTGTTTATAATTAGGTGAATCAGAAGATAGTGATTGGGGGTTTATGTAAGTGGCCATCAAAGAACAAAAACATTTAATTAGGTAAGCATAAAAATGCAAGCTGGAAAAAAGCCAGGGGATTCAAGACTGACAAATTAGCATGTTTTTTAGAAACTTTGCATCTATCAAACCTATCTCAGACCTAAGTCAGTCAGGATCAGAGCTACACTAAAATACTTCACAAACAGAGTTCAGACACTGAACAAAAGTGATCTGGAAGTGACTCATGGAAAGACTTAAAGTAGGAAGTAAGTACATAGTGGAAACAGAAATTCATCTCACTTGGCTGTGATTATTTCAAGCTGATACTACATTAATTGCTATGCAGCTGTCTGACCTTCATTTATTCTGGTTAACTAAGAACATGCTAACTACAAACTGCAAACTGATAGGATATTGATTTGTGTCAGTTTTATGCTGTTCTTCTCACTTAAAGGATTTTAGCAATGGTCATCTTCCAGCTTTACAGGACCAGGAAATGAGAATGTGTGGTTGCTGTGCTTTAGCAGACACCAATTAAGAAAACCTGTGCTGTATTTAAACTTGCCTGCTCCTGTGAAATTTTAACGGGGTATCGGAAAACTGTCCAGAGAACACTAGGGTAGCAAGGAGGAGTTGTCAGGGATCCTTCATAGCGATAATACTCATCCAGCCTGTCAGGAAGCAGTTCTCGAATGTTGAAGCCTGGGACTTGGGCTGTCTGATCTGAAACAGAGTTCATGTTAAATGCTGCGTCATTACTACCAGGTAGCGTATCAGTGAAGTGAGTTTGCTTTTCAGTAACTAGCATGCTTTCAGTCACATCTCTAAGTAAAGAAAAATAAGTTTTAACAGAGTTTATCCCTGTTTCATAAGGAATACAGCCTTTTAGGTTTCCTATGTACAAATCTTGCTAAGATACTAGTCAGAATTCTGTAAGATGAACTGTGGCCATAGTAACCAAAAACCACTGTGTGTAAGAAGTAATGCCCAGTCAAAAACACATGGTGCATGCTAGCCATTCGCTCCTCACAGAAATGCACTGCATTTTTAAGTCCTTCATGGCTCATGACTGATTTACCAAGGATTTCTGAACTGTTTCTTCTTCAACCAGTTCAATCCCTCTCTGGGTGAAATCTGATACTCCTAGTCATTCTCAATCCAGTGCAGGTTTATAGCCACTCACCCTTGTATTTCACATTCCGGAAGTGCCTGAAGATCTTTTCATAGGATGGGTTGAAGGGTCCAATCTGTAATGAACAGACTGTTAACAGCTGTGCAAATCACCACAGTCTGAATACGAGTCTTTGCTTCTGCATGCAGCAGACAGCAATATTTGGTGGCCTCTGTCATACAGCAAGTGTCTCCACCGTCCAGATATTAATATATCAGAATAGCATAAAACCTCTTTTTACTCAAAACATTGTCCTCAGAACTCAGACTCTTTTGCCCTTGCCTGTTCAGCATACTGTACAAATGAAGAGAAACCATTTTCCCTGAGAATATTGCAGGCAGAAGTTCTCAACTGACAGACTTCTCAGACCATCTACTGGTTTCTATTCAAAGCCACATTTTTCCACCCACAAGCATTTTTTAGTTCAGGAGGATAAAGAATGACTTTATTGGGTACTGCAGGGCCATTGGCAAGGGCTATAACTCAACTGTCTGGCAAGGGCCATAACTCAGCTACCAAAAACCATGTTTTTCAACTGCTAGCAGCAGCTTTTCAGTTTAATAATCAGTGGGTTTTTTATGGATTCTTTAGAGCTGGTGCTTAGCAGCCCCTCTGACAACCAGATATATTATACTGATTTTCTTAGACCAACTGCAATATCCAGCAATGTCTGAAAGTTATTTTAAAGACCTTATCTCCATTGTTCCTTTATTTGATTTTTAAACACCATTGCTCAGAATTAACCAGAATACTAGTATTATTCCCTAGCATAATGTACAATACTCTGACACTTTTTGTGGCTGCAACTTCCGAATGAACTGAAATTAAATGCAAAATTGTCAAAGTCTTAGAGCTGCTAGGGAGTGAGTTTGGGTAATATTAATGAGAATTAGAGCTTTGTCTGCTAACTAGAACGTTTGCACTTTTTTGATGGATATGTGAAAACCTGGATGTTTTCAGTGTTTTTTTTATGCTGCAGAAAATTCTCACAGTTAAAAGTAATCTTTATAGTTATCTTATTGAGAAGTTTTAATCCTAAAAAAGAAAGAAAATTGTATATGTACAAGCTTCTAAAAATTTTCTTTCAGATCATTATTATCTTTAATCGCTTGTATGTGAGGCTTTAGAGAGGAAAACTGGAAAGCTGTCCTTCTCTCATCTTAGGAAGGGCACTGAATTTAATTCTTTACTGTAAACTGTGATTCAAAGAATCTGGGAAGTTTGCAGTCTGAAGACTGCGGTCAAGTCCTAATTACATGCAGTGACCAAAGCCAGGGTTATGTCTGCCAGTGCCTCTCTGCTATGTTCAAACTGCTTCATGCAGTTTTAAGTAAGATTGAAATTCCTTGTTGTCTGTTGTTCGATAAACTCTGCCCATCCTTAGTTTGTAAATGACTGCAAAATTGGACTGAATATAGCTGAAGTTAATTTACTGAAAAACATGAGAAATAGTCAGAATCTCTCTTTTCTTCAAACATGTTCCTGTTTATGTATGTGCTCCTGGAATCTGGCTCTTTTTTTGTGAAAGAGAAAAGGCAGAACTTTTATTCAGCCACAGCATTGTTAAATAATCTAGCTAATTTTGTATGTTAAAGGTCTCTGGTGACTTAATGATTGAAAGCATATTTTAAACAAATAAACAAACAAAATCCTGCATCCTACCTCAAGAAGAACAGCCAAAACTGCCAGTCCATCTGCTTTGTCCATGGCTGCTGTTATATCTGGATATTTCTCAGAGTTATAATGTACAATATGCAGCTACAATGAAGGAGATACAATGTTATGGTAATGTCTGGGGCATGATGACATTTGTGTTTCACAGATAAAAAGGACCAGTGCAGCCGCCTCAGGCTGAGACCATACAATGAGATCCTTCAGTCATTTCTAGCTGTTGTGGCAAGATCTTTTTAGAGAAAAGCAAAAGGTCGTGGAACAGCTATTCCTAGCCCTGCTGTAGCTGTGTTACACACACACACCCGCTTTACATAATGTGGGATGGAAAGAGAACTGATCACTTCAGCTTCAAGGAATCTTGACTGTAGTACCAATATTTTTTTCTGAAAAAGTAACACGTTAGCAAACCCTGGTGTTAAATACAACTAGAGAAGAAATGGGTTCCTAATGTACTGTTATGCAAACAAATTATTGACTGATTTCTCTTGTAATCCTTTTGAGGTAAATATCCCAAATCCTTAGTTTGTGATTAGAAAAGATAACAAATAGCTCTTCATTGAACAGAAGAAGGTGAGTAAAGGCAGACTGAGAAGCAATGTCTTGTGGCTAGAAGATATACATGGTATACAGAGAAGAACCAAGATGTCAAAGAGCCAGCAATTTGTCTGAAATTACTCAAGTGATCCATTGCCAGCTCTGTGTTTAGAACCTAGACTCTGAGTCCCTGACTTGTGGCATATTCATGAAAGTACATCAGAGTTTATCCATTTTTTGGTGCACAGTACAGTATTTTGAAGTATATATCCAGATCATAAATACTTGGATAGAATCTTGCAACCTTTTACAGAATCACAGAGTGTTAGGGGTTGGAAGGGACCTCGAAAGATCATCCAGTCCAAACCCCCTGCCATAGCAGGATCACCTAGAGTAGATCACACAGGAGCATCCAGGCAAGTTTTGAATATCCGTAGAGAAGGGGACTCCACAACCCCCCATGGCAATCTGTTCCAGTGCTTCGTCACTCTCACAGTGAAAAAAAATTTGCCCCATGTTTATATGGAACTTCCTATGCCTCAACTTCCACCCATCGCCCCTTGTCCTCTTTTTGGGCATCACCAAGAAGAGCCTGACTCCATCCTCTTGTCACTCACCCTTTACATATTTATAGGCATTAATGAGGACACCCCTTAGTCTCCTCTTCTCCAAGCTAAAGAGACCCAGCTCCTTCAGTCTCTCCTTATAACAAAGATGTTCCACTCCCTTTATCATTTTTGTGGCTCTGCGCTGGACTCTTTCAAGCAGGCCCTGTCATTCTTAAACTGAGAGGCCCAGAACTGGACACAATACTCCAGATGTGGCCAGGGCGGAGTAGAGGGGGAAGGAGAACCTCTCTCGACCTATTAACCATTCCCCTTCTAATACACCCGAGAATGGCATTGGCTTTCTTGGCCACAAGAGCACATTGCTGGCTCATGGTCAACCTTCCGTCCACTAGGACCCCCAGGTCCTTTTCCCCTTCACTGCTCTTCATCAGCTCAGTCTCCATCCTATACTGATACATGGGGTTATTCTTTCCCAGATGCAAGATTCTACACTTGCCCTTGTTGTATTTCATTAAATGTCTCTTCACCCAACTCTCCAGCCTGTCTGCGTCTGGCTGAAAGGCAGCACAACCTTCCAGCATGTCAGCCACTCTACCCAGTTTTGTGTCATCAGGAAACTTTCTGGGAGGGCACTTAGTTCCCTCATCCAGGTCATTGATGAATATATTGAATAGTACTGGTCCCAGTACTGACCTCTGAGGGACTCCACTAGATACTGGTCTCCAAGTAGACTCTGTCCCATTGACCACAACTCTCTGACTTCTTTCCTTCAACCAGTTCTCAATCCACCTCACTACCTGATCATCCAGACCACACTTCCTCAGTTTAGCTGCAAGGGTGCTGTGGGAGACAGTGTCAAATGCTTTACTAAAATCAAGATAAACCACATCCACTGCTCTACTATCATCTATCCACTTGGTTATGTCCTCATAAGTCAAGTTGGTCAAACATGACTTCCCCTTGGTAAAACCATGTTGACTGCTCCTAATGACCCTCTTGTCCTTGATATGCCTAAGAACAGCACCAAGGATAAGTTATTCCATTACCTTTCCAGGGATGGAGGTGAGGCCAACCAGTCATAAACTGAAGATAAAGATCCTGCTTTGAACCAACAGGAACTGCCTAACCTTCTTTGTTCCTTTCCCTGATCTGAACTTATCTTACCTCTGCTGCAAAATGCTTCCCACTGACTGTGTGCTCTGAGCCTTCAGACTTGTTTCTGTTTCCCCAGTGCAGGTGAAGCTGAGATGCAGTGTATTCAAATGGGAGGTTTCTGATGTACATAGTAGGTGACAGATACATTTTCACTGTAAGCAGAGCAAAAGCAGATGGGAGCAAATGATACCACATCTTTCAAGCACAGGGCAAATAAAAATTTACTATGTCTAATGTCTACCGTGTGAGGAGCATGAACAAAGCAGATTCCTAACTCAAATCAATTCGTCTGTGCTAGGAGAGAAACAATTTAGTTGTCTTTAACCCTTTCTAGGTAATTCAGAAGAATTTAGAATGTACCCTTTTTCTGTTTTCTTAAACTAAAGGAATTGAATATGAGACTTGCTGTATTCTTCAGGGAGAAGAATGCAAAATTATCTCAGGCTTATTGAAGAGGCAATTCACAGAATCACAGAATGCTGGCAGTTGGAAAGGACCACCAGAGATCATTGAGTCTGACCAAAGCAGGATCACAGAGGGCAGGCCACAGAGGAATGCATCCAGGCAGGTTTTGAAAGTCTCCAAAGAAAGAGACTCCACAACCTCTGTGGGCAGTCTGTTCCTGTGCTCAGTCACCCTCACCATAAAGAAACGGGTCCTTGTGTTGAGGTAAAACCTCCTGTGTTCCAGCTTGTACTCGTTCCTTGTTCTATCACGGGGCACCACTGAAAAGAGCCTGGCGCCTTCATCTTGAAACCCACCCCTCAGGTATTTGTAGATGCTAAGATCCCCTCTCAGCCTCCTCAAGACTAAACAGCTCCAGGTCCCTCAGTCATTCTTCATAGGAGAGAAGTTCAAATCTTTTTATTCATCCTTGTAGCTCTCTGTTGGACTCTTTCCAACAGATCCTTGTCTCTCTTGAATTGGGGACCCCAAAACTGGACACAGTATTCCAAGTGTGGTCTCACAAGGGCAGAGTAGAGGGGGAGGAATACCTCCCTAGACATGCTGGACACACTTCTAAGTGCACCCCAGGATGCCATTGGCCCTCTTGGCCACAAAGGCAAATTTGCTGTCACGCGGATAACTTGCTGTCCACCAGGACTCCAAGGTCTTTCTCCGTGGAGCTGCTTTTCAGCAGGATGACCCCCTAATTTGTAGTGGTGCCTGCTGTTACTCCTTCCCAGATGCAGGACTCTGCACTTGTCCTTACTGAACTTCATGAGGTTTGCCTTCACTCAGCTCTCCAGCCTTATTGGCATGTTGCAGCAAAACTGAAGCTTATGTGCCACCTTTCGATCCACTTACAACAGTTGAAAACAACTTAATGAATTAATATTTCCTGAGGTATTTTTTAAACTCCTGTTGTATTGAATTATTTTGCCTCTTAATATACTTTTATAAGCATATGGCAAAACCAAATAAACTTCCACCTCTCTCCACTCTCCCCAAAACCCAGAACACTGATGTCAAGCAGACCTTAAGAGCTAGCATTTCCTCTCCTGACATGCTGAAGGAAGGCCTTTGTGTACACTGCTCTCCCTTCTGCTCACTGATGCTCTCCAGTGTGGAAGACAGAATTGATTAGTTTTTGTGTAGAAATTAAAGCGGTAATTCTTGGCTCAGCAGAAACGGAGTTGTTTGCTTGGGAATTTTGGCACTTCATAAAGAAATGGTTTATGTAAAGAACAGACCAATTTCTTTACAGTTTATTATTTTTAGTGTGAATACAGTTTGTTTCTGGAGTGTCCAGGCATGTCTTGTAGGGGAAAAAAGGCTCAAACCCTTAATGAAGGAACAGCTGCAAGCCTATGTATTTTTATGCTAGTGCTAAAAAGTTTTTCTTGATCTCTTCTGCTTTCAATCTAGCTAAAGCAGGTAACAGTATCTTGATTAGCTGGCCAATGAAGCAAGTTAATTATATGTAGAAATGATTGATACCACAATACTAAGCATCCTACTGATTTCCTCTATCCATAAGAGAAAATAGAAACAGATGGTGTAATGATGACTCCAATAGAGATTAATTTTTCATTAGTCAGAGCAATTAAGATTTGTATCTGAGTAAGGTTTCTACAGTGGGTTGCATGTCCCCTGTTTTCCAGGAGGGCACTGACCATAGAAGGGAATTTCCATTTTTACTGAGACAGGAATATATTTTTGTCTTGGTTTTCATTAGGAAGTAGTTGGACTTGTTTTAGGGGCAAGATCTGACAGGTTAGTGACAGAGGCTGTACGAGGAATTTGCTTTTACCTGTGTGACTGTTATGTAAGAATGGGCTCTCAGTGTTGCTCTTTTGTCTCCGCCTGCTCTCTGGCACCATTAAAGTTGACAGACGATGTTTCCTTCTCTGCCTGTTGCCTGTCGCTTATATCAGCCTAATACTTCAACTGTGACAATACAATCTTTCACTCGGAACCAAGAAAGGCTCTTAGGAAAAGATCCTTAGGATCCTTAGGAAAAGGCAGGGTGTCCCAGCCATTCCTAGTCTAAAGCAGCCTGCATATGATGGAGAAATTGATCAAGAGGAAAACCAGGAACCATACCCTAAGAGGCTGGCCCTTAACTGAGGGTAGGGCTTATGATGTTCTACAAAGCAGGTTTACCCCGATGAAAGAATGAGGAAAAAAAGAGATGTCTGCATGTTGGGCATCTTTTAACCAAGCATGCTGGAGAAGAGCAGATACAGAGGCCATGTTACAACACAGGTTCTTTTAATGGTTATGTAATAGGAGGATATGAAGAAGCAGGGTCTTATACTGTTCTTATTTCTATGTTATCAAATGTTTCAGGAGAAGGAACAAAAAATGGTGGGACTTCTTTACTGATATTGTATATTATGTTAATGTAGTAGACCTTTTTGACACTGCATCCTCTCTGCTTTTGCCTACTGTACTGACACTTTGATTTAGTACTACAGTGTAGGGCATGTTTGTATGCAGTTTCTAATTATTTTTCTGTCTTTTTATCTTACCTTACACTAAAGAGGTTTTTAATCACAAGTCAAGGAATAAAATGGTGCTCCTAGCTTGCCTTTTTTCCTTCCCCTCTCCCTCTCAAAATCCAGCTGAGTTGCTTTGATAGGAATGGAATGGCAGAGACCCATTGAACCCATATTTTATCAGTTTATCTTGTTTTAAAAAAAATCACAAAGTCTGTTTCAAAGCACTCCAACCAAACTAAAAAGAAAAGCTTAAGACGTAATTCTGGTATGACTAGAGCTTATTTAAAAACCACAGTCAGTTTGGCTCACTGTGAATCCATTTGTACTCAGTACATACCCAGGTTTCTGTAACCTGTTCTCTTGATGTGGGTGTGCTGATGTGAAGGCCTCATCATCACACCTTAATTTTATCTGATAATCAAAGTAGTTCACCCATGAAATAAAAATTCACAGGATCCAGCAATCTTTCCTTTACAATACCTTGCTGTCATTGAGCTCTCTTACCTGAATGACCATTATTGGTCAATGTAAAGTGGTCAGTGGAGGGCACATTATAGCCTATGAATTCTAGAGGCAAGAGATTAGAATCATACTGGAGAATATCCTTGTGGAAATCTATTGGTGATTGGAATACTCCTCCACAAAATGGGTATTTCTTCGGCCAGGCCTTCTCTCCGTCAGGACCTGTGTAAATGAACAAAGAGACACACTTGTCAACTATGAAATTAATTTAAAACCTCACATGTTTCAGCCTTCACTCAAAATCTGGATAGGAACCTTTTCTGAATTTTTAATATTTTTTTTAATCTTTTTTTTTTTAATCCTAATTTCATCTTTCCAGTGTGCCATTATATAGAAATGGGCCAAATGCCAACAAAAATCTCACATGGAGGCGCTTTACTGCCTCTTGATTCTTTGCGAATCTCAACTGCCCTTGATGTTACACTTCTGGGGAACTGCAGGCCAAGTAGCTCATCAGGTTAGGCTTGCAGGCAGCAGCACCATAGCCAGCTGCCTCTGACTCTCTTGTGGTAGTATTGTCTCTCATCAGAGCCTGCAAATGTGGCAAGTAGAGTTTGGATCTAAAACAGTATTTGGATTATTTACTGACACGGATTAATTTTTCTATGGAGATAACAGGTGTCCGTGTAGTAACGCAGCTATTCCAGCCTTCTGAAGGGAACTGCTGAAAGAAGTGACTTCATGCTGAAAAAGGAAATTTTCCATATTTTTCAGTAGACAGAAATCCAGATCCTCATAAACCTTTCCTTATCATACAAACTGTCTGGCTCTATCTAGCACTGTTGCACAATCCGTAGCGAAAAGCTAATTTGCAAAAATGGAAGGTAATTTGACCTGCAATAACTTGCTCAAGCTCGGGTGAAACTTTTCTTCATCACAGTCATTTGCCTTAGGTAGGATCTACAAAGAATAGGTAATATCAAGAGATTTTTAATTGTGCCTTTGATTTAATTACAGGTTAATAGGTAGAAGCTGTTTGCAAGCTGTAAGATGAGACCATTTGGATTTAAATAATAAAAGAGGAACTTGAAACTCGTCTTTCTCCTTGACTCTGAAGATTCATCCTGATTCTTTCTAAGGCAGGAAGGTCTTTTGGCATCACTCAGCTTGATCTGTATAACACAGGCCATTGGACCTCCCTGGTTTCATTTTTACTTCAGTGAGAATACGTTTCAGCAAGGGAAAAACATCTACTCTTCCTTTAAGCACTGCAGGGAAAAGATATTTCATTAGTGCCCAGTGGATAATTACCTCCTTGGCAGCATGCTTGTCACTGTGAGTTTGTCTAGTTTTGTCTTTCTTTAAATAGTGATTGCTTTTAATTCTTTGCTTAAAAATTGAAGAACCTCCTGTTAGCATACTTTAGTTCCTCACTGAAGTACTTGTAACATGGAGGACATAGTTTCTTGCTTCACTTAAGCTAAATACATTGCATTCCTTGACTCTTTGGTGAGAAGTGTTCTTTTCAAAATCTGTAATATTCCTTGTGGTTTCTTTGAAGTCCACCCAGTATGTTAACATCTTCCATGAATCGTGAATGCCAGAATCTAATGCTAGATTGGGTCATCAGTGGCAAAGCAACTTCAGATTTTTTTCTGAAGGAAGATTAACAGTCAGGAGAGCATTACTACAGGCTCACTTTTTTTTTAGTGTGAAAGGCAATTTCCCATACTGTGAGATACACATACTCAAGAATGTTTACCAGGAAAATATATATCAGGATATACCAGGAAATCCTAGTTTCTTGAGGTTGGACCTTGATGTGCAAGACAGTGACACTGAAAAGTATCACTTTCCAGGGAGCTAAGACTACAGCAGTGTCAGAAGGTTTGTGTGTTTTGTACACTGATAAGATAGTGAGTATGCAAGAAGACTTCTATATAATTTTTAATTTGTGCATAAATTAGAAGTCTAGTCCCAGACAGTGAAAATCATGTCATGAAGTACCACTCACTTCTTCAGTACTATGCCTGGATGAATCGAATGCACTTAGGAGCTGGCCACTGAGTATGGGAAGTTCCACAACAGCATTAGCAGTTCAGAAGGGAAACTTTTGTCTTTTCTATGTAGTGCTGTAATTATCACAATCTTTGTGTGCCTTGATCTTCAAGAGTAGTTATCCTTTCTGTGACATAAATCTGCAATTCCACTTACAAGGCCTGTAAGCTGCAGCAGTTTTTGTTTCTCACTCCTGCTCAATTAAAAAGAAACAACCAACCAACCAAAACAAAAAACCTTTTTTGGTACAAAACTAGTTTTTCTAGAAATTCTGCCTTTTGCCACATAGTCTTTGTAATTTCAGTGTCTCAAAACTCCTGTCTCAGATTGATGATCTCACTGCATCTTGGGTCTGCATATGTGAAATTGAGATTTTCATAGTAGGTAAACCATAGAGCTAGAAGGCATGTGGCAGTTTAGGCTGGGTGCCCCCTGCCACTGCCGCATGAGATACACCTCTGGTGTCCTGGGTGCCCACCCACAGGGGTGGACACAGGAAACAACGTATTTCTACCCATAAATCCTGCACCCTATAAGGCCATCTGCAGAGTCATTCTCTTCCTCTTTCTTCCCTCTCTGCTCCCACGGGAGATGTCCTCTCTTATCGGGTAATGCCGGGGGAGTATCCTCAAGGCCTCTTAGGCCTGACTAGGCCTAATGCCAGGAGGAGACTGGAGGGGGGGGCAGTCTCAGACCTGGCCAGCCTGAGGCTTGCCTAGCAGCAGGAGGGGGAAGAAAGAGCCCTGGGGGGTTTGGGTTTACCCTCAGGTGGGAAGAAGGGAAGGATTGGGAAGCCTTTGGGAATTCTGTGAGGGGTTCTGTACGCTTTGGGATACTCTTTGTCACTATGCTTTGTAGTTTGTAGTTCTCTGTAGCTTCACCAATTGCTTTTCGATTTAAACTTTCCATCACTCTCCAATCCGTTTGTGTGAGTCTTATTCTTTTGTCCCTTTCGGGGCAAGAGACGATCTGTCTGGCCCCAAACCAGAACAAAGGCATTTCTCACCTAGCTCTCTTCAAAACAAATGGTTGATTGTCAACCAGATTTTCTTTTTTCTGTCTCAGCACATCAAGATAAATCCGTGGTAGTCACATTCTGTCTACAAAGCCTTTGTGTGATCGCTACCGAGTGATACCAAAAAGGTATTAATATAAGAAGTATTGCAAAATTATCTTAATGTCCTCCTTTTTTTGACAACGACCTAGGTGTCACAGATGATGTTTGCTGCTCTGAGGACCCCATCACAACTGTGTCACCATAACAATAATTGTGCCATGGGCATGTCCTACCCACCCAATGCTATTGTTCAGCTGTTGGTCTGAGCAAATTAAGGTAAGGAGCTGCTGGTACAGGTGGAAATAGGACCCCCTCCTGCTACCACTGCTCCCAATGCAGTCATGAACATTCCTTACTGTAGAGAGTGCAAACTCCAAACTCAGGTTGCTCAAATCCAGCTTGTGGGCTGCCTTATTTTATGTGAGTTTCCAGGACCATGTTTCCCTACTTTGCTGTAAATAAGCCTTTGTGCTTTCATGGCTATTTCATAAAAGATGTCCTTAAATAAAGTAGTAATAACTCTTTGGATAGTCTTGCTGTCCAGCTGTCAGTGAGCTAAGCTAAGTACTCTCAGCACCACAGCTGCGTATGTCCATTGTGTCATTTCCTTTGACAGCTTTTAGTTTTCCATGCCTAAGCCCTCAGCCAGCCCTGAAGTACTAGCACTGCTGACTGGTGCATGACAGATGTTCCTTTAAGAATAACAGTGGTGTCTGCTCCCAGGATGTGTACATTGGCTGACTTAAAAAAAGAAGAAAGCAGGCATATGAGACACCAGTTTTACCAACAGTCTTTTGCTCCGATGACCAATTAATATCCATGTTGCTTGAGCTTCTCATGAGCTGTCCAAGTTCTCTTGATTTGAAGTAAACAAATGTATAAAAATGCATTGGCTCAGTAGCAACCAGGAATGTTTGTGATATTTTTGCAGCCAGGCAGAGCACTCTGCCCTGCTTTCAGTGAGCTAGAAGCTGCATGTCTGCTCTTAGCCTAGTGCTGAGCTAGTAATGAAGGCTGAGAGTCCAGGCTTCCTGCCACAGTGACATGACTGCATGGGTTCCTTTCACTCAGAGCCCAGGAAGAACTCAGTCATTCCATTCCATGTACAGGTATTCATTATGTGCATATCTTCCACATACATGTTCGCAGGGAAGCTTGTGAGATGGAGGGATTGCCAAGGATGGTAGCTGTCCCTGCTACTCCATTCAAGTGCTGTATCGGAAGAAATCTGGGACATGTCCTGGTGTGTTCACTAAAGCTGGCATTTCATTTCTTAAGGGGAAGCAAAGGGGTCTTAGCATAGGTTCTCACCTATGCTGTCACCGCACTGAATTGGAGTATTTCATAACAGTAGAATGAAAGAGTTTGCAAGTTCCATTAGCCTGATGTCTATTAGCAGTTCTTATGTCTACATTGTAGAATGAAGTTGTCTCTTCACGTGTTCAAGCATATTAATCATTCTGTTGGCATTATTACTTTAAACTTGGCTGTAAAGCTAGTTTTTGCCATTGAAGCTATTTCTCCACTTTCAAGGAGCGGTCCTGGTTCTTTGATTTCATTTCAGCCCTCTTATATTACAGAAACAGAAACCAGAATCTAAAGAATTGAGTCCCAGCTCTCCAAATGTACCAGTTCTCTTCTAGGGCAGGGGACTTCAGGCTTGTACCTTCCAGCCACACAGCAACATTACCGAAAGCTGCTTGCACATGCTGTCCTGAGCTATGGGGCATTGGAACAATTCTCTAAGTTCTTTAACTGATGATAGACTTCATTGACATTGTGCATTCTACAGGAGGTGAAGCAGCCCACACAGAGCAAACCTGTGTCAGAGGAGGCTGAGGGCTTTTGCCCCAGCTCACTGGCCTGCACTGTTTCTTCCAGGCAGTTTTTCTTGTTCTATATACAAGAGTAGTGAAATCAAGAAGTAACATAACTGCAGTTTGATTAAGGAAAAGGCAGATGGCAGAGAGGTTTAGACTTTGTATTTATTACACCTAATGCAGTAATTTCCATTATATCCAAGCCAAATGCTTGTTTCTTTGGAAGCTTGTGCTGAAAAGATAAGGCCTGATCACATGGAGTGTCAGCTTGCTTTGCCACAATGCCCTGAGCTGCTAATGCTGTGTCAACATTCATTTTTACATAGTGTTGTACTGAACAGATAGAATTCTTGCTGACAGTCAGCATCCAGATTTCTCCTCCACCCCTGATCTTGTACCCTGAATCTCATCTGGACATCAGCCTACACTCTAAGTATAAGGTCTTTACTTCCTTTTCTGTCCTTTGGACTTAATTTTAGTGGGAGGCTTTGCAATGTGTTGCAGAGTTAAAGGTAAATGGTGGCAGGTGTAGGATCAGTAGGAGAGTATGGAGAGGCTCTTTTCTGGCTGACTGTAGTCTCTCTAATCAGCGTTTTAATCAGTGCAGACCCATGTTCTACCTCTGCTTTTTTCCAGGTATATGAAAAGAAACATTCTGTACAAGTTGAGTTGCCACTTTAACTTTTTGAAGTTGCTTTTTTACGTTTTTCTGGATATATGTGAAAATCAGTAGTCGAAGAAAAAGTAAGAATCTGTTTTGTGAACCTTCCATCTATCCTCCAGTACATATTAGAAATCAGTCTGCAGTATGGAGGCTCTTGACAGGAATGGATTAAGTTGTGTGCTGAGAATAACATACTCTGAAATACACATGGGGATCCAAATTCCCAGAAAGTGACAAATTTATACAAGCATTACCCTGGGAAGGAAGGCAAAACTTCTGCTTTGATGGTAGTAAAAGAAGTTTTGCTTTTCTCGCTACCCAACAGGGTTAGGTTTGTCTGATGGCTGCTGTTAAGGTGGAAACCCCAAGCTTTTGTTATTTATATTATGTCAAGCTTTGTTTTTTTCCCAATGAGAACGGGAAGTATATGTATGCATGCTGGCAGTTCAATTTGTGTCTACAGACATGCAGCTGGGCAGCTTTCCTTTTGCTTATGTGAAGTGAGTCAGGTAAACTGGAGCACAACCAAAGGGAGTAGATATTAACAGCAAGTTCAACCTCAGAGGTTCTTTGTGTTGTCTTGGACCACCACTAAAGGCTTAAGAACAAGCATTTTTTTCTGAGATTCTCAGTACTGCCCACTTCCCTGTGAGCATGTGGCATGTAAAACACTACCCATATTTGATAATTCCTCTTCCTGAGCAGCCATCACATCCTTCTGGATTAGTTGCTGTCTGAAAGGACTAGTGTACAAAATAATATTGCTTTCCTAAATGTGCTGGGATCTTCAGGGAGCTGCCTCCAGTGACATAATACAGGTGACTCGCTGAACTCTGTACTTAAAAAATGAAGACCCATGTGGTTAGGGAGAGGAACTAGGCTGAAATGTGCTGCTGCTCTGTGATGGTGATGGAAACAGAGGGCTCTGGAGAACCTCTGCAGTTGTGGGGCCAGTCTTAGTCTGCTGAAGTTCTTGTCACTCTCTAAGGTAGTTTAGAACCCAATAACTGACTCTCAGTCATCCAAATACAAAAACTGATGGATGAATAACAGATTTCAAGACAACGGACCAGATCCAAACCTGGGTAAAGTTGCCAAAGCTAGTAAGTTCTCAGTGGAATACATCTGACATGTTGTCTTTAAAACACAGAAGAAGCCATAACTTCACATGCACAAATTAGTACTTACCAATATAGGACCATTTTGACCCTGTTTAAAGATAAAAGAAATATTACTGTCAATATTTGTAATTGATTGTAGTCTGTAAAGAAATACATTGCCACTTAAACCCATGTACTGAGTGCTGCAATACTTGATCTGTCTTTCTAGCCCCAGATATTAAACAAAACATAAATGCTTTCAAAAGTACTAACCCTTCTCACCCAAATTTTAATTATCTCTGTGATCCTGCCCATCGGGGTGACTTTCCTGTGGTCACTTAAATCCTTAAGTAAAACTTTTACCAATCTGCTTTTTCCTTTGTGGAATAGCCACAGACTCTGTATTAGGTATATCCCCGTGGGGCTTTTTTGTTTGTTTGTTTGTTTTCTGATTAGGAAACTTAAGGAATATAAAAGGGCTGTAGCTATAATGCTCCCTCTTACACCTAGCTGAGGAGTTTGAAAACCATTAGTGGATTGCCAGTTCCTACACTGAGAAATGATGGAAAGACTTCTGTACAGAGACTCTGAGATTTGCCATCTGAGACAGGAATGGATGGACTTTGAAAAAGCAGGAGTATGATACACAAACCTATATAACTCAGAAAGTCCTAGGGGATTGAGAGAGTGTTAAAATGACCAGTATTCATCCCCGCTTAAGGAACAGAACAGGGTCTCTGCATATCTTTGGAAATGTCTTGATTTATTAAATACTCTTTTAAAGTTGTTGAGGATTTTGTTGGATATTTTTGGTTTGGTTTGGATTTTATTTCTGTTTGTTTGTTTTATTATTTTATTCCTGCAACCTGCTTAGAGCTTGCTGTGTAATTACAGGTTCTTGTTCTGACAGACCTGAACAGTTTGGGTTATCAGGCTAATGCAAATTTGGTTTTGTTTCTGCATGGAAACCAGTCCTGAATTACGAGTCTTGCAGACACTCAGTGTGTCTGTGTGCCTGCATGCACGCAGGCAAATGTTTATCCTTAGGTGCACTTCTGCTCAGTACAGATTCTTGGCTGCATTTCTTGTACTCTGACACGTGGCCACGGATACAGCTCTTCAAAGAATGTTGTGGAAATGTTTGGGATTAGTTTGTAAAGATGCGCAAAACAGCTATACTTAGCTCTTTGTATTGATGTGTGCTGGAAGCACTATGCTCTCTGCTTCTAGCTGGTTAGGACCAGTGTCCCTTGGTTTTTTTACACTGGAATTTTCAAAATGAGGTCTGTGTAATGATGCTGCCTGAAATCCCCAGAATTCTGTCTTTGATTTAGAGATTAGAAACCTTGTTCTTGTCTCCCCTTCTCTCTGCATGGGATCAACATCTGACACTTGCCACCTCTGCTCAGTACGTTCTGGAGGTAGAACTTGCATGATGATAGCAACTGAGTGTCAACAGGTTTTAGAAATTGCCACATCCTCATCTGAGCAGGGTTTGAAGAAATACTGACTTAACTACAATAGCTACTCTCTTCTCATGCTCTAACTGCCCATTAAAATGTGTATGAAATGCCAAAACTGATTTTTATCATGTAGAACAACCTTAAAGCAGTCAGTTTCAAATATTTTTAATATTTTTGATGTTCATACCAACTGAAACAAAAATAAATGAAATCTTAAACTCTTTTGGCAAGTGACATTTTTCTTAGTCTGTGAACATTTTGATCTGTAGTTCACTACTGTTATGACTTTCCTGATGAGCACAGTAATAGCAACTTGTGTAGGTGGGGCTGAGGCACATTCAGTGCTTAATTCATCTGACTTTGATCAGCAGATGAATAGATGACCAGGTGGCAGAACCTTCTTGATTTTGTCTGTATGAACACGTGGAGCTGCAAGAGTCATTTGCTGCTATCCTCAGACTGTAAGCAAGGTTGCTATTAGCCTTATTCTGCTTGATAATGAAAAGAGGATGAGGCAGACTGTCACAAAAATCTTTCAGGGTTGGAGGAGTCAATAGAGTATCCAACTCAAATCTAGAAGGGAACTACCCACAGCTCTGTACTTGTGAGCACTGCCATGCCTCTTTGTTCATGTTGGGGTGAGTTCTGATGAGTAAAGCAGTTACATGCCCGTGTATGGCAGCGGAGGTTCCTAGAGCTAGTGTATCTTGTTTCACTGATCAATATCCAGGGTGCAAAATATGTTTCCAATGCAGCTTGGAAGCTGAGAAAGTGGGAATGGTTTTTGTTGTCATGATCTACATTAGCTGTGTCTCAGACTTGGGAAGATGTCAGAAGCAGGCAGATGCTAATCTTGCTATTTCTTGTCTATTTCTAAGATAGAATTCTCAGCATTCCCTTCAGAACATATCTCAAGACATCTTTTTGACATATCCTTTCACTTCCAAACCTTCTGTGTTGTCAGAGGAAGCATCTAAAAAACACCAAGCTTTATTCTGCTGTTCTGGAAAGCACCAAGCTGTAGGAACTTCTTCCCTTCAGGCAGTAGATTCTGCTAGGTCATACAACCATTTTTCAGTGTATATATGCCCAAAATAAGAAGGTTACCTTAAAATTTTGAATTCCACCCATTATGTAGCCCATGTGCAAACCCCATGCTTGTCTTGGCAGAGCTCTGTGTGAAGCTGACGATTCTGGATTACACTTCAGCTTTCAAGACTTTTTTCCCGTGAATATATGTGCTGAGTAAGTCCTCTCACACCTCACCCTTCACAGTGATTTTCCCTCATATTCTGCAATCACACTAGGTACCTTATTAGCTTGAATGGATGAAAATTGATTATAATCAGCCTGAATAGATTAATATTAACTCCTAAAAAGAGAGTGAGGAGTGCTGAACCCCTGAAACTGGTCCTGTTTAAATATTGAAGATATTCTTTTCTTCTGGTTTAAAAATAAACAGGGCAGAAAGAAAGGTGTGATGCTTTCACTAACTGAGAAAGGCAAGTCTGCTTCATTCTATGAGAAACAAAAAGATCACAAAGCAAGACATACTGAGCATGCAAGAAGTCTGTAATACAAACTAAATTAGAGGGCAAATTTATTTTTTGTTTATATATCAGAATACCTCTTCTGAGAAATTGAAATAAGAATACTTAGTCCAAACAACTGCAGTCTGCAACGATAAACAACATTGAGCATGATATTGAAATAGTAATAATTAAAAGCTACCAGTTTGCTGCATACATTAGCTGCCCTCAGTGTGAGAATAAAATAGAAAGCTGGAAAAGTTTACCGTTCAGCGGCGCTTGCACTGAGAGTTGTGTCTTTAAGCAGAAAATAAGCACAGCAGTGACTGTGGCTATACCGAAGCTCTTGGCTGACATCTCAAGGAAAGACTTAAAATATTCCAACAGTTGATGGGTTTCTCTGCCCTCTGAAGAAGCTCCCTTTTATATATGTGGCAAATAGCAGAATGCAAACATAGAGAACTTCTGCTAATGAGTTACTGCTCTTCTCTTCTCTTGCCTCTCTCTTTCCTCTTAGGACTGCTTTTTATAAAGCTCCTGAGACTTAACCCAAAACAAATGATGTAATCAGACCTGCCTCTAGGTCACAGCACCCTCAGAAAACTGATCATACTCTTCTTTACCTCAGTTTTAGTGAGCTACTCACAGAGCAGACTCCAGCATGTAGAGAAGGAATTTAAATGTGGAACTTCAGAAATTATTTCATAGACACAAAAATGCTTAAAAAAGTTGCCCTCTTAAAGGCCATGCCACAGTACAGTTTTTCTAAGCTTGTTTCAGAGTGTCTCCCTCAACTCCCTTTTGTGGATCAGTGTGATTTAGCATAATGGTCCACTGTGAGGACTGGAAGGAGGGAGGGGAAGAGAAATGAGGCTGTGTGTGAAACTGTCGATGACTTGGAGGGACCATGGGCATGTCTCATGAAAACCATCCAACTTGTTAGGAAGGGATTTTTTGTAAGCTGAAAGCTGTTGAAAGTGGGAGAACAATATTCATGAAGAAACCACTCTAAGAGTCTAATGTTCAGGAAGTGTAGGAAAAGGGGGCTAAAGAGGAGCATAGGGTATGAGTTAAAGTCCTCTTCTGAAGGTGACTGAGGAATAACCTCTTAAACTGAGAGCATCATGAATAGCTGAAGAGCAAAAAGTGGAATTGGAGAGGCTAACAATTTTAGTTGAGTGCATTATTATTTATAATTGTTAACTGCTTACTACATGTCAGTAACAGCTCTGTAGCATGTATTAGTTTTGACTGGTCAAACTGTTTTCAGTATCTTTATCAACCATTGTTTAAATGCTCGGTGTTACTAGACTTATTTCTTTTTTCTGCTGTTATTTATGAGGCTGATGAAAGGAACAGAAAGTTGACTGGCACATGGCCACTTGTCTCTAGATTCCAGGTAGGGATCTGTTCTAGAGCATGATTCTGGCCTATTGCTGTTGTTCCTCCCAAGCTAGGCAGAGGCAGGCTAGCGTTTATGGCTTGTAGCCTTTTAGAAGGAGCTGTCATTGAGTATGGTTCCTCTCTCATGCTTTCCCTTACTATTTTGTAAATCTAGGTTGTAATTCTGCTTGTTTTGGTTCAGCCAGATGTAATCTAGAGGGAGAGGGCATGTGCTTCAGTGAAAATGTTTTTAACATGGCTTTTTAAGTGTCATTATACAAAAAGAGGGACACTGTTTACTGTATCTACACAGAGGGGCATGCTGAGTGTGTTGAAACATGTGGGCTGTCAATAACAGTTGAAAATTACCTCCTCTACGAAAGGACTGTTGTGTGGGAGAGTGTGGACTGAGATATCTGCCAAACTGTGTTTTTATATGTCCTTCCTTCCTCTTTTCTGCCAATGTTCTTGAGAAGTTCACCATGCTGAAGTATGCTCTGACTCTTAGACTCTCCCTCAGCTCATTCTTTCATTTTCACAATCTACATACACCTCTTCTCCCCCACTTTCTGCTGTAGTTTGGCTTCACATCTCCAGGAGGAATTCCAGGCAGTGCTTGTGCTTTCAAGGCTGGCTGGATAGAAAGCTCTTCACTTGCAAGATACAAACCACAGAAAAAGAAAAAAAAGTTCTCTTGACACAGTTAGCTGCCTGTATTCTTCACAAACCACACGGGGCTTGCCATTTTATTCTATCTTGAAGGAATTTGTGTTTTTAGCAGTTGATTTTCATCTCAGCATAAGTCCAAGGTGGAGACACAGCAGGGTTTCATAGTTTGATGTGGCTTATGAGAAGTAGTGTATTTGGATCCCCATTGTGAAAGGTTAGGTTGATTTTGGTTGGTGCCTGTTTATCACAGTTTAACTTGCACTGTCTTCGTAATTGTAGTGGTGTTTGTCAAGGCAGTAGTAACATAAAGATTAATGTGATAGCCATCCTAGAAAGTGCATAAGACAAGTTTATGGCAATACATTATGCTGAAAAAAATCTTCTATGAATGAGAGTGTTTGCCACATTGAACTACACATTTACAATGCAATATGCAATAAATAAGTAGATAAGTAGATAATAAGTAAATAAGTAGATAAGTAGATAATAAGTAAATAAGCTAAGAACAGGGAGGATGATAGGGGGTGTGAATAATGGTGAAAAAACCAAAATGCAAACACCCAGCAGGATCATGGGCTTCTGAAGAGACTCGGTGTTGAATTTGCAGTACAGGATGATTTTTTTGTCCACGTTATGCTGAAACTTTGGCTTCTATGGCACCACAACATAACTAACACAATCAGGTATTAGATACTACGTCAGCCTCACCATGTACCACAGAGCTACTTTAAAAACAGATAATTCCTTCTACTAAAGTACATTTCAAAGGGCAGAAGATGCACTGATTGTTTTCAGTCAAATTCCTCTGTACCGATATTTCCTCCCAATCTCTGTGTGTAAAATTTGTGTAGAAGGTGGGACATTGTTTCCCAGGGCAGAGTGCTGTAGAAATTAGACAACAATAGAGTAAATGGCAATTAGGTAACATGAACTAGAGATGGACATGCTTATCGTGGAGACATTAATAATTAGACCCGGGCTGTGCCACAGACAAGTCCACAACCAAGTCAGCCTTTTGCTACACCTGTATTTCTCCTGTGCCTCAGGGCATACGAAGTGATCTCACTTCAGACCATCTTCCTGAACAACTTAGATTAGCAAAATGCTAGTTTAGTTTAAAAATTCACTCTCTTATTATTTTCTATGATGCATTTAAGCAAGTGCTGTCCTTCAGGAGATCCATAGGTGAGCTCTGTTGAATGTGGTAGACTGAGACTGCTATGATCACCAGCCAAGATTATTCCTGTTGCTTTCTGTGGAGCTTAGGCTTATGTGTGCTAAAAAGAGCAGCTCCTTGTGGTTCATCAGCAAAGGAAATTCTGCTAACCTGATTACAAAAGCAAAAACTTCTCGGGTCCCCACTGCTTCTATCCTCAAAATCAGCCCATCCCCATGTATTCATTTTGTGCAGCCTGTAACACACTACCTGCAGAACAAACTCCAAGTATGGATTGACAGGCACAGCAATGACACATGGCTCCCATATTGGGAAACTGCTTTCTATTAGCTCATGTTTTTTAATTTGTTCTTCACTTTTAGGATTACTAAATATTCTGTTTGTATTTGTTATTCCAACAATTACTTCATCATGAGAGTGCCCTTTACTGTGATCACAGTAGGTATGAGAATGAGACACAGGAAAACGAAATGAAAAATTTAGATCAGAAATGATGCTGTCACTGTTTGCAGTAAGTGAAGAGACCTTCAATGATTGCACAATCTAAGATTAGGTCTTTTTATGAAATCTGTTTGTATTATAAATGAGCCAGATAGCCATTTTTCCCAGCTTTATGAGAAAAGTTAAATTAGATCTGCAGCTGAGATTCAAGCCCGTCAGGAACAGCCATGTATCTGACGTGCAAATTGCCAAATTTGTTTACTAAATCAAACTCTGCTATTGTCAAACAGTCACATTTTACAATGGTTGATTCAAGAATTTGGGAAAAAGGAAATGAAACTGATATACTTCCAGCAATTTCAAATTGCAAGAAATTAGAAATATGATATGGTGATGATTGCTTTGGCCTTGCTTGCACAGTTTCGACAGCATCATCCAACATATGCCCAGATAAAATTTCTTTTATTTTTTTTTTCCTATCTTCACTGTGCTTTGCCCTGTTATATTTTTCCCGTGGAATAGATGTACAGCCATTACTGCATATACCTTGTTATATCATGTGAATTTTTTTTTTTTTTAATTTAATTCCTAAAGTCTTTCCAACACTGGAGCATGGGAAAGGGTCATATCATCCCATTATGCAAGAACAAATGAAGAGTCATGTATTTTAGCAGGAAATCAGATTGGAAATGTGGGCTTTCAGATGTTCTTCAAAGAGTGTCAACACATGAGTTGACAAGCAGGTATATGAGAGTTAATTTTTAGTGCTACTAGAAAGTTAATGGAAATGCTTTTTATCTATCTTATCTATCTTATTGCAAGCTGGTTAGTCTGGATGTGACACTACTAAATATTTGATACTCCATGCCCATTAAATGGATGATAGGAGGTCTTCTTATAAGAGAGTACATTTTGAATTTTCACTTGCAAGTTTTGTGATGATTTACTGACCTCCCTCACTCCCTCTTCCTAGTGTGTTTAGCTTCAGAGATGAAGCTGAAATAAAATGGAAAAGAAGGCTTTGAAGTAAGCAGTATCAAAGGTCAGGGGTGCTGCTGATACTACACGGATACTTTTCTTAAAAAAAAAAAAAAAATTATAAAACATGTGGGTGGGTGGTCATAACAAACAGACACTTTAAGGAGCACCGTGCATACAGTAAACAGAAAACAAACGAGAATGTCAGTTGCGTCTAAAATAAGAAATTAATCACGGCAATAACTGAAATCAGTCTGGGTCATAGTGCCATCTAGTGGGGTCTCACCAGTCCACCCCCCAGGTTTGTGAGACTGGTGGTTATTGGGGTGACTGCTGGCAATGAAACCCAGTGAGAGTGGGTGGGTGCAAGTTTACTGGTAACCTGCTGTGCCTAACCCCAGGTTTACTGGTAACCTGTGTCTAACCCCAGGACTGTCTGAAGAGTTTTGGAGACCAAAGCACAGCATCAACAGAGAGACGTAGTCTAGGTGTCTCAGAAACCCTAACAATGTTTGAGGAGTCTTGGGTACCAGGCAGTTTGCATCAGTGACCCAGGATAGAATTCTTTGAACTGGGTCCTGTTTTTGTGTTTGAGCTGTGCTGGAATATAAACCTTGATGTCTGTATTTGAAATATTAGTGCACACTGCCATGAAATCCATCCTCTCAGAGTCTCTAGTTGTGTAAGTGAAGCAAATTGTTCAGAGCTTCAATATTTGTTGTCTTCTTTTTGACAGTGGCTCCCCTAGAAAGGTCACTGTTGTTAAACCAGCTATTTATAGGTTATGGGACTTTATAAGTGACATTTTTATTTCACGTTATCTCCTTGTTTCTTTGGCATCATCTTCCTTCAGGCCTTTCAGTCTTCTAAAACCATTTCTAAGTCACTATGCAATACAGGAAGTTGTTCAGTATCTTTGCTTATATTGTACGTACCATATTTAAAAGTTCACATACTTTCAGTTAGTTGTTTGACAGGCAGATGAAGCTGAGAATAGTTCACACTGCTAGGTATTACCTGGCTGCCTTTTAGAGCCAAACCTTAGTGCTAGGAGTGCCCTCTTGCAACGTTGTACACAGGCAAGGCGAAAATCATAGACTATCCTGCATCAGCTGGCTCTAGTTACAGAGCTGATTACAAATGCTTCCTACAGATGATCCAAGACTGACAGAAGCAATATATGATACCCAAGTTCTTTTTTCTGAAAACACAAACAACTGCTGAACTCCTTGTTACTCTTTAATGATCAGTTTAGATGCACAAAATAATATGCTGAGGGTGACCAAAGAGTGAGGGAAGGTGGGAGAGCAGCCAAACTGGTAGATGCAACAATAGGTGGAAATGCTGGACTGCGTATTGTTAATTGTCATATGTGGCCATCCCAGTTCTGCCTTCCATCCTAGTGTGAAGGCCTGAAATGTACTTATATTTGGCCATTGGATCATATCTAAGAGAGCTGGAGAGGTTCATGATCTGTCTAACCCAAAGCCTTGGATCTACGTATCTTTGGGAGCTGAATTCTGATCTTGGTTGGGGGAGCACAACCAGCAGAAGCTGGAAACAGAGGAGCAGCCATGGGATAGCTCTTGTGGAAATGCACAGCTTACTCTGATTAGATCATAGATCTGCTTTTCTGCCCTTGAAGCTTAAATGCCATAAATTTCTGCTGTTGCACTTTTGTGGCTTGAGTCCTATGGTGCAGTGTTGCACAGATATGCTTATGTCTGTATGCACTTCAATATGACTCTTACTTAAAAATGAAACCCACAAGCAGTCCTGAGGGGACAAAAAGGAATTTTAGTGGAAGTCTTTCATTTGTTTTCCAGTAACAAAGCTTTAGCCTGCAGAAATAGCACATGTTTTGCTCTGTTTGAGAACTTAGGTCTTGCCGGCATCAAATGAGTACACCAATGCACGCAGTATGCACACAGTATGGGCAACAAACAAGAGGAACTGGAACTCTTGGTCCACCAGGAAGACTATGATGTAGTTGCCATTACAGAAACGTGGTGGGACGATTCTCACAATTGGAGTACTGCACTGGGGGGTTATAAGCTCTTTAGGAGAGACAGGCAAGGGAGAAGAGGAGGAGGGGTGGCCCTGTATATTAGGGAATCTTTTGATGCCTCAGAACTCGAGGTTGCAGATGAAAGGATTGAATGCTTATGGGTTAAAATCAGAGGGAGGCCACACAAAACTGACATCCTGGTTGGAGTCTGTTATAGACCACCCAACCAGGATGAGGAGGCCGATGAGATATTCTATAAGCAGATGGAAGCTGTCTCAAGATCATCAGACCTTGTCCTTGTGGGGGACTTTAACCTACCAGACATCTGCTGGGAACTTAATTCAGCAGAGAGGAGACAGTCCAGAAGGTTCCTATAATGCATGGATGACAACTTCCTGATGCAGCTCTTAGGTGAACCTACCAGGGGCAAGGCTCTGCTTGATCTGCTGTTCTCAAATAGAGAAGGGCTGGTGGGAGATGTGATGGTTGGAGGCTGTCTAGGGTGCAGCGACCATGAGATAGTGGAGTTTTCAATATGCAGGGAAATAGGGAGGAGCAGTAACAGAACCATCACTTTGGACTTTCGGAGGGCAAACTTCAGGTTGTTCAGGCAACTTATTCAGAAAGTTCCCTGGGTAACAGCCCTTAAGAACAAAGGGGTCCAGGATGGTTGGACCTACTTCAAACAGGAGCTCCTAAAGGCACAGGAACTGGCAGTTCCCACATGCCGTAAGACGAGCCGGCGGGGAAGACGACCGGCCTGGATGAGCAAGGAGCTCCTGAAGGATTTAAGGGAAAAAAAGAGGGTTTATTGCCTTTGGAAAGGGGGGGAGGCAACTAGTGATATGTTTAAGGATGTTGTTAGATCATGTAGAAGAAAAATTAGAGAGGCAAAAGCACAGTTAGAAATTAAACTGGCCGCTTCCGTGAAGGATAACAAAAAGCATTTTTATAAATATATTAACGCTAAAAAGAGGGCCAAGAGGAGCCTCCACTCTTTATTGGACATGGAGGGTAACATTGTAACTAAGGATGAGGAGAAGGCTGAGATTCTAAATACCTTCTTTGCCTCCATTTTCAACAGTAAGGCAGGAGGACTTCAGGATAACTGGCCTCCTGAGCTGGTTGATGGGGTCAAGGAGCAGTGTTGTACTCCTGAAATCCATGTGGAATTAGTTCGAGACTTGTTGAGTCACTTGGATATTCACAAGTCCATGGGACCTGATGGGATTCATCCTAGGGTGCTGAAAGAGCTGGCAGATGAGCTGGCCAAGCCTCTCTCCATCATTTTCCACCAGTCCTGGCTCACTGGAGAGGTCCCAGAAGACTGGAAACTGGCCAGTGTGACACCCATCCACAAGAAGGGACGAACAGAAGAACCTGGGAACTACAGGCCTGTCAGCCTGACCTCAGTGCCAGGGAAAATCATGGAGCAGATTGTCTTGGGGGCAATCACTGCATACCTGAAGGATAGCCAAGGAATCAGGCCCAGCCAACATGGATTTAGGAAGGGCAGGTTCTGCCTCACCAACCTGATCTCCTTCTATGATCAGGTGACCCGCCTGGTGGACGTGGGAAAGGCTGTGGATGTAGTCTACCTGGACTTCAGCAAGGCCTTTGACACTGTCCCCCACAGCAAACTCTTGGCCAAACTGGCAGCTTGTGGCTTGGACAGCAGCACTCTGCGCTGGGTTAGGAACTGGCTGGAGGGCCGAGCCCAGAGAGTGGTGGTGAATGGTGCCACATCCAGCTGGCAGCCTGTCACTAGTGGTGTCCCCCAGAGATCAGTGCTGGGCCCCATCCTGTTCAATATCTTTATTGATGATCTGGATGAGGGGATTGAGTCTATCATCAGTAAATTTGCAGATGACACCAAGCTGGGAGCAGGTGTTGATCTGTTAGAAGGTAGAAGGGCTCTGCAGAGGGACCTTGACAGGCTGGTTAGATGGGCAGAGTCCAACATGATGGCATTCAACAAGTCCAAGTGCCGGGTGCTGCACTTTGGCCACAACAACCCCATGCAGAGCTACAGGCTGGGGTCAGAGTGGCTGGAGAGCAGCCAGGGGGAAAGGGACCTGGGGGTACTGGTTGACAGGTGCCTGAACATGAGCCAGCAGTGTGCCCAGGTGGCCAAGAGGGCCAATGGCATCCTGGCCTGCATCAGGCATAGTTTGGCCAGCAGGAGCAGGGAGGTCATTGTACCCCTGTACACAGCACTGGTTAGGCCACACCTTGAGTACTGTGTCCAGTTCTGGGCCCCTCAGTTTAGGAAAGATGTTGAATTGCTGGAGCATGTCCAGAGAAGGGCAACGAGGCTGGTGAGAGGCCTTGAGCACAAGCCCTATGAGGAGAGGCTGAGGGAGCTGGGACTGTTTAGCCTGGAGAAGAGGAGGCTCAGGGGAGACCTCATTGCTGTCTACAACTACCTGAAGGGAGGTTGTAGCCAGGAGGGGTTTGGTCTCTTCTCCCAGGCAACCAGCACCAGAACAAGAGGACACAGTCTCAAGCTGCGCCAGGGGAGGTTTAGGCTGGAGGTGAGGAGAAAGTTCTTCACAGAGAGAGTGGTTGGCCATTGGAATGGGCTGCCCAGGGAGGTGGTGGAGTCACCATCCCTGGAGGTGTTCAAGAGGGGATTGGACGTGGCACTTGGTGCCATGGTTTAGATAGGCATGAGGTGTAGGGTGACAGGTTGGACTCGATGATCCTTGAGGTCTCTTCCAGCCTTCTTGATTCTATTCTATTCTATTCTATTCTATTCTATTCTATTCTATTCTATTCTATTCTATTCTATTCTATTCTATTCTATTCTATTCTATTCTATTCTATTCTATTCTATTCTATTCTATTCTATTCTATTCTATTCTATTCTATTCTATTCTAAAGGTATTTGGACAGTGGGAATAAGGATGGCTGTAATTTAACCCCTGGAAATTAGTATTGATTCATTTTGGCTGTGTGTTCACTAGATGAGAACAAAGAGATCCCAGAAAACTTGTACATTAGAGGGAGCCTTTACAAAACCAACTCCTTAGTATTTTGAGTGTTTCAAAATAAGAATATATAAACAAATATGTGATAAAACCACTAGGAGATGAACATGTCCATTTAATTATTTTTTTAAGGGATATATCAGGATATAATTACTAGGTAGCTAGCTGTTAAAGTTAAATGGATATTAACTCCTTCCTGGCATAGAGTAGTCTTTGAAGTGAACCCTGCATGATCAGTTAAACTTTGGGGACAGTAGATAACCTTCTCTTCCTTGGCAAAGTCACTGAATGTGGATCCTGAGGCACAATGCGTAATGGTAAACTTGTTTTGGCTGTGTTTTCGTTTTATTCTTGCTTCCTTTTCATTATATCAGCAAGTTTGAAAGGTAAGAATTACTTTTTGAAAAATCCTTCATATTGAGGATAATGCACAAAACCAAGATACTGTGGTCCTTACAAGCCACAGATTTAGAACAGGAATTCATAAATCCTGTGCCCTTTCCTCCAAATTATATTCTACCTGTCTGAATTTCCCTCTAATAATTTTCCGTCTGTCCTTATGGAATAAATTTCTGCTGTGGCAGAATAGTCCGGTGAAGTAAAATACAAGAGTTCTTTTGTGTTCTGAAGTATATGCTAAGTGGGCAGGGAACTGGTGATCTGAGCAGAGCAGCACTCCAGAACTTCCAGTATGAAAAGGCCAGTTGTATGTGGCCACTTGGAATAGGTTAAGCAGCACCTGTAAAAGAAGCAGACTGAATGCTGTATTTACAGTGGCTGTAACTATAACCAGTTAGAACTATTTCTAATCTTGGCTTGCATGTGAGTCAAAAGTCCAAATATATTGCCAGATAATTTCAAGGTGTTACATTTGGTTTCTATGAAAAAGACCTGTCAAATATCTACTTAGTTACATGTGGGGTTATCTGTAGAATGAATAACAAACTGAGTATATACAAAGCTAAACATTGACCTCTTTGGTACTAATAGATAATATGACTTAAAAGAGGTTCTTGGTCACAGGGATGAGATAGATACACTGCTTTATAATGAACCGTAGGTGTAGGGACTGGCCATGGTTGCTGCCTGCTCTGCAAGCACATGCTTACTTGATGTAATTCACAGCACATGAGGATCACTTCATATGTGAGAAGGGTCCCAGGGCCCGTTCAGGGGAGTGGCTGACTGGTCTAGATGTGTGGTTCCTTGGGTCCTGCAAGGGGGGCTGTTTCCCAAAGATTGTGGAAAATTGCTATCTGGCTGTCTTCAGTAAACAATATTTGGTATCATTTATTTGCTTGAGAATAGGAAATAATTACATTAGCCTCTGTAGCCTTTCAAAAAGTATTCCTTTTCAAATTCACTATTAGTTCCTAAACCCTTTCAACCTTCTAGGAACTGTGAACTGCAGAGGCAGAGAGAGCTGGCAGGACTACAATGAGCTCTGCAGACAGGCCACTAAGCCTGAGTCATTACTGTTGAAATCTGTGGTTTAATACCATGCTACCATGCAATGTTGCAATGTTTGCCTTTTCAGGGCATGGCAAAGAGAAGAGGAAGATGTGAGATTTGCTGAAGGCTTAGATGTAGATGGGAACACTCAGGAAAGAGCTTGTCAGCTTATACCGAATGCAGCTCGTGAGTAATAGGGCAGCCAGCCTGGTGAAGACTCAGGGCTTTGAAAACTTGGCCAGGGAATCAGGACTCTGCACAGCAGAGTGCTTCCCTGCTTTTCTGACAGTAGTCCAACAGGAAGCTCCTTTAATTATCATGAGCCAGTTATTACAATGCCAAGTGTTAGTAATTCAAGAGCTGGGGCACCATGTGCCCACCTTCCTTTTTCCCATTTCCTGCATCAGTAACTTCTCCAGGCTGCCCTTTCCCCCTCTCCAGCACACCTCCAGATTCTTTGCTCAATTTTCAGAAAAGAATATGAAAATTTTGGGAGGAATGCTAGGCATGACCATTTAGTTTCCTTTTTGGAAAAAAAGTAGAGATGTTCTTTTTACATTATACACCTCATCCTTGCCTCACAGCTAGGGCAGAAGGGAGGGGAACTCACTCAGAAATACCTCTCCACTTTTCCAGCCTGATGTGTGGAGCTGCATGAATTTGCAGCGCCTTTGGTAAAGCAGAGGCATCTTGTTTTGGTCTTTGGCTCAGAGCACTGTCTCTTCTGTGGTACTGGCTGAGCAATAATGATGGGGCATGAAGTTGAGAATGTTTCTATGATTGTGTTCTAAGGCATGTTAAAATGGGGTTTGTAAGGCAAATAGAGGAGAAGATATCATAATCTCTTGCACTTTTCCAAATAAAGGCATTACCCCTCTAGAGAGGGTCCCTCACATTTTTTCATTACGGTCTGATTTCTCAGCCTGTCCTAGGTTCCGCTTGATCAGGGACTGATCTTTCCTTGTTGTTACAGTGGAGCTGAGAACCTAAGTCATTGAATGGGGGAATGGAGTAGGAGTGATGACTGTGAATGATACGCAGCAAGAAATGGTATCTAAAATAGGCTCCAGCAAATTTCCTTGTCACCTGCCAGGTGACACCCCTGCCACCACATGAAAAGCACAAATGGTATCCTATGTTATGAAAGGTTGCCTAGTAAAGCTGTATGAAGCAATAAAGGAATCTCAAGGGCAAAGTGTTTTCTGTGGTCACTGCTGTGACTAACAAGGTTTTTCTGTACTCATTTAAAAACATGTTGACAATTTGTTTGTGTGGGGGAGGTGAGAAAGGATCCCTGCAGGGTGGCGATAGACCAAAACAAATTTCCAGCAGAAGTTTCCAGCAAACCTAAAATGTGAATTCATGATGCTTTCAGGTGGGCTTTATATAACAACTAAATAATAGGTATATGCTTGTGAGTCACTATATTTGTCCTGTCTACACACTTTGGAAAGCCCAAAAGTGGTTTAAAAAAGGTTCAAGCAAACAAGTCAAGAAGCAGAATACAACAAAGTGAGGCATTTTGCTAAAGATGGAACACAGCTTTCTCCTCATTTCTTTGCACTTGTGGATCCTACCAGAAATACTACTCGGAATAACAGGATCCTTTTTCTTGCTGTCCTCTGCTCTGTCTGCTTCATTTTCCACATGTGGTCATGGTGTTGATTCAAGAACTTAAATATGAGACACGGAAGGAGTAGCCAGACAAAAGTCTTGCTATAGAACGACAGAGGCATTCAGGTACTTATATCATCAGTTCCAGCCTTGTCTAGGTTCTAAACTGGGAGGGTAGAAGGGAGAGGTCTAGAAAGGGCAGTAAGAGTCCCTATGCTGGATTTCACTTCCTGACTTTGTGACTGTTTTCCACCCGCTTTATTTCTGTCTTTGTAAATACCTGTAGATGCTGCATGCTTTCCACATTGCAGCCACCCAGGCCCATAATGCAGTGTCAACTGGTTAAATTTGTTTCTGCCTTCCACTGGTGCAATTGTGCTCTTTGCTCTGAGCAAAAGAGGATCACTGCAGTTGATGTTGTTGCAAGGCAGATGAATGCAAAGTTCCTTTGTCATCACTCCACTAGCATCATCAACATGGGATAGCTGGCTAGAGTCAGACCAGAAGGCCCTCTGAGTGTCTGCATGGCTGAGGGATGTTACATGCTCATTAATCCTGAGCAATTCTAGTTCTTCTGTTACAAAACAAAACCAAACAACTAAGCCAAGTCTGTATGTGACTGGAAAAAAACCCAACCAAAAAACCCCAAAAACCCACACCAAAAAGCCAATCCTAAAAACTAATTTTACAGCTTTTTCCAAAATATCTTTAAGCTGTCTGGAGTGACTCACTGACGTCTGCTACACATCAAGAGATCTAAAGATATATTTTAAAATAAAACTGGAGAGATAAATATTAACTCTTTTTCAGCCTCAGCTTAGTGTTCTGGGTTGAGACTCTCCTAAATCCAAAGGTGAACCTATGCTCAAGAAACTACAGGATGATTAAAGTAGCCATCTCCTCGTGCTGGGCTTGCAAAATAAGCTCTGCTCATGCAGAAACTCAAGGCAAGGTGTGCTGCAAGCAGTATTTTATTAGCTCTGGAGACGTAAAAAGCTTGCTTGGTTTGTCTTGCTGGTGAACACTCTGCCAATAATATGCTGGCTTTAAAAACCATGTGAAAGACGTTAGTGTTGTAGTTTTCCAGAAATGTAAATCTCTTAATAGTGACTGCAAAAGCCAGGAGTGAGGAAAGACGGAGAGGGAAATGGAAGCTAGTTCTTTGCACGAAGGCAAGAAAATTTGATATGTTTTAAATTAAATGTGTTCTGCTTATATTTTAATAATACAATGCAAAAATCTTTAAAAACGTTAACTGTCATCCAGAAATGCAGAGCATCCACATCCTCTGCCCTGTACTCCCTTTGGGATGGCAGTGCTTCTGGTCTGAACACCCCCGAGGAGGGGATTTTTCATACAGCCCCTGGAACATGGAGCTGTTGGCGTTTTCCAATCAGGTTGTCTACTGCAGCAGTCTTGTGTGCAGAGCTGCAACATATCATATGTAGTGGTAACTACATTATCATAACAAAAAGGGTAAAAGGGGATGAGTATAACCTGGTACTGTAGATTGTAAGTATTCCTCAATAGACTCTCTTACTACTGCAAACCATTTACTTACAGAGATGCTGCTGGCAATAGGAAGGATTTCTTCACAGACAGGCAATGCATGAAGAGTTTTTTCCACATTAACTGCACAGATCTGTCCAGGTGATGGTAAATCATATGGATTTTTAATTTAACTTTTAATTTTGTCACTTAATTTGAGCTCTTAGTGATGCATCTGCACGGTCCCTGACGATTTGCAGCCAAGATGAGTAAACAGAACCTCAAACTGCTAAAGCTCTGAAATGTTTGTAGATCTTTGTAAGAGCAGAATAATTTGCAAACAATATAAGCAATGCATGCAAACAACACATACAAAAAGCGCATTTGCAGGAAATGTAAAGTCCACAAGTAATCCTAAGTCTCCCCTTACTTATGGGTAGACACATTGTGGTTTCGCATTGCTAATAGTTTTACAGCACTATCAACATTGTCTGCTCCTTTTCCCACAAGACAAGGTAACATACCAGTTCTCCCTCTATAATTAACAGCCATAGTTAACTCTAGGCATATGCAAAATAGCTGTCTGGACTAGCAGCCTCCTGGCAGCAGAAATGCCCATGCCACCACCCTAGACAACCAGCCTGATTGTGGCTATGGTTGGCATTCAGGCAGGAGACAGGATGGATATGGCAGAGTTTGGAGTCAGGCTGATCAACTGAAGTTGCTGTTTGCAGGTTTTTCTCTATCTTTCCTACCTTTTATCCTAGGAATGGCAAAATGCATTGCTGTCTATGCAGATGCGACGAAAGGTTTGTTAACCTCTATAAGGAAAGAGAAGCTTTACCTTCATGCAGAAATACTGGTATCAATAGTGTAAAGCCTAGACCCTAACTTGGGGAAAAGATTTATGATTACAGGCCATGCTTATAAATGCCTAAATGTTCTGGCTATTTAGATCTTCTACAGTTGTCTGGCCTTTTGATCTACAACAGTTGTTATATTTACCCATCAAAAGAAAATTATCCTGTGTTCAGCAAGCATGTCTGGGTTAACCTGTACCTCAAAGTCTTTGCCCTTATGAACCTGTAATATGCTGAGCCTTCTGTTTTCCCTGGGCTTGAATGAAGTGGCATTAAATGAGACAAAGTGAACTGGGTGTTCTGAATTAAAAGCTCTTTTTTTAAACTACACTGCACACTACACAAGTTTAATAATTTCTTGGGCTTGGATACTCAGTCATGTTTACAAGAATAAAATCTCATTATGCTCTAAATGCATGCTTGGAAATCTGCCTATTTTAATTACCATGCTTAGGACAGAGACAGCACAGCAATGAAGTCTCACATTGCTTGAGCTTCAGTAATTTTTAGGACACAATGGATCCTTCAAAGTGTTCTTCTACTGAAACAATTATAATTTAATGAAAAGATCACTATGATGAATTTTCTGTATAATTTTTCCAGCTGTTTGCTACTTTCCTGAACTGTGCTAACATGCAATAGGAACAGATGACGGTTAGTCTTATGGGTTTTGCTTCTTTTACATTGCTCGTATGTTTGAACCACGGGAAGCGGTTCTCATGAAGTATGGAATGATGATGATAGGGATATATGAATCAGTGAAGACATCAGGATGTAGTTATGCAACTGCTGCTTAACTATCTTTAAGTGACTGGTGACGGGGCAGGGAGGGACCACAAAAATGCAGCAGCTCTTACCAAGCTTATTCATTTACTGACTGGAACATCTATTCTGGTCCCTGCTAATAAAGCACACTTTTGACAAAAGGGAATCATAGTAATGAAATGTTTTACTGCAGTTATGTGTCACTTTAGATTCTTTTAGACACATGGACCTCAGGACATACAGAAATGCATGCACGTGGTAGTGTCATATTCAGTTAGGGATAGCTGCATTATGTGAATATCACTAAATAATTTTTCACAGTGCACCATAAATTCCTGCCCACTCAGTCATTATGGAAATCAGTCTGGATAGGTTCTAGGGTCTAGCAGGTAAAGTAGTAGTGATGTAGACCTGTAGATATGTTTAAATAGTTGCCTCAGTTATATTGAATCTGATGGTAGAAGGCTCTGAGTGAAAGAAATTATATTCTTGAATGTGAACTGTATCACATTATGTACTAATTTCCTGACCTCCCACCATCTACAAGATGCCATGTATTTAAGTGATTAAAACCACATTTGAGCATTGATCTTTGTTTTGAAGCAAGTCAGAATGCAAAAAAATCTCAGCTACATCTCTGTTCTTCAAAATTCAGAGCTATCTGTGGCAGCATGTCATGGAAGCTCTTTGATTATGGCACCGAATAGCCGTTGGCACATTCACCTTTTGCTGTAATGAGTAAATCAGCTTGGTGTTTGGAGTTTAGCAAGAGTGATTTGAAAGATCTGATACTGCTCATAGGGTGTCCCAGTGACTTCCTATTTCACAACAAGCTGAAAATCTCCTCATTTTATTTTACCATCTCAGTTTCAAGTTCCAGGTAGAGCAGAAAAATTTCAGAAGGTCTTGTTCAGTCCATTAATTAGATGTTAAGCCAAGGAATCAAGGAAAGAAAATCTGAACCAGTGGGCTCCTTTATTGACAACTCAGATGGCTACTCAACTTTGTGAATAACTGAGTCTGACAGCAACATAAACCAAAGAATATAATCCTAGTGCCGTGGCGAGAAACTCCCTATTTCCCTGGTAATGATCTCATCTCCAGACAGGATGAAATGCTGCCATTAGTGACCTAAGACAAGCCTTATTCAACTCAGCTATCAGTGAAGTGTATGTATTGTCTTGCTGTACTATTCCCAGGGATACTTCGCTTTGGAGTCAAAACACGTCAGAATCAAAATGCTCTGAGACATTGGCAGCTTTTGTGTTAATATTTACTGTTCTTTGTGGTCAGTAAAGTAGAACCACGATCTAATATGTGCAGTACAGTACAAAATTCTTTGTACAAAACTAGAAGTAAGTACATGCAGCAGAAAGACAGCTGGCATGCCTTTGTAGCTTACAGCAAACAAAGAAGCAAAAATAGCTTTGTAGACTATTTTGGCTATCAACATTCTTGTTTAATGTAGAGAGAAAAGTTATATTGTTTGTGTACAGTTACATCTCATAGATACATATGATACTTTTACTGTAGTAATATTCTACAGATAAAATACATATATACAGACAGAAACAATAACAGATGTTAGAGGTGAAAAAAGTGTCCTCTGGCACTACCTGGTGCCCTTGCCCTTGTGTCACACTGCCCCCTCTAGGCATGTGTACAGAAGTGTTGTGGCCGTGCTTTGAAGAAAGTCATACCTACTTACATGCTTCAATATTCTGTCCTAACTACTGTCACAGATGCTTGCACTGAGCATTTGTCTAGTTTTAAAGTTTTGTCCTTCATCTTGGGCATCTTGTCTTTTAGAGAAGATCCTTGAACCTAGTAAAGGGTGTTTTGATCACACTAAAAACGTGTGTGACCTTTATTTTCAGATAATATGCAGGAAATGAAAACAGATTTGTTAATGAGACAACATGCTGCCGGAAGTGTGCTTGTGGCGTTGAAAGTGCTGTAGTGTACTTCCATATACAGATGCATGCAGTTAAGCTATCTGCTGTAGAGGTGGCATATAACTCACAGAGTTGCTATGCCAGTGTCTAGGAAAGGTTTTATTAAGCCTTTATTCTTGCCTATATTCTTATGCTTTCTGTTGATGTTTTCCATGCCAGTTGTTTGCCTCAGAGTTGTATCCATACTGAGTTAAGAATTAATTTCCTGTGATATTTTTCTGTGTAGCCTCTGTTGATACCACTTTCATACCTGAATGTTTCACATTTCCACTTTTGGGAAATAGGAGTTGGAAGCCACATCTATCAAGTTTATACTAGGTCTGGATTGGAATGTAGTGTTTTCAGAGCGTTTACTGCTTTATGTGTTTAAAGCAAAAGGCTTGCTAATGTCCTTTTCAGTTGAGTGATCAGGACCTCTGCCAATCTCATTCCACACATTCTGAGTTTACTACTTAGGAAAGAAGAAATATACCATCCTATCTTTATGCATTTAATCCAGAAATGGAGGATGACTGTTTAGCTGTAGACTCCAACATGTGAGCTCTGAACAGAGCTGTCCCCTTTTCCTCTAGCTGTAGTTGAGAAGGTTAGCCCTCTACTTAAGCAAACAGGTCTACTTAGTGGAGAAAAAAGAAAGGTTTAAATAACTTGCCAGGTGGCATGCAAGAATTGTCTGTCAAAGACTGAATTCAATTCTAGTTCTTCAGGTTAGCATTCAACATAGATGGATAACTACATGTATCCCACAAGAGGATGTTGTGTGGAATCTCTCTGTTGTAGTAGAGATAGTGATGTGCTAAACAGAAATTTCTAATTTATAATGCTAATTCACAGGCTTCTGTTCTGCAGTGGTTGAACCCATTATGAGCATTCCTGAAGGATTTGTCTTAGCTATCATCTAAATTACTCTGAGGAAGCATGGGAGCAAGAGATGGGACTCTAGTTCCAAATCAAGTGATCTGTATTCAAGAAGCCTTACTGAAAAAGCAAACTGAAAAAGAAAATTATACCTGGACTCTGCTACAATTTTTCTCCATATTCACCACATGTGCCTCACTGCTAGCCACTTTAAACTACCCTTGTTGTAGTAGTGCTTTAAAGGTCTGAGCACTCACAGAATTGATCAATTATTTTTCAGTAGGCAAAAAGGCTGCATTACAAATATATTTACTGTTCTTCTAAATTGTCCTTATGCATCCTCATGTAAGTGGTACCTGCTATGCATCATGACTCCCTAACAAATTGAGTCACCTTTACCTAGGTATTTATCTTGGCAACCAAAGATTAAATATTTTAAGGCTACCATATTTGCTGTGGGCATGGCAACTAAAGCAAAGAAACATACAAATATTTGGGCAAAATTACACTGTTTAAACAGTTTATTTGAATGACTGTCAATCTACAAATGAAAGGAGGAAGGAAACTCCATCATTATCTTGCAAAGGAACGAGGTGTCACAGTGTGGATGGGTTTGGCTCCTAAACATGAAACATCAGGGATGGAGGATGAAGGGCCTATCTTGGTAAACTGACACCTTTTATTTAGCAGTTTTTCATGGATAAATGCTATGTCCCTGCCAGCCTCCTTACAATTCCAAGCACCTTTTGTTTTTATTGTTGTTGTGGGAATCTTAACTCCAAAACTGAGGAGAAAGGATATTTTTCTTTGTGTATAGTATTGCAACTTGAATAGTCACATCTTAAAATAAAGGTAATAGATGGTGATTAAGGGCTTCTTAAATGAAAACAGTCATGTGGGAGAAGTCTACATGTTTTCAGCCTTCTGACTAAAAATAGGAACTCTAAAAGAAAGTAGTATATAGGCCTTATATCTCCAGTTATATCTTACATCTTTGCTGCAATGGATCACACCTTTTCATCTTCAAGTTCTCTTAAAGAAACTTCTAGCCCTTACCTCCACTCCCAACTGTAACACTTCTTATCTGTGACCCCATTCAGACTGTTACAAAGTTCATGAGGGGCTTGGGGGAAACAAGATCCTTATGTCCTATTGACTCTTACCTCATACTTGGATCTATTAATATCTTGCCAGAAAATACTCTTCCAACATGACTGTGTATCATAGCTTTACATACAGTGCAATTGGTTTATACTGGCAGGGGTTCAACTCCAGTGACTGTGCAAGGCCATACTGTTCTTTTGAGACAGACCTTGTTTATGCTTACTTAGGAAAGGAATTGGTTCTCCTTTCTAGGTATATCAACTGTAAAGCCAAGAATGGGAGTTTTAAAATGAAAGTAGATAATTAAAAGTATTTAAGCATGTTTGTTTTGCCATATTAAATTCTTGTTAATCAGCTCTTTGCTTCTAAAAGATTGATTATACTGCTAACAGAATCCAAACTGGGAGATAAGAACCGACTGTTTTGGTTAAACTCTGATTGCAAAATACTGCTGAGAGGTGGCCAAAGACACTACTAGAGGGCGAAACGAGAAAGGCAGATTCAACTGTGGTTTGTTTTTCATGGGTGAAGCACGACAGGATAATTAAACATATGCATTTGTTATAAAAGACAGAAAGCAACCACAGTAAAACTGCTGCTTTAATTCAATGTACATACATTATACATTATACATTGTGGCGGAGTAGAGAGGAAACAAAAGGATCCCTTTCTCTGATTCCCCCCCACCCCCTTGTGTAAAGAGGGTGAGAACAAAGAGGGTAAAGAACAGTGTTCTGCCAAGGAGATTTGTGACCAAGACATCTTTGATATAAATATTTTTTAAAAAGCATCTCATCTGAAAACCCGTACAGAGCTGTCAGTTTGTAAAATCTTCTATAACATAGTGATGTGCCAAATATATAGAGACAAACGTTGTGTCTATATGCAGGTCACACAACGGGCAAAAACAGTAGCAAAACTGCATTTCTCACATTAGCTACCATAAGAGGGCTAAAACTCCTAATATGCAGGAACCACAATTCCTTAGATAAAAGCAAACAAACCAAACTAAACCAAAACACACCACTTTTTCAGGTATTACAGTGGTGGACTTTACTTGCAACACGTGAAAAGGAACTGAGTAGTTTCATCAGAACATTTGTATTGATTCAAGCATGTAAACTGCTGAGCCATAAAAAAATCGTTATTCTGCATTGTTTGGAGAAGCTGTCGTACAACAGCTGTATTTTCATTACCACTAACTTAAGAGGTTATAGTCACTGAGTGGGAAATTCAGTAACGAGATAAATTTGAGTTCAGGTCACTCTGTAACACAAGTGTGAGGCAAAGATATTTGCAAATAATCAGCGGAAACACAAGATGACCACTTCTTTAGTCCAGAAGGCTGCAAAGCCGTCGCTGGGGAGGTTAAAGCACGGAGCTGTAGAAGACAGCTCCGGCAGTAAGCGCACGCTACGAACTTAAGGAACAGCTTGCTGGAAAATATCATCTGCCTTAACACACCAGTCTCCTGTGGCTTCCTTTCTAATGCCTACAGCTGCAGGGGCTGTGTGAGCGGAGCGCACGGGCAGTCTGATGGTCCACGGTGAGACGGAACGTGCGTGTCACAGGCAGGTCCGGCAGTGCCCCCACGGCTGCTCCTCCGGCAGCCGCTTGCTGCCTGCAGTTCCCCTCAGCGGCTGCACTCCGACCATACCAAACCAGTACCTCCCTCCGTCCCTCTCCCAGCGAATGGTGACCGCGGCGGTGCAGCAGGGAACCGAATGCCACGCTACCGGATGCAGAGCCTGGCAGAGGCAGGGCATAAAGCAGCCCGGTCTGGCGGTGCCGGTCCGCCTCGCACGAATGAGACACAAGTGGCGGCAGCACGTAAAACCCGGCAGGCGGAGTACTGGACGGGAAGCCGGCTCCTCGGAAAGCCCGGTGTGCGGCGGGGAGGCGGGGTGAGGAAGCCGCTGGGCGCGGACGGGAAGGCGGTTGCCTGCAAAGCCCGGCGCGCGGATCGCGAGCTTGGCCCTAAGATGGCTGTTGTGCGCGGGGTGTCGTTGCTGTAGCGCCGCGAGGAGCCGCCCGCCGCGCCCCGCCGCCTTGCCCGCCATGGAGTGCCCGCATCTCAGCTCCAGCGTCTGCATCGCGCCCGACTCGGCTAAGTTTCCCCAGGGCTCGCCCTCCTCCTGGTGCTGCAGTGGTGAGTGCACCAGGCGCGGCCTAGGCTGCGCCGGCCTGAGATATCCCGGCCGCCCCGCGGCCCTCGCAGTGCGGGCCGGCGCCTGTCGCCGCCGCCCGGCCGCTCCTTTGTTCCCTGAGGGCCTCACGGGGCGTCTCTGCCCCTCGGCAGGAGGGCGCTCCGCGGACAGGGGAGGGCCGGGGTGAATGGAGGAGGGGTGGATGGAGGCTGCCTCTGACCCCCTACCCTGCTGAGGGGGGCCCCGCGGGACCCCTCTTGGGGGGCGGGTGAGGTGGGGGGGAGGTGGGGAGTAGAGAGTGGAATGCTGTGGTGCTGTGCCTTCTACCTCTTCTGCTCCCTGCGGAGGAGCAGTGGAGCGACCGCCACATGTTTCAGTGGGGGTGGGCGAGGAGATGGGGTTCAGTCCCCGATCCTGCCCCGGCCTTTCCTGCGCAGTTTTGTTCGGCGCGCGAGCGCTGCCGGCCGTCCCGGGATGGGCAACAGACTTTGGCTCGGCCGGGCGCAGAGGAATGCGAGATCGCAGCTCCTCGCTCCTTTTGTCTGCCGGAGGAACTGCGTGCTCGGTCCTGCCCAGGGGGAAGCTGGGCCGTGGGTCGGGACTGAGAGAAAAGGAGCCGGTGGCTGCTGCAGGGTCAGTGCGTTATTAACATCAGCCTGAGATTACTTTTTTTTCCTGAAAGACGTTTTTGAAAGGACTTTAGAGAGTGTAGTTTTAATTGGACAGCTGAGACGGAAGGCGACGCTTAGGTCCCTCTCTCAAGGAGCAACTGAGTGAAGGTGGTCTGTAGGGGGTCTAGGAGTCGCGCACACCTACTCAGATGTGTGGGTCGGTAGGCACAGAGAGGTCATCTTTTTTTAGTAGGTTGCTCACTGGTTTAATAACGCAGATTACCGTCTTTGAAATGTTTTCCATCTTCAGGTCTGCCCCTGCCTCATCTTGTTCAGGCTTTCCCTTTAAAGGTGCTGTGCCCAAGCTGTTTTAAATTCAGCGGTCTAATGGATCGCCGCACGCGTCTACAGATAACCTCCGATTATTGCTGTCTTTTTTGATGCATGTTTTTGTTTGCCATAACTAATGTGTTTAGTTCTGCTCGGCATGGAAGTAGACACAACCAAGTAGGAAGTAGGCCCCACTTGGAGCAACGTGTTGTGCTCATGGGCACCAGGGAGGAAGCCTCTTTCCGGAATGACCGACCCAGGGAATACTGAAACACTAGATATAGTTAAAGGTGGTCCTTTTCTAAAAGGGAAGGTGTTTGTTCTTTGTCTCACAGTATGGGTGCTTTCCTGTGAGAAGGCTGTTGCTTACTTGAGTTCTTCCCTAATTGCAGTTTCCTGGAGCCAAGGTGTGGTAGTGCTGCTGCTTCCTTTGGCAAAACCAGTTATTTTACTCTGTAATGCTTTTGATTGTAGAGGGAGTACTCTTTACAAAGGTATAATGTGGAGAACGATTAGAAGGAAAGGAGGAGTATAGGAAAATCTGTTGTGTCTAATGTTTCTTTACTGGAAAAAAACTAATGGCAAGAAGCCTTAACTCTGTAGCTCCATCTGTTATCTTCAGAGTATCAAGGGTGAGCCAAGTTGTCAAACAGAAGCATATGGCAATAGGGAGCCACCCTTCAGACAGCTTAAAAAAGATAAAATTGCCCAAAGTAAAAACATGTGGTCTGATATTAATATAACATTCGAACTTCAAAAATTATCCAGTTAACATCTACAGGACCCTGTTAGGCATGCTGCTTCTCAACAAAGAATACATCTTCCCTTGCTGTTCAGAGGGGTTTTTCCCAAACTGGCCCGTATAGGGAGGACCAGTTGACCAATTGCTGGGCAGTCAACTGATTTATGCCAGGTGTGAAGCAGGAAGAAAATGCTGGGCACTTTGAAGAACTGAATAGACTGATGAGGATACCATGTCCAGGGAATGTCTGTTTGCTCTGCTTAACAAGTGGCAAGAGAAAAATGTAGGTATGTTGAATTCAGAACACTCCAATGAACAAATAGCAATTTAAAGCAAATAAAAATTGTTCTTTTAAAAAATGAATGTTGCATTCCTACCAGTATAGTAAAATGCAGTGCCTCTCTTTTCAGTTCTAGCTTAGTCATATGTGATTATTGTTCCATTAACTCCCTAATGGTACATGGAGTACTGTTTCTTCTTTGGGCTCTTTTTAGTGTGATTAAGTTTTAAAGATAAATAATACTGGTTTCTGACAATTGACAATAAATACCATTTCTAATATGCTGGGTTTGCTGCAAATTGGTTACATAAGATTAAACAGAGCAAATGGCAAGTATAAATTAATATCTTGTCAAAACTTGTATTTCTGGTGGATGTTGATTTTTAGTGTCTCTAGAATGTCTGTTATGTTACTGCTATGTAGTTTGGAAGTCTGAGAGTTTAAGCACTCCTGTTCAGAAAATGGCATGCTTTCCCTTAAGTATTTAATCCAATCACGTGTGCTCTGTAAAGTAAGCGATGCAGAAAGCAACATGCATTTGCTTTGAGGAGTTTTAAGACTATGAAAAGAGAGCACAGAATGCCTTTTTGCAGTTCCAGAAGCAGTTTGTTGTTGTTGTGTCCTGGTTTTGCTGTGCCAGAATCCTAGGGCAGCCATGGCAAGCAGGCTGTTAGCCGTTTCCAGGCAGGCTTAAGCTAGGAGAGGCAAAAGCCAGGGCAGCTGACTGGAGCAGGCTGAGGGGTGTATCCCATGCCATAAACACCAAGCTTATTGTAAAGGGGGAAGTTTGCTGAAGATGGGGGGGGCTCCTCCTCTTCTTTCTCCTCCTCCTTCTCTCAAGAGTCACTACCCCTGAAGAGGTTCACTGTGGTTCTGCTCCTGAGGACTACTTTTCTGTTTCTTGTGACCACTGTATGTTCACTGGGCTGAGTATAACTTTGTGTACTTTATATTGGCATTAGTGTTAATACTTATTTGCTGTTTCATTAAATCTGTTCTCATTTCAACTCATGGATCTCTTCAACTTTCCCATCCCTGGAGGTGTTCAAGACGGGATTGCATGTGGCACCTGGTGACATGGTTTAGTGGTCATGAGGTCTCGGGTGACAGGTTGGACTTTGATGATCCTTGAGGTCTTTTCCAACCTTGTTGATTCTGTGATTCCCCTTCCCTGCTGGGGAGGGCTCATCCAGCAGCAGAGAATGGCTGTACACTACAGCCCTGGATAAGGACTAAAGGGATACATGTTCTTATTGTAATTGGACATTTTAAAGAGAAGAAGTAGAAATTGTACCTACACTGAAGATGGCTTTTAGTCAGTGCTATCATGTGAAATACTGTGTGCAGATGTCTTTGCCAATTTTCGCTTATGCCAATTAGAGTGCAGTCTTACCATAGACTTTAATTTCAGAAACTTCAACTTCAGTTGGAAGCAGATTAGCTGAAGGCAAGTTGGCAAGACTGCAAAGGATCACAGACTGAATCAGTTGAATTTGTATGATGTGCCACACCTTCAGCACTGTTCTGCAAATCACATAATTAGGAAAAGTACTGTGGAACAGCTCAGATGTGGTATTTCTCAACAACTTTTCATAGACTGATGAAACCACAGGGAGCCATGGCTCACTTACTGGAGATCAGTCTTTTAAGCACACCTGTGCAAATCTGAAGAGTTATTCCAACTTCTTCCTGTGGTTGAAGATTTATTAGTACTCACTGGTTCTTCAATGCATAATTTGAAGTTTGTTCTTTGGAAGAATAACTTCAGACAAAGAGGGTTGTGTCTGCCAAAATGGGGATCCAGTGAATTTTTAATTTTTTTTTTTTTAAAGGAGGATTGCACTTCTGAAGTATGCTTAAAACCATTGTTTTTAAGATCACTATCAGTGGAATAACTATTTTTTTTCTTAAAATTTTGTTAAGTTACTGAAGAGCAATTCTGAATGTAGACTGATATTTCCTGCAAGAGCTAAATATATTTGCTTGGCATCTGTTTCTTAGGTTTTGTTGCATAAGATTTGTAATTTCATAGTTGGTCAGAAACCTACATTGTGGCATTTGTGAATGATGTTGGGATGATAAAAAGACCCAGGAGAGATAGCAAGAGGAAGGTGTTTGAGGCCTAGTGAATGATGATTATGGCAGAAATCTACATACTTAACTAATGACATTCTTTCTGTGTTTGAAGTATTTTATTAATTTACCTAGTAAATTTGTTCAAAATAACCTCAAATATCACTGAATGATTTATATATATGTGAGAGCAAACATTTTTGTCAAAGTAGGGGAACTTTCAAGAACACGACTGTACTGGGTTGGATAGGTTTCCATAATTTTTGTTGTTTACTGTGCTCCCCAATCCCTCTTCCCTCCCCCGCCCATTTTTTCGTTTTATTTTCTCAGTTAAATCAGTTACACTGTTCTCTTTTCATTGGCTTAGGTAACACTGTGGGGTTTGGCATCACACTGTTGCAGTTATTGCCAAAAGAAATACGTTGTAGAAGCTTAGGTCTTTGCTTTCCTTTTCATCCTAGCTCTTTGTTATTGTTTCTTCTCAATCTCTCTGAGTATGTTTCATCTGCTTTTACAACAGTATGAGTCTCTCCATTTGCTTTTTTCCTTTTTGTTGGTAGAGGTCCTCACATCCTTTTTTTCTTCCATTTTAACTAGAATACAGGAGGAGAAAACTCACTGAAGCTGGAGGGGGAGTAGGTAGGACCTTCTTCCTGTGAAAAATTCTGTTCAGTCAGCGGCATGTAGACTCAGGGTAAGCTTATGAACAGTGTGTGGATGTAATGGTCTGTGTGTGTGTGTGAGGGCAATTTGTCACTTTACATCTGGAAAATTCATTTGGCCTTAAAGTTAGCAGATTTAGTCTGAAATATAAATGACAAAAAAGTCTGTAAAAAAAATTAAATTGACCTTTTTTTATTTGGACACTTTTATTTCAAAGTTGATTTGTCTTTGGGTCACTGTAATGCAGGAATGCTATAGACTTTATAGGTTGTTTTATCTCCTTAAATTAATTCTCCATCTGTCTTTTTAAATACAGCTAGTTAGAGTTGGAGGTTTTTTTAGATTCGGTGTTGCTTTCCTTAAAACTGGTACTTTTTTTTCTCTCTCTATTTAAATCGGTTACTGGTGTATGAGCTATGTGCAATACAGTTACCTTTGCCTGTGTGATAGAATATAGTGTTTTGGAACTGATAAAAGTTGTATGCTTACTGAGAAGAGGTAAAGGTCTTGATTTTTGGTCTTGTAAGCTAGACCTAATTTTAATTACTAAAAAAGGGAGCCTTTGTTTTCAAATACTTCATGTCTTTTAAATGTCAATAAACTTAAATGGATGTAAGTAATATTTTTCTAGATTTTTTTTTTTTTTAAATCACAATCCATCACAAAATTTGCATGTTAGTTGAGGAAAGAGACTGTTTCCAAGGGAAGAAGTAATCAGACTTCTAATACATTGCATTTCATAGAAACTAGATCTAATCTTCATGATAATTTTGAAGATAAACTTTGAAGGACAAATTTTACAATTTGCTGTTCCAAAGTATTTCATGATTAACTATAAATCATTGCTTTGAAATGACTCTTCACAGTGTACAACACAGTCAGAAGGGTAGTCTGAGGCACTGTGGGAGTGGGATATATAAGGCACACATAGGTGTGTAGGAGAGAGACTCCTGGGCATGGCAGGCTCTTGATTTACCCACAGATTAGCATAAATCTCATTACAGCTGGTTTAAATGTAAGCAGGATAATAATTTTCACCTGCCTTTTCCAAGCCCTTCAAAATATACAGGTGTACTTGTTTTTGTGATTGTTGCAAGTGCCAAGGCTGACAGAATTAGTTTTTTGGGGGCTGAGTCCGTGTCTGAGGTTCTTAGAATGGAAGTTCAGATGCAGTGTTTAGAATGAAATTAAGCTTTAAGCTGTTTCTCATGTGATTGGTGCCACTCATTTAATTTGGTACCCTCTTCATGCTTGACTTTCTGTTTTAGCAGACATTCATACCTGGGTAAAAAAGTGGTTCAAGGCCTGTAGTTAAATTAATCCATGGTGGTTGGAAAGCGCAACTGAATCAAGTTTATATCTGAACACTAAGTCAAGGCTTTTCTGATTTTTGTTTTGGGGCTATTGGAGGAAACAGTTTTTGTGGTAGAGTGAATTATATCTGAAAATATACATTGCTTTATGATGTCCTTTTTATGGAAGTAGTGTAGGATGAATCCTTGATTCATTTCCCTGATTACAAGAGAGTGTTTTAAACTGTACATGTCACAATGAATACACTTATCATTCAGCAATCTTAACTGGTATGTCAAGGCAGTCCTCTATTAGTTGGGTGCTTTTTTTTCCCCCCTCTTTGGAATATTCTGTGTGTTGTGTATTTTGGGTCTGGTAAATATAGTTAAGAAATTTCCTTGACAGATTTTATTATTTATTTGAATCCAATCACAACACCCACAGCAGCCTGGACAAATAAGGTGATTCTTCTTGGAGTTACTCGCTTGCTCCAGTATTGCAAACAGACTTTTAACTTTGAAATGACATGGTACTATCACGCTTGGTGGTGGGTTTGGAAATGCTTATCAATATCAAATGGGCAGACACTGATTTTTCAGGGTAGTCCATAGGTGCATCATTTAGGACTCCCATTAGTTTCTTTTTTGTTCACAGGGATGGTTAATAGCGTGGTTTTTGCTACTATTGGGGAAGTAGGAATGAAATACTGGAGCTACAAATAAGTAGATTATTTACATTATTTACTATGTTATATAAAGAAAGCAAGAAGCCTTTTTGACATATTTCCCCTCAAGAAGATTCCTTTCCCCTCAAGAAGAAAACCCTTTAAGGGTTTAAAAATGACATTACACTGTTGGCTTTGCTGCGTTATCTGACTGTTCTCCGAAAATTAATATTTGTGTGTCTTGCTCAGGCATAAAGGTTGAATAACCATTTTTTTTTCTCCCTTGGCATGCTACTTCTGTAATAATGAATAGTATCTTGTTTTCCTGGGAGGGCTAGACATCATTTAATTTAAAAATATGTAAACATGTATGTATGTATTTAAATTTGGATACTAACTAGTTGTCAAAGTAGCCAAACCACTGGAAATTGTTTTTAGAAGGTAAAGAAGAAAGGGAAGTAGTAAGAGAGAGAGCTAAGCATCTGAGGTGTGATTGGTGTTGCCTTATTTCTTCACCATAGCAAGCAAAGCAGCATAGCATACTCTCTGTTTCTTAGTACACTGCTGCTATAGGTGATCTGACTTTGGTTTTGGGAACTGAGCTTGGGGTTTTGTTTTGTTGGGGTTTTTTTTGTGTGGTGTTTTTTTTTCTTTTCTCGCCCTGCAGTTTGTTGAACCACTTCCTCAGGAACTAACATGTCTCTTTACATTGACTGAAGAAAAGTTTTCCAGACCTTTTTGCTTTTACACTACTGGATAAAGAGGCAAATGAAAATTCATGCATCTTTTAACTTCCAGGCTTTTCAATGTGGAATTCTGATTGCACAAACAAAATACCCATCTGTAAGCCAGTGTGTTTGAGCATAACCAAGGAGGTGATTTAAATGCAGATGAAGCTAATCACATTGTTCTCTGACAAGCATTCTTCAATATCAGGAATGTGTTAGGGACTTCAATGTCCTATTTATTCTATAATAAATTGTTCATCTGCCCATGTTTTATATTCTTAGTTGTTGTTTAGTATATCTGTGTTATATATGATTTTCCATTGTAATAGAGTGGTTTACTGTTACTCTGTGAAATGTCTGAGACTGAGCAATGCTTTGATTTAAAAGTGACAAAGAGGAGGAAACCATGTGTACCATTATGCATGAGTGCAAATATTAGTTAATTTCCTAAGTTCACATGAAATCACAAAACTTACCTGTTTTCTCACTAAAGCTTAATCTTTCTGTTTTGTCTGAAAGATAATAACAGAATAAATATTTTTTTTCCATAGCTGTAAGCTGAGAGTAGAGTATTTATTTTTCTAATATTATAGAGTTTAGTAAAAAGTTCTGTCCATTTATGAGCTTCTTGTAGTATGGCTGAGAGTAGGGTAGAAGAAGCTTTATGTGAAATGAAGCTTGAAAACAAATAGGAATACTCTTTAAAACCCAAACAATAAAACAGTTGGCTTGTAAGTAAGATGTAGAACATGCCTCTAATTTTCGAAGCATATAACATTCTTTTGTCCTGGATTCTCTTGTCTAGAATGGGGCCTTAGCCTACTAAAACGTTTAAAATACACTCTCGTAACATTTACTTCCTTTTTTAGTCACCAGGTTTTCATTGCAGTTACTCATCTGGAATTGCTTAGCCTTTAAGCTCTTAAAATGCAGAGAAGATACTTCCACCAGATGTCTATGCAACTTAAACATGTGACACCCCTCACCCCCCAAAAAAAAGTACAGACCAACTGACCAACCTTAAACAATCAACCACCATAGATATTTAACTCTGCATTTAAGTTCTGGAACCCACCCCTAGATTATACAATAATGTTTGCATTCTGTTTGGACTCAGTGTACTTCTGTGTATGTGAATGCCTGCCCTATCTGATGATTTTACCAACATGTTTAGTTGAGATCCTCATTTCTGTATTTTTTTTATTTTCTCCTGAATGTAAGTGGAAAGTAGGGTCAAATAATAAAGCTTACACATCTACTTTTAGAAACTCCCTTTTTAAATACATAAAGGAATGCAATGTCAAAAAACTGGGAGCATGATCAGTTGTATACTAGTAATAGAAGTTACTTTGTATTGGTGGTCTGTAAGGAAGGCCTTACAAGGGTAGGATGTGTACAGTAAGCCTGAGGCATTCACATCTTGAATGAATGGGGGCTGCATGGAGAAAACTCCTGAGCACATAATTATTCTGTCTTTGAAAAGATATTTTGCCTGCATCCAGAAGGATTTCCAGAGCTGTAAATTCCAGTGATGGGCTGAGCCTTTTTGCAATCCCAGCATGTAAGCCCAAAGGAACGGACCACATCCAACATGTTTGTCACCTTGATATTTCTTGTGGGCTAATAACTTCAACAGTTTCCTGCTTAGAATAGCTGATTTTTATAGATGTCTCACTCACACGCCTGATGTCTCCTGTGTATTACATATGGCAAGGTATAGATGTTTAATTCAGAGCCATTTTAGCAAGTCACCTTAGAAGTTTCATGTAGAGTGCTGAGTTTTTGGATGTCTTACCCTTGTCTGCAAGTAAAATGATGTAAAGGACTAAAGTGTGTTATTTTAGTAAATTATCTGATCTCTTCCTCTCCATTTTTTGGTCTGTGAAATGGGAATGAATCCTGTGACTTAAACTTTGCTTTTGAGAAATTATTGAGGGGGGTTGCATAATTTTAGTTCAGTATTTGTGTGGCATTGTGTATTATCACCGCTTGTGATAGTGGCCCCAGGATTTTGGCTTGCAAGTTTCTCTCACACTGACTTCAGATCTTTGGAGGAGGCCTGACTCGTCACAGATGGATAGTGTTTCACAGATCAGGGTTTTCATATTTTCATATGCAGATTGTTGCTGCTTCTTTCTTCACACGTTGTTAATGGAAACTGCCCGACTCTGTTCTGCTGCATTTCTTGGCTTAGTTTAGGATCAAAATGTAGAGTACCATCGTCCTGCAACCACATCCTAATTAAACAGGGCACTGAGAAATTGTTAGACAAAATGACGTTAAAGATATGTCTATTTTTCTAGTATGCTTTTAACAGGTTTCTTTTTTTTTCTTTTTTCCCAGATATGCACATGTGCCCATGTATAGATACGTGCATAGGTACAGCATTTGTATACATGCGATGTATATGTGGCATTTATGGGTTTGTTACCAAGTGCTTGTGTTAGTGGGACAGTTTTATTTGCAGCAGTATACCAGTGCAGCCACCAGCATGTAAATACTGTTCCTGGTGCAGATGCTGAGTGGAGCTGGCCCTTTTCAGCTTAGCTTGTTATCAGTATAGCTGACCTACTATGTCAACAAAGACTGAACTGAAAACAGACCACTTAGTCCAAAGATGTTTCTGTGCAGGTCATGATGTTACTGTAGCTTAACTGTGCAATTATACAAGTAATATAGTAGTGTTGGTACAGCTTTTTCTGAGAACAAAGTCCAGGCTGTTTTGTAAAGGCTGTGGAGACACTTGGAAATAGTTTAATGACTCTAATCTTGTTTCCATTCAGTGTGCTCCTAACAGAAGGACCAAAGTATTGCTCTTACTATGCTGATATTTTGTGGCCTTTTGTTTAGTGACACAATAAAGGACTATTTTAAGCCAAGGATGTAAGCACAGTTCTGTGGTAGCTATAGCCTGAGGTTACTTGTGCTCCTGTGACTGGTGAAGTGCACAGTTTGCATTGATCACATGGCTGCACTACTGACAGATCTCTGCTGGACACTATCTTGCAGGTTTCTTAACTTGGCTGTTTTACAGAAACTGCTTCCTGTTTGTCTCCTCCTCTTCCTGCTTCTTTTTTTCTTTTGCCTGTTTGCTATTGCAGTGTGCTATTTAAACAAAACTATTAGTTTCACAGGTTGGTTGTATTCTTTTACATAGTTGTTAACTTTCCTACAGTGGAATCTGCAGCTTTGTTCTGTAGAAAACAGTGTGTGGCAGGAGCATCCATGCTTCACAAGACTGTGGTTGGATTCAGTTTGCAATAAGGAAAAAAAAGTTGAGATTCAGAAGCACATATTTGTGTCATTATGAGGGTAGGATGGGGTGGTGCCCCTGTGATGAGAGTGCCAAATTGATTAGCTGTATCTTGCTCATTCTACTTGGCATAACCTGATGAATATTATCAGGATGAATAACAGAAAGTGGAAGCCTGAGGGACATCTCTAAATGTCTGAGGCTGTATGTAGTGTTATCTGGTTGCTTATTCTCTTGGGGATGGACTAATACTCCTCTTCATTTGTAGAGGGCTTTGTAAGCTGTATAACAGATGAGTATTCAAATTTCACTTAGAGAAATCACTCTGTAAGAGATAGTATTGCCCCTCCCTATTACATAGTGAAAAAACTATGATTCTAAGATTCTGAATAAGCTGGTATTGATGTAAAATGACTTACTGCTTCAGACAGCATTGTGGCATTGCAGATTTACTTTACATTTTCTGCAGACATGTTAGTATCATCTTTGCCTAACTGCTTGAAGCTGTTCTAAAAATACAGCAAAATGAGACAGTTGGTAACCATTGCAGTAGTCACTTTCAGTTCAAGCTGAGAAAGCAGCCAGTGTTCCTTAGGCTGTATACCACTAAATAATGTGTGACAAGCACAGATTACTCTTTTTTTTTTTTTTTAATATGAGTAGTGCAGTTATCTGCTGAGCCAACCTCAGAGAAATAGAGTGCAATCTTTAGCAACCTTTGAAAAAATCAATTGTGTAGTCCTCTCAGAACAGAGCAACTTTAGGTCAGAAATTTAATACTGGCTTTTGTGTTTAATCATAGTGGGAGTAATTTCCATGTTATTTGTGTTCTTTGTGGGAAGACATGTTTGTGCAGAAGATAAACTACACATTTCTAATGTGATGCAATTGGAGCAAAGTTCTTACTAGAAGTTAAAGCAAACAAATGAGCCATCTTTTCCTATTCCCTGATAGGAAAGATGGAAAATGTTAGTCAATGCCTTTTTTGGCATTGTGCAGAGTTGGTGGCTGGCTTTGTGCAGAATGGTTAGACGTGGTGTGAACTCTGCAGATTGAGGTCTGCTTCAGTATAGTTTAACATTTGACAATCAAGCAGTACAGGTATTTAAATTGCCTGTATATGAAATTGTAATTGTCTGGTACACAATGGAAAGTATGAATAATAGTTTGCATTGTAATGCTTTGACCTACTGGTTGAGAACCAGTTCTGTCCACGGATGATAACACAGGGCAAGCAAAAATGTTATTGCAAAGTGGGAGACGTGTTGGGGTTTTAATGTGAGGAAGGCTGTTCTGTGTTTCTGGCAAAGCATAGGGCAGTGGTTTGTTCATGCAGTACTTAATCTGTTCAAGTGCTTGAAAGGCTTTTGGCTTCTGTTTCCTTCTGGCTAATTTTTTACCTGTGAGTTTCTGTAATTCAGGAAAAGAAAATCCTGTCAGGTTAGGCTGGTGATCCATGTGGCCTGTCTTTAACTGTTGACAACTATTTAAGGTCTTCCTTTTCTGTTTGCCAGTGCCAAATACTGGGTCTCTTAAATACATTTGGTCAAATCACCCAAACTTCTACTTTTCTAACCTGAAATGTAAGCTCTATCTGGATGTCTTCTATCTGTTGCAAGGTCATCATAACCATTGTGGGAACCCATCAACTTTAGAAATAGGAAAATTTGGTTTTGGAAAACATAAACCAGAAAACTTGAGGCATGAAAAAATGTTTCTCAAGTAAAAATTACAGTGGTTCAAGAAAACAATTTTGGAGTCTTACTTTAGTGAAGACTTTAAAATAGTTACTTCAAATAATCTTTCTGTGCAATATACTTTTTTTGAAGTGAACCTAGTAAAATTCTTAGTTTTAAATGTTCTTTGGATTGGGCCTATGAATTGAAATACAGCAACTCTTTGTAATAATGAATTAAAATCCAGAAAACAATTAAGAAGTAATGTTAGCTAGTTTGTTTTTCTGACTGATTTAAATTAAAAAAGTCAAAAGCTAATGGTGGAAGTGTATATGAGCTCTTTTAAATAGCTAAGCTGGTCACTTCTGTCCTGATTAAAAATTGACCCTATGCTTTTTAAAAGCTTTTCTTTTTAATAATAATTTGATTTGATAATTAAACTGCTCTCACTTTTTTTAAACTTCGTTTTTCTTTAGTAGTCTTTCATCTTAACAGTTTGATCTGTAGCTTCGTGACCTTATTTTTGAGTTTTGCTATGAGTCCTGATTTAACCTCTGTAGGTGGTTCTGCCTTGGAGCAGCTTCTCAGCATGCTTCAGTTTCCCCAGTTCCATTTTCTAAGGTATGACTCCAGCCAGGAATGTTGTTCTCAAGCTTTTCCACAACAAATAACAATGCATATATATATATATATATATATATATATATATATATATGTGCTAGGGTTTAATCCTCTTTGTCCTTTCTTCCCCCTGGTCTTACAGACCCTCAGGTTTCTGATGTCTTGTTTTTCCTTTGGGACTCTTCTGACTGGCTGCTTCAAGCAGCAGTTATTTATAGAGTGTAGAAGAATGAGGTGGCATCATATGCCTTTTTTTTTCCTTTTAATTATTTATTTTGGAGACAATTGAACTCATCTTTTTGCCGTTGTTTTCTGTTGTTACAGAATTGCACTTGGCATTTCGTTTTTCTTGTATTAGTTGGGTATTTGAAAGTGTAATCCTTTTTCTGTGAAGTCTATGATAATTGTCAATAACAATTTTACTTCATTCAAATCTAAGTGCTGTATATCATAGCATGGAATTTCTCTCAAAATTTTAGGGTTCAATATTGATTTAGTTGTATTTCCAAAGTCACTGTTGTTTATAAAGAGGCATATACGTGTTCCATCGCTAATGGAATTTTTGCTTTCCTTGTTGGTTTTACTGTGTCCTGCCTGCATCAGTTTTTTATTGAGATTGTTTCTCATCTGAATTTGAAGGTTTTTGCCACTGGGCTAGAGTAGGAGGTTGGAATCTCGTTTCTATGGTTCTACCCTCGCACGGTGTTCCATCATTTTCTATTATCCGCTGCTTTTTTCCTTTTAAGCCCTTTAGCTTAAAAATGTTCATGTGTGTTTAATTCAAATTGTATGCACTTAGTAGACAGATTAAAATCTTGAATTACATCTTCTGATTAATTGAATGGATTGCAAAGCACTGTGTCACGTTTTAACCTTTCAGCTTCTTGGGTGTGACTGAAAGGGCAAAGTCTATGGATAGGGCCTTTACCAGCACTGTAGCATAGGAATACGCATTGTATGAATGGGGTATATTATCATGCATTGCAGAGTAATTTATTGAGATTGTCAGGCTTAGTTGCCATATCTTCTTTAAAATGCCCTCTTGATAACAAGTTTTATGAAGGAGAAGTGAAGTGCTGTGTCCTTTTTCCCCTCTTGTGTTTGGTGGACTGCATTGTTAAAAGCCAAAAGAAAGGGTTCTTAACTTCACCAGTGGTTTTGCTTCTTGTGCTTCTGATATTTCTGTATTGTATTTCAAAATCAAGTAGAGTTCATGTGGATGCAATCTAAACAAAACAAAAATTAAGTCTTTCATGGGAAGTAATAGGAAAATGTGTAGCCTGCAACTAAAACCCAAGCCAGAAGGTGGCTAACATGCTTTAGTGTCAAAAACTCTTCAGTCTGTTACTTTAGTCCCTGATACAGGTTAATGAACATGACTGGATATTTTATATAACTGTGCTGCTAGGGAGGAGTCAGCAGAGCTGTTGCTGGCACTCTGGATGTGTTACACAACTGTAGTATCAGAGCCAATTAATTTTCCTTTTTTTTTTTTTCCCTTTTAAATCTTTTATAGTGTGCCGGTCAAATAAAAGTCCATGGGTCTGTCTGACGTGTTCAAGTGTACATTGTGGACGGTGAGTACAAAATGTTAGTGTACAAATCTTTTAATCAGACCTTTGTCTTTTTCCTTTCTTGACTAAGAGGCAGTTCATTTGAAATTTTCCTGAATCCTTTGTAATTCCCTGAAGTAAATTTTTCATGATCTCATTTAACATTGTATGTTTGTGCTAAACACACTTCTTTGCTTCCTTATGAGAGTCCAGAGATTATATTAATTTTTTTTTTCAGAAGAGAATTGTACAGTGAATGTGATTGCTTGGCTCAAAAAGTGCCCAGGGATTAGCTAATTCAGTGGATTATTGCAACATTTCATTGTCTAAAAGATAATTTCTATTGTAATAAGATGAAACCAATAAGAATTTTTGGAAACCCACAAATACAACAACAATTAGGTTGCTGGCACAACCTGTTTCAAGAAAAAGAGCAACTATCCAGCTAGAGACTAACCTTAAATGTACTGTAGTGTAGTTCTGGAACAAAGTAATTGCCATAACATAAAAGGACTAGCTGTGATCAGAATTCCTTCAGAGTATGCCTGGATTTTGTCTGTATTTGTTGGTGTACATCAGAAGAATTTGCAGAGGTATGATACAGTCAGTGCTGTTATTTCTGTGTCAGGATAATTGTAGAAAACTTGCTGGTACATAAATATCTGATATGTACATGTTGAAGAGAATGTAGTTACTGTTGATGTTCAGACAGTGCCTGAGATGTGAACATGTTTTCTTCTGTAGGGTAGCATCTGTGCTGGTGTGTTTTTATTCTGGAAAAGCATCATTAAATTTAGGGAATTTGTTTTAAAGTGGTTTCAATAAACTCCAGCTTTTGTGCCTTTGATCTGGATAGCAGTTAAGTGGCACAGTTTTAATAATGTCTCTTATTAAGAGTTTTCAGCACAAGACCATTTAAAAAATGTATTTTTTATTTATTAATTCTAGATATTGATACTAAGTGAGAGCTAGGAGAGGGGGAACTACTTCATGTTATGTGATGGTGTGAAATAAATAGTTCTGAATATTTCACTTGTTCCTGTTTTGTAAAAAATACTATTACTGTCCATTCAGGACTTCTCATGTGTGCAGTTAGTAGACATTGAGTCTATTATTTATGCAGTTTGTTTTTACTTTCAAAGTGCTACTATCCTTAGAATAGAGAATAATTGAATGAGAAGAATGTAATATACCTTGTAACAGGAGCACTTCAGTTCATGAAAGCACACAACATAGTCTTCTGTTCAGATAATGTTTGAGATCAAAGGAAGAGAAATAGAGCTCTCAAGATCTTCACTTTGAAGTACATTCTCTGGGTTTGAGCATTTGGATGACAACTGACTGTGTTAGAGCAGCAGAGCATTTCTGGTGGGAGCATAGCTTTATAAACCTGTCACTTGCACTGTTAGGCAGAAAACCAACTCCTGCAAGTACAAGAGTCTCCCTTGAGTTATGGTATAATTGCTGCAGGATTCTGCCAGCAGCAAAGCAGGTGATGCCATGGCTGAGTGCCTTGGCCAGCACAGCTGCCTTATCAGGACTGGGTACTCCTGCACAGGAGAGCAAGGGTGGAATACAAAGCCCTTCACGTGGAGTGTGTGCAGAGCTCCTAGGTAGCATTACTGAGTTCAACAAGCAACAGAAGGGGAGGAGGGAATTCACCTGAGGTCTGGCCCATGCCCTTATAAGTGTTAATGATTTTCAGTTGATACTTAGGGCTCTTGCATTTGTAATGAATGCTTTTCTTTTCTTTTCTTTTCTTTTCTTTTTTCATTAGGGATGCCTGCTTCTCTAGATCTCAAAATTTGAGTGCGAAAATGCTCATTGTGTCAGCAAAAGAGCCTGTAGGATTTTTAGAATCCATTTTTGGTTATATGGATCCCAAGCCCTAGACCCTTTCAAATTCATCAGCTTTAAAAAGTGTAGAATGCTCCAGTATTAAATTGTGCTGCAGAATGGAAAAGCTTGAAACAGACATGCTTTCATGTGGGGGTCAGCACACTGAAAGTAATCACAAACATGGCGAGTGCTGGGTGGAGGAAAAAAATAGAGCTTTAAGAAACATATGGGAAAGCAGTATGGAGAACTAACCACATCACAGGTATGGAAGAAGAGAGCTAATAATTTTCTCAGCTGTGAAGGTGCATCAGTCTGTTAAGGATCCAGATACTGGGGTTTGGTACAGGGATGCCATTTGTGGTCACTGTCAAGGAGATGGAGAGATTAATTCAGATAATGTGGAAAGGGGTAAAGAGTTAGAAAACGTAACCAATGTTTACAAAGGTGAGCTGCCTCTTTTAATGCTGGTATAAATTTTGGATGCTTATTAGTCTGCTCTTTTTTCTTGTTTTCAATGAATTTTCCTTAAGTAACTCTTTAAAAGTATAAGACAGTTTGGTTTTATTTTATTTTAGATATGTGAATGGCCATGCAAAAAAGCATTATGAAGATGCACAGATTCCTATGACCAATCATAAGAAAACAGAAAAACAAGAGAAAATTCAGCATACTGTGTGTATGGATTGCAGTAGTTACAGTACATACTGGTAAGGATTTAAACCTGTAATTTTACAGCTTTTTACATACTAGAATGCGAAAGCTTTAGACTCTTGTGAAGCTTTGTATTACACACAGTTTTGAGCACTTCCTCTCTTGATTTTCAGACCTAACTGCTTAAAACAAGTTAGGGAATATTCCTCTGCTTCTGCATGTGTGTTGTAGCACTGATTGTGGATAAACTCCTGTGTTTCGAATGACTTTGCAGAGATTTTCCAAAATAAGTGCTCTTTACGTGGTTCGAAGTTGCTTCTGTTTGCTTTGGGATATATTGAGACCCTTTAACTGCAAAAGCTGCTGTTTGGTTGCAGCTACTCTGTCCATCAAATTGGTGCATCCTTCACGTGTCCTTTATTTGTCACAATATCAGAAGGTAACATAATACACTATAGTTTGTGCCCAAGAGGTGGGAACTTGAGGTGTGTATCTGTGTTTTGTTTGGTTGTTTTCCAGTGTTAAATTTTTCTTCACTCTGGAAAAAAAAAAGCTTTTTTTCTTTTGGAGATTTGTTGAAACCTGTATGTGTTTGGGAAAGTGATGGATCATGTTGGGATGCAGCATCATTCTGGCAAGATTAAGTACCAGATCACAGAAGTGATTCATTTAACAGAAGAATGCCCTAGGCTGATTCATTCTGTTAGTTTCTTAGTGTGAGATATGATCACTCTTTTAGGGACATTTAATAGGGACAGTGGTAATGCCAGGTTCCCTATCTTTCTTGTTCATCAGAGAGCAGAGTCTGGAAGTCTATTGAAAGCAATGATTTTTGTGAGTTTAACATCTTCCATCTTCTTCACTCCTAAACAGAACTGTTGACAGCTGTTTTTCTGCATTTAGTGGTAGCCTCATGGTCATTACCTCTGCGGTGTGGCACTGCAGGGTTTGAATAGTGCATATCTTGGGAAAATCCACATTATGATCTTGTAAAATTACTGAGTTAATAGCTCTACTGATGGGTATTTTGTTCAAATACTTGGGTGTACTACTTCAGGGAAAAACTGTTTGCTGAAGTTTAGGTATCCAGTTTAAGGAGGGATACTTCTGTAATAAGTGTTTTTTATCCCCTGCAAGTAAAAGCACAGTCCAGTGGTCTCACCTGAAGAGCAACTCAAAAATTACTCAGGAATGGTACATGCAGCTATACAAATGTTAAGCACAGAAGAAAGGTTTGAGTAGCTTTGTGATGTATGAGGATTTTGCGTCTATGTATTTTATTTCAATTACTAACATTTTTATCTGCTCCTATATGAAAATGCAACATTTTTCCATGTGATACATATGCACAAGTTAGCAGCAGTGGAAGAGCTGTGGGAAGCTAATGCCACTTTGCTGATTAATGCTGTTACCAGCTCAGTTCTGTGTTGTGGGTTTTGTTTGAAGTATGACCTGTTTTGTAGTCAGTCTGAAGATAATAATGTGGAGGAATTTTAGCAGGGCATTTGAAATCTTGATTATATCTCCATTTACTATGACAGTTAATATGCCCAACTTGCTGAGGCTTGATGAGTTACCCTAGCAAGTCAGAGCACCCTGCTGACCTTATCCCAAAGCCAGCATGGGCATTGCAAAATGGCAGCAGCCAAACTGAGGACTGAAACAGGCTGCTTGTGAGGTGCAGGTAGGCACGTACTCAGAAGGCTCACTGGTGTTTCACAGCAAATTTGTGGTAGGACAGATGAGAAGCAGTTCAGCGTGTGATGTCTTCTGCTTTAGTCATAGTAGGACTTGAGTTGTCTATGGATAACTGCAACTAAATGCAGAGAACTGCCTTGGGAAGTTCCTGTTGTGTATAACTCACTATCAAAACCTAATTCTCCTTCACTAAAGCGAAGTTGAACAAGTTTCAAAAGTAGTGTATCTTTCTTCGCTTTCCCACCTGATAATTAGAAAAAAAAAATGCCTGTGTTTGTTGCTGTATTTTTTTTAATTGTTCAGTGGAACTGAGTTCCTGTATAAAGCATTCAGACCAGCTTCTGCCCTTTCATTTCGAACTACTGTAGGATCTGCTGTCAAATAGTGTTTGCCAGCTAAAACAAACAACTGGGTGAATTTGAGTCATGGTTTGCAACTGTGGAGATTGAATTTTGAAATGGTATCTGCTAGCTTCTTTAGTGTAGACATGAATCTAATAGACAGTGCTGTATTTATGCAGTGATGTTTCTTTAAAGTGAACTTTTATTTAAAGAGTAATATGTTATGCTAATCATGTGGCCAAGTTCAATAATTTGCAAGTCAAGACAATACCATCCTAAGACTTAAGTCAGTTGTGCTTCTGCTGTAACAATAATGGATATTTTTATGCAGTACTGGTTTTTTTGTTTGCGGTTCTGTTTACTTTTGTTCCATTTGTATCCTATGGATCCCACTTCCCTCTGTTCCTTAGCATGCGAATGGGCCTGTACGTGCTCTTTTCTAAGCAGAAGGGATTTAATCCTTTCCTTATGCCATGTCACAAACTTTGGTGCACAGTCCAGGGTGTGCCTTAGCTAATCATTTAGTTCAAGGGGAAGAAATACTACGTGACTGTTTTCAGTGTCCATGGGTTATTGAATTTAGTATCTAGTTCACATGCCATCTTGCTGTAAACCAGAACCAGATCAAGCAGTCTCCTATAATGGCATTTCAGTGTGGAAATCTAGGTGTGCATGTTTTCCTTTACATGACCACAAGCTTTCAACATAGCTTTGAAAGGAAAATGTTTCACTTCTGGTGGGAAGGTGGTTAATTTTTTTTTTTTAATCTGAGATGATTTTTTTTATTGTATTTATGACTTCAGTAATATTTTGGAAAATACTGCTCGAGATATCAAGTATTGAGCAACTGGGGCTTTTCTTTCCAGAGAATTTTGATCTTTCTTCTGTGTCCTCCTATTCCCCTGTACAGTTCACAGTGGAAAAGTTGAGAGAATGTTTATCTTTTTATTATGAGTGGACAATTCTTTGCTTGATTCTTTGGTCACTTTGGAGACAGTAGATGCAATAATAGATCTTCAGACTGATTTAGGTTTCAGACCTAAGGACTGAAAAAAACCAGACTCCTGAATTCCACTTCTTGGAGGTAATCAGCCTTTTGGTTAGTTGTAAAGTACTAAGCACAGAGATCACAAGAAGTACAGATATATTTCTTTTTTAATTATTTTTTCCCTCAAGCTATTGTAGGATACTTCAACCTGCTGTGTTACTGATGGGCTTTCTGTGCATGCAAAGAAAATTGATAGGTGTAAGAGGCCTGCTTTCAGAAATCCATTCCCTGAAAGAGGACTCTTGTAAAATTGTTTTCCCTGTGCTAGTGCACAGACAGTTGGTTAGCACTGAAGAAGAAAGGCTGCCCTGTTCATGTGTTTGCATGATGTTCCCCTCTTCATTTAAACCTAGACACAACGTGTGGGTCAGATTTCTAACCTGTTAGCCTTCTTGTTACCTCTTACAGCCACACAGTTGTTCTAATATTCCCCTTCACCCATAGACTGATGTCAAACTAACTAAATGGCAAGGAATTAAAACATTTCCTTGTCCTTTTATTTTTGTGAAGGCTGTAGTTAAAAAATAGACAAACTGCATAAGCATCCAAAAATGAGGTTGTTTAGGACTGTTAATTTTTGCCATTCTACAATCCGTGGGAATGAAAGAAGGTAAAAAGCTTCTTATCAAGACAGTAAAACTTGAGTTCTTAGCTTACTCAAATAAGGTGGTAGTGCAACAAAGGAAACTCACCTTCTTTAAAATTTTTCCTGTCCTGTAATTGAACTTTTCAGTCAGGGCTTTCAACATAGCATGAAGTTCTGTAACCTACTGAATCAGCCATCACTAGGCATAAGTGTTCCCCAGAGCAGACCATACATTCACAGGCTTCCTGCCATTTTAGCAGCAAAGGAGGCCAGGAAAAACCAGACCTTGGAGGTGTCAGAGGAACTAAAAATAGAAAGCATATATATAGGCAAATACTGTAAGGGACCCTCCCCGAAGTGAAGAGTTTCTTCTGATAATTGCTGGTAAACACATAATGTAGAACTGCTGTATGCAAAAAATATGTATTGTGAACTTGTAATAATCCTGAGGAGGGTCATAAAAGAAGCTTCTGTTTTGAATGTTAGCTTCACATATAGCAAGTAATCCCTCTGCACTTTACATTCAAGGTGTGTGGGCTTAGCAAATTTTTAAGCTATAAACATGGGAAGTAGTTTATGCTTTGCTTACTTCATTTATCCAAAATAGATTGGTAATGGTTCTGTTATGGCTAGTAGTAATGCTGAATCCTCATTGTTGCAAGGGAGGGTTAAAAAAAATGTCCTTTAAAAAGAGAAATAGAAGAAGTTAGTCTTGTTTTTGAGTGAATATTAAAATTGTGTTTCTACTATCGCAGGGGTTCTGACATTGAATGGTGTGTACTTGGTTTTGTTCCTCCATCTTGGGGAAAGGGCTAGCTTACAATTATATGTAAAGATGTAACTGATATGTGACATCAGACTGAAAATACACAATCTTTAGGGCATGGGAGCAAGTTGTCCTAGAGGCTTGCAATGATCTTGCAGCTGTTTTCATTCTCTGTTTATAAATGTCAATAGCTGCACAACTAGAGTAGCGCTGCAGTTGTCCCAATACTCCTGGGGGTGTGGACACACCTGTGTTAAGGAGGAGCAGGACTGTACTGTATCCAACTGCACTATATTTATCTCAGCAAAGCTGGCCTGGGTAGTTTGCTTTGATGGTTGTCCTTGAGGTGTGGTGTCCTGTGAGAGTGGCAAATGCAGGAACACTACATTAGGTAATTAGGTATCTGCCAAGGATGAGTAGGACTGCCTAAAACATGGATGAAAAACAAGCACATTTACAGGCTTCTTCCCCCTCCCAAACTAATAAGGTGTGTGGCAATCTTTAAAAACAAAAGAAAAAGTATACTACTGGTAATAGGAATCATAATGATTTCTTTATCTTGTGTAAGTACACCTAACAGCTGTGTTCAATGCTTGGTAATCTTCTCTTCCTGGGGGCAACAACCGTCAGAGAACCTTGGACAGACTGGTCCTACAGACACCTTTCAGTGGTAAGGGCCTTTACTCTCTCAGCTCTGTGGTCTCCTCAGCAGTTCAGTGTTTGAATTACCACTAGCAGCTCTGTTGCCTTTGAAGTTTGATGCACAGGTATGCAAGAGGCAATGCTGTACATTCCAGTTGTGCTTGAAGTCCACAGCTTAACTAACTTACAAAGCATAGATCTGTTCCAGCAGAGGAGTGACCTGAGATGAAGAGGATGTATTTTACATTTGAGTCAGTCCTGTGCCAGTGGGAAAGAAGAGAAATAGCAATGGTGTTCTCATATATATTCAAAGTAAGCTGGTTTTCTTCATATGGGAGTGTTAAGTTGCCTGCCAGAATTTGAAGCTACAATTTGATGCTTCACAGTAAGCACAGGGCTGACAAACATGGCTCAGAGCTGAGCTACCATTGTGGGATGTCAGGGAAGTGGTGACAAGTCCCTGCTCCCTTTTTCTCAGTGCTCTCAAAAGAGGGGGTGCAGGTGGTGTCTTACCTTCCTGTTTCTCATGCCAGAATACAGGTTATTATTACAAGCCCAAAGTTTGAGTGTTAAATTATAACGACGGCCTTTGCTCCTTGGGAAAGTGAGATCTGTGTATTACACTATAGGATTATAGACTGGTGCAACACTTCTTTCTGCTGAGAGGCCATTTTGATTTGGCTTTATGTTGCATTACCTTGGAGGCAGGGGAGGATCAGCTTCTCTTTTTCAGTTTAGTTACTTTTGCACAGATACCCTTGAAAAGCTCAAAATATTAGCTTAAGTTTGTAAAGGTTGCTGTATATATAAAAACTGTGTGAGAGATTTGAGTGATGTTTATCATTAAAGCACTAGGTGTGAGTTGCCAGACTTGTGTGGCTTTGGACAAATCAAGTAATCTCTTTTTTCCATAGCAGAAACTTATCCGTGTGTGTCTGATCAGCACCTCAGGTTTTAGTGCTAGTTTTCCAGTATTAAAATAGCTTGATCTGTGCTATACATTAATAAAGCCTTTGTATTCTGTTTACCTGATGTCAGTTATCTTTTCTGATCTTGTATAGATTGTCTACTAATGCTGCTTTTGATTAGAATGGACGTTTGAATTTTGCTTGAACTGCTTCTGCATTGGGACAAACATAATGCTTCTTATTTCTAATAATGAACTGAGATAGAAGAAAAATCAGTGCCTGTACCTTCTCTTGCTATAGGAAACCAAGTTCAGTATGTACATGATGTGCCTCCCTCATAATCTTCCACTGAACCACTTCAGTGCTTCCTGCACCCAGGATGGCATGACACTTTTGAGTACTTCATTGGAATCCTTTGCACATTCTGATAAATGTTTCTCTTGCAGTTACCGCTGTGATGATTTTGTAGTCAATGATACCAAGCTGGGCCTCGTACAGAAGGTCAGAGAGCACCTACAGAACTTGGAAAAGTAAGTGGTTTGCTTACATCCAGACTGCTTTGAGAGTGGACTCACAATAGTGCATCATTTAAGTCCTATTTCTGTTTTATATGCATATTTAATATATTGATCCTTCTGTGTCTCTGATGCTGATATCCTTTTCATCACTGAGAAGGAGTGGATTTGGCTGATGTCCTATGATTTGATATTATACAGTGAATCTTGTAGAAGCAGCATGTGGTGAATAGAGGAATTTTGGTACAGATTTAACTTTCTTGCTACATAGTCTCTCTTTTTCTCTATAAATGTGAGAGAATTCCCATAATGGAATCATAGTTCTGTCAAAACCAGAGTAAGATTCTGGAGCAGAGACATTTAAATGAATGCAGATTAAGTAGTCCTCATATTAATTGCATATTTCCAAACAGAAAGATTAAGACGACTAATGACCTTGGAATTGTACAGAAGAGATATGTTTTGCCTCTGCCTTTATCTGGCACTGTTCCACTGAAAAGAAGATAACTGCAATCTTCATGATGCACATGCTGTGGCTGGTGCTAGATAGCAAATAGTCTTCTGAGCTTGCTTGGAAATCTTGCATAATAATAAGTAGAAGTTCATGCGCATGCAGGGCTTCCAAATACATCTGAATACCTCAGAGTTCAAATGGAGACTCCTGCTAAGAAACTGCTGTGATTTTGGGAAGTCTGGATTCTTCCTATTTGTGTCACTTACTCTGTGGGTAATATTAGCTTTTTCATTATTTTCCATTCTCTTTGATGAGCTTCTTGAGTGAAGATGTTTAAGTATAATGAGAAGTGAACATTAGTATTTTGGAAATGTCCAGGAAAGAAAGTCTTCAGAAGGTCAGTGATACCCTGGAGGCTTCTGTTGTCTGTAAAGACAGGTGTTGAATGTTAATTGAAAAAAAATGAAAAAACCTCACACTAATATGTAAAACAGATTACTGGTTTGCTATAAGGTTATGTAGTGTAGTCATCAATTGGTAGAACTGAGGGTCCATCAATTTTCAGTGATGTGAAAAAGAACAACTGATTTTTCTTGTCACTTTGTCTTAGTATTACACAAATGTTCTAGCCTCACATATTTTTACTGAAGTAAGAGAAGTCAGCTATAATACCTAAGTGCTAGTACTTGAGATATTTTTGAGTTTTGGTTACTTTCCTTTGTCCTGATTCTTTTTGAAGCTGCTTTTTCAAAGGCTGGGTGATTCTGCTGACAGAAGTATTTCTGGAAAATTCTATATTAAGTGTTCCGTTGATTAGGAGAAAAGATTAATATTTTAGATGAAAAGTTGCATGGTAGTAAGGCACACACTACAGCATGCAGTTACCTCAGAAAAGAATGGCAAAAATAGGATGTTGTCTGTGCTCTGAGGGAGATGCAGGCTATTTTGAGACCTTGAAAAGCATACGTTGCAATAAGGAAGTTCTCTGCTGTCCTAATGGCAACTGATGGCAGATGTAATTGCCACATAAAACACCTGTTGTCCATTTCACATGGTACTTTGTTTTTGTAATAAGTAACCTCTTTTATTTTCCAACAGTTCAGCCTTTAGATCAGACAGACATAGGAAAAGAAAACTATTGGAAAATTCATCTCTGAACAGCAAGTTATTAAAAGTAAATGTAAGTACTACAGGTCCGGTACAGTGAGGTTAAGGTTTTCTAAACCTATTGAGGGTTATAGTTGGCCTAGACTTGAAATACCGAGAATCAGTTACTCAAATTCTGCTTGGTGCTTCTCATCTCCTGAGCACACACCTGGAAGAGTCCCTTCTCACAAAACAATGTTTGGTATTTTTCTGCATTTCTATTGACCTAGACTTTGAGCTTCCCTGTGCTTAAGAAGGGTTTCATGTCAAGATGGAGCTTCAGGGCCGTTTGAACTTGATGGGATCAGCAAAATTGGAAGGAGCTAGTACCTATTGGGATTAAAAAAGGGGTAGGCATTAAGACTTTTCTTTTGGAGCAGACAAAGGGGTTTTGTCTTTTCTTTGGGTGGTGGTTTTGTTTTGGGTTTTTTCACAGTACAGAAGGCAAAGAAGCAGGTGTGCTGTCTTTTTCTAGGTGGGTAACAGTAATTATTAGGAAAAAGTAAATAATTTTCAAAAAATTTAAAAGCTTACTAAATCTTGCCTTGTAAAGGAACTGGGGAGTATTCAGAAAGCTTTTCTCACTCTCATTTCTCATCTTCCTTCTATTTTAACTTCACATCTACAGAATAGCACCTGGGAGAGGACAACCTAGACCTTGCTAGGTAGCCGAAGGGCTGCGTAGTTTATTCCAGGCAAAGAATGCCCCAAACCGAATGTTTTTGTTTTCCACAGTTTTTTGGTTGAGGAAGTTTCTAATTTTCATAATGTCTCCCAGATTTTAGGGAGGGAGAGGAAAGATACTGACCCAGTTGTATGCAACTACATTGTTTTCACAAGAGAGTGGTAGAGCAGAGCTATTCTTCCTTGGCCCTTGGGTCTGCAGGACAGCAATGTAGTCAAAGTGAAATGAAGTAACAGCTGTCTTCAGCTGTGGGGAACAATTAGGATTGGGATGAGAAGTTCTTGAGAAGAGTATAAATGGAAATAAGAGAGTGGGAGTGGACCAGCAAAGTCTGTAGTGGTTTGGTTACTTTAAAAGTACAGTACCTACAGTTGATGTAGGGTCCTCTGAATGTGATATGTATGCTTCCCCTGCTGTCCCAATCTGGGGGTGATAGAGGAAGTCTGGGAGAAATAGTGGGTTGTTTTTTCTTGATATGGCAACACACAGCTTCGTTATCTGGAAAACTCAAAGCAATAAAGCCAGAAGGAAAATTCTAGGCAACATTTAGATATAGAGAAGAAGGAATCAGAAAGCATGAACTTAATAGCGCTTTTATTAATCTTGGTCTGTGCTGTTTTCTCGGTTTCATTAGTCCTTGAATATTGCCTGTGGCACACTGAATCCTTATCTAGGAAAAAACAGGGCCCTGCTGTTTGCTTTAATACTGTGCTGTCTCATCCTGGGCAAGAGTGAGGAAAGAACGTGTGCTAGGGGCACTGTGGTATTTGTATATCAAAGTTTTCTTCCTTTATTGGAAAATAGATCTCCCTTTAAATGTTTCTTACTGAACTGGTAAATTGCTTATGGAAATAATTCTTCATTTGCTGGGTTGTGTTTTGGTTTTTTTTGTGGTTTTCTTTTTTTTTTTCCCCAGCATATACACAGATACTTTCTTGTCTTTAGTTCATCACCAAAGATGTTGTTTGTGGTAAAACAAAAAAGTTTTATTTGGAACATTTAAATTGTATTTGATGTCAAGTAGTATGTTCATTTTGAGATATGACTACCAAAAGATAGTCTAGCTTTTAAATCCTGTTAGAACAACGAAGAATGCCGAAAATTTTGGTTGACTTCCAAGTGACATTTTGTAGGCAGTGGAACATGTCCAAGTGTTGCAGATTCTAGAAACCATAAATGCAACACTGTCTGCATTTCTCTTCCTTTTCCTCCCAGGCCACCATGAAGACCAAAGAGCAAGCTAATCTATGGTTAACATTGCTCTAACCTGTTAAAACTCCTCAAGTGTAAATCATATGTATTGTGCTTCATTCAGCACATTGCTTTTACTTGACTGCTTCCAAAATAAATGCTGTTGTCTGTCTTTCAAAGGCCCTCCTGGTTGCCACAAAACACCACCAAGACATCAGGCTAGGGCTCGTGACTTAAAACCAATCTGCAGGCTCCCACACTGTGCATATTGGACATGGCATTTTCATTTTTCAGAGGCCCTTTAGGGAAATTGCTTTCTAGTTCTCATTGAACATTACTGGAGTATGACTATTTAACATATATACCACACAAATCCTTTGCAATAAAAGCCTGTGATTAACTGTGCCCTATTCTAGAAATGATGTAGTATAGTTTGCTGCTGCCGGAAATGAGTAAGAAACAGGTTTTGTATCAAGGCAGCTTGAGCTGGTGAGGTGGTTGCTTTTTCCATTGAAACTGCTGCTGTAATGGTAACAGCTCTGTGGGGAGAAAGTGGGAGAGCAATGCTAAGTCTTTCTTTAACTTAACTGTTCTTTCCAGGGAAGCACCACTGCCCTTTGTGCCACAGGCCTTCGGAACCTGGGGAATACGTGTTTCATGAATGCAATCCTTCAGTCGCTCAGGTACCTCCAAAACTTTCCCTAGGCCTCTCAGAGTGGTTGTGTGCAGTAGCATTAGGCAAGTTAATTAGAGAAGTTACAGCTGTACAAAAGTGTACCTGGATTTGCAAGAACAGGTGTGTGCAGGTATCACAAGGTTGTTTGGCTGTGTGCAGCGTTTCATGGGAAGCCAGCGGTGGCCTCAGTGGAAAAGGAGACTGCCCTTTCATTGCCGAGCCTGTTTAGACATGCTGATGCTTATGGTCACTGTGAAAGCAGAGAAAACACATTGAGGGGATGGGGTCTTATGGCAGTGGGTAGGAGAACAGTTTCTGCAGTGCTGAGATGTTGGACTTTATTTCCCTACTGCCAAGACCACCACTGCTCAGTAATTGTCCTTTTGCATTTATGAATTTGCCTACTGGGAGACCTACCAAGTTGGACTGTAGCAGGACTAATTGGTCTCCCTTTTTTCCATCATTCAGGGTTAGCTGGCAGGAGCTGAGGCACATGCTTCCTGTGTTTGCTTACTGGGACTGTGGTAGCAGAGGTTAGAATTGATAGGTGGGAGCAGACATGGAGTTAACCTCCTCAGCAGATGCAGTCTGGTGTGTTAGGGAATGCCTGGCAATAACCTCAGCCTGTAATGGCATCTCTTAGTCAAAGCAGAGCCAAAATGCAGTTATTTCAGGCAGCTGGGATGAAGGTGATGATATTTACATATCTGCTCAGTCATTTACAGCTGATGAGTATTTGCTCAGAGTATTTCTTGTATCTGGAGCTGCCATCCGCTATCAGTGCATGAAGCTGTGTTCATGCATTTCAAATAACAGGGTCTAGCATACAAAATGTTCTCTTTATTCTCTGCTCTTCAAGGATCTAACTAGTTTTTCCTTTTTCCCTAGTAACATTCAGCAGTTTTGCTGTTACTTCAAAGAGTTGCCTGCTGTGGAGCTGAGGAATGGGAAGACGGCAGGCAGGCGAACTTACCATACCAGGAGCCAAGGGGATAACAATGTGTAAGCTGCACTCTACATGTTGGCACTGAACTTCAGAGGAAACAGCAGGTGCTGGGTAGCAGAGCCACTGCAGGATTTCAGTGCTGCACAGTCATACAAAAATCACAAAAATGGAAACATAGTTGGCTGTTCACTTATTATATTAGCTGGTGCTGCAGGGGTGAGCAGTCGGACACATCAGAAAGCACTGGAGCATAACTGCATTCGAAGTAAAGTTAATGAGAGCTAGTTACATGTGCTCCAGACTTAATTCCAGCTGAAACACAGTCATGGAGACGTCTGCAAGTGAACGTACTAAAATAAACAAAATACATCAGAGAAAGTGGTGCACAAACTGTAGCTTGTTTGGGCAAGTGTTAAAAGGATGGTGTGAGCAGACTCTACAGTAAAGATGGAGAGATTTCCAGATGAGTCCTCAACATATGGAATGTAATTTTCCTAACCTGTGGTTCTCTCCCAGTGTTATGGGTAGGATTTTGGACGTAAAATCTTTGCAGTACCAGAAAGGATATTTACTTTATCGTTACAGTCTTTAACCAAATTATTTTTACCACTGAGATAGGAAACCAATAAAAGTTATAAGACAAACCTATATTAATCACCATCTTTCACTTCTTTTTCCAGGTCATTGGTGGAAGAATTCAGAAAGACACTCTGTGCTTTATGGCAAGGGAGCCAAACTGCCTTTAGTCCAGAGTCTTTATTTTATGTTGTTTGGAAAATCATGCCAAATTTTAGGTAAGTTGTGTAAAATCAGAACAATATTTGTGATTGCAGCCTTGTATTGCTGGTGTCATACTCTAGAATTTTCTGAATCTATGGGATGAAATCCATGCAGATTCCCATATGCCCACAAGTATGCTTTGAGAAGGATCACTACCTCAATCAACAGCTTTCTGTTCATCAGTAGTGCTTTTTTTCCCCCCCACCTTTCTACCTTGGCTGCAACAAGAAAGTGACATAGTGAAGACTGAAAAAGGTACAGCACCTACAGGCCTACAGGCAAATATGCTGGCTGAAACTTCCTTGATTCTCTCAGAATACTGTAGTCACCAAACCAAATCAAGGACATCAAACAAAGGCTATAGGAAAGAAATACTGTGTGTAATTAGGTATTTTGTGCCTACACTGACAAAAAAAAAAAAAGACAATAAAAAGGGAAGAAGCAGGTTACTCAAGTAAATCAAAGTATCATTCCTCTCCAAGGTCTCCCTGTCCTGGCCCCTGATCCTCTTTCAAAGGAGCACTGAAACCTGTTAGGATATATTGTGATGAAGGTAAGTTGCTCCATGTTTGCAGGTAGTAAAGATATTCCATTATCTGTTACATCTCCAGCAGTGCTGAAAAGATGCTGTGAACACAGCTTCTCAAGAAGTAACCCTATTAACCCAAATCTTTTTATTCTGTTCTTCACACTGCCAATATGTTTCACTTGGCTTATGAGAATCAAGGAAGTTTAATACCAGTAGTTACAAGCAGCAACCAAAACATAGAGAAATGAACATCATCTATAATGCCCTTGACCAGTTTCCCCATTAGTGTTCACCATAATTCTTGTTAGACTGAGAAAATAGTTCATTAAAGTTCCTCAAGCAAATTTTCAGCACTGTGGGTTCTATCATAGCTTTGGGTTCTACCCCTGCCATTTTTATTCCCGGTTAGCTGGGAGCATGTCCCTGATTAATTGGTGAGAACTCATTAAATCACATGGAGAATAGTGTCAGCTGCTTGGTAGATACCTACTCCCACATGGTCCAGGGAGAAAATCTGACTTTGTTCAGTGCTTAATTTATACCTTGTCAAAGCTAATGATGCTACAGTTCTCATTCTACCTTGTGCACTTCTTGTGATACTAGAAGAAAAACATGGATGGACATTGATGTGGAAGAAAGCTGGAGCCAGTATCATGTTAACAGCAAAATGGCCACTTGGGTTTGTGCTTGTGAAGCCTGAAGTGATGGGGCAGGGGGAGGAAACTTGGTTGGAAACATAGTGTGATGGTTTTATCCCAAAGAGTCCAGTTGTTAAAGGCCCCTTGCGCCTGCTTCCAAGGACTGCAAGTCTTCTTACAGGAGGGTAAACCGCTGCTGGTGCACCCCGTGGCCCTCTGTCTCACACTACACACAGGGAGTAGAGAACATCATTTGTTGTAGGTACTTCAGGCACAGCTGGAGTGCTTCTGGACTCTGGTGCTACTCTGAAGTCCTGCTCAGTTACTGCTGGGGAAAGATGCTGCTGTCATTCTGCTGCATTCTGAAATAGTTCTGTAGTCTCATGCTGAGTTGCAAGGCTTGTACTCTGCTGCTGTACTGCTATATAAATAGCATACCCTCTTTTACCGAATACCTGTTCCCATGCATATCCATATCTTGTTGCCAGTAGGAAAAGGAATGTAAAGGTGGGCCTGGGGTGAGTTGCCTAAGGTGGATGGCCATTGGTTTTATTACACAAGCTGCCTGTCAGTGGAATTCATCTTTTTGCTGAAGGGCAAAATGATCAGTGTTTAAACAGTACATCACCTCATCATGTTCTTTTAAACATTTCTATCTCTTTTCTGCTTTTCACAAACCCAAATAATTTTAATCTGTAATTAACATTTTAGTTGCCAAGTACATGCACTAGGAGCACAAGTACCAATGTGGAATGATTCCAAAGGTTATTTCATCAAATTTATTGCAGAGCAAGTGTGCCATATACTTCAGAGCTCTTTTATGAGGAGAATAACATTGAACAGGTGTCTGAAGCAAAGACATCCCACAAATTTCATCTTTAGCTGTTCGATTATGTTTATTAAAGTGAGGATCTCTGTATTCAGTAAACTAAGCAAATCCTGTTATCTCAGCAAATTCAAAATGATCCTATGGTATCTACAGTTAACATGCAGCTTTTGAGTTCTGTAATGCCTCTCTGTGTCACAACAATGTGTCATTATTGCGCAACTTTGGGAGAATAGGTCCCTATTTGGGCACCCTAGGACTGGGGTGCCCAAAACTGGACACAGCATTCCAGGTGTGGTCTCACCAGGGCAGAGTAGAGAGATAGAAGAACTTCCTTAGACCTGCTGAACAAACCTTTCTTGACACATCCCAAGATCCCATTGGCTCTCTTGGCCACAAGAGCACGTTGTTGTTCCATGGAGAACTTGCTGTCCACCAGAGCTCCAAGGTCTTTCTCTTTTTCCTGGCTTCACATCCGCCTTTAAACTGTTGCAATGCACTGAGTGCTACGTTCTTCTCATTGCTATCTGAAGTTGAGATAGGTTTACAGAGATCACCCTTTACATAGCATTCTTTGGCAAAGCACCAGCATCATCTTCTCACCACCAAATTGTTTCCTCCTGTTGTCCTGTGCCTGTTGAAGCACAGCAGTGTTTCTGTGTGCCAGTTGTGCTCTTGTAAAAGGTAGGTGATGCTGCTGAGTTTTTCAGGGTACTGTAAGATGCACATACAAACATAGTGATTTCTTTAAAAGCGGCTAGTTTGGAAGAAAGAATTACTGCAGTTGTGTAAGATTAATTTATTTTATTTAATTTTTAAATTTTGTTTCCTCCTAGCAGTACTTTTGTAGGACAGATTCACGTTTTTTACTAAACACATCACCCTCACGTTGCACACTTAAGCTGCGCTCTGTTCTCCCTTCTCTCCAGCTCTGCGTGCTATGCCACGAGTCTTGTGGACATTCTCCCTCCCTTGAGCAGTAGCAAAAAGCAGTTTTCTGTTTTCCCAGACATTCCTGTGTGAGAGTTATTGCCCATCTTTAACATGGAGTAGCAAGGAGGAACAGGGACAGGGAGGCATGATAAGGCAGCTTAGAAAAATGGACAAGAGGGGGAGCCAGCTCTACTTTGTAGGCATTTTTGCAACTAGGCCTACAAAGACTTGCACATAATGATGTCAATGTTGCACAAAGCTTTCACTGTTACACTGCGTATGCTTTCCTGCTTCATTTCAGTATACATCTTACAGCAAATGAGTAGCAGTTGTTTGTTACATTTGATGAGTCATTTAGCCTAAATAATTTTAAAGGTGTATTTTACCTTGATGGCTTCTCTGTTCACTTTAGTGAGGTTTGTTAGGGTGAAGTAACGACTCTTTAGAGCAGCACTGCTGCTGGTAGCATGATGCATCAGAGACTGGAGCCCTATCCAACCAAATCCCAATGATCAAGAGATGCTGTGGATAACTGCCATTATCTTCCTTTCCCAACAAATGGTGTGTGGGTTATGCAGAGAAGTGTGCAGTTCTGAGCATGGCTATAGAGATCAGTAGCAGAGACTGAGGCTGGTGAGGCAAGTTACCTGAACAGGTAAGAAAATATTTGTGTCTGCTAAAAGGCCTCTTTCTAGGTAAGAATGTCTATTCTTCCATGTTTCTCCATCCTCAAAAAGAGATATGCAGAGAGGGCACGAAGTGCAAAGAGCCTGAAGTGCTTAGTTTGTCTAGATGTCACCATGCCTTTCCAAAGGCTACTTGTAAAACCTTTTTGGCTGAAAACATATGTGCCTCTGTGAAGCCTGCTCAGGATTGTGGAACAAGCAAAGGTTCTGTTCTGTGAGCCTGGTGCTCTCTCAGTGTTGGCACAAAAGCAACCTGTACATTTGGTAATTCTATTGCTGTTGTTTCCTTTTCTCTTAAGGGGATACCAACAACAGGATGCCCATGAGTTCATGCGTTACCTTTTGGACCATCTACACCTGGAACTCCAGGGTGGCTTCAATGGTGTTTCACGTTCAGTAATTCTGCAAGAAAACTCTAGCCTGTCTGCAAGCAACAAATGTTGCATGTAAGAAATGTTAAGTTCTTTAAAACCTTAATTCCTGTGTGTGGTGGATATGAAATTTCAGCTTTGTGGTTCCTTGTTAAGTTCTCTTCAGTGCCTTCGTTCAACCTGCAGTTCGGTAATCCCATATAACCTGCGTTTTAGCCATTCGTAGCACTTCTAAGCTGCAGGCTATCCCAAAGTTAGCATCCTGTAGGATGTGCTTCCTTTCAAAAGGAAGTGTCTGAGTCAGAGTTTTCACAGGTGTGAGTGACAATGCAGGCTAAGCTGTAAACACATTTTAGTTCATTATTTCAGAAATAAAAAGAACTTTGTATTTTCTGTTCTGTACCTTTAAGTTTGTTTGTTTTTCTTTCCTTTTCCTTGTTGGGGGACTATCTCATTGTCTTAGTGTGATAAGTGGCCTGAATGGTAGAGGAGAAAAAAAGTGGCGAAGTAGTGGTGGGTTTAAACTGTCAGCAGGCCTCCTGGATTAATGCCTAAGCAATGCAGTTACAGTTTGAAGCCAGTTTTCCTGCAGATGATCTTGCTATATTTGCCTATGACCTGACATAGGTGATATGTTTGGTTGGGTTTTTTTTCCTGATAGTTTTGATTTTCATGCTACTATTTTTCTTGAAACAGAGAAAATCCATGTGTTTCATTCCTCTTTCTGTACTCAAAATACTGAGTTCTGTCCCAAATGTGTCTTCTCTCAGACTGAAACTGCTGCAGAGAGGAAACACTTTAATTTGCTTCAGAAAAGAATGTTAAGTCAGTTCAGCCTGCACAGTTGGTCCCTAAATTCTTGAATTCCCTACGTAAGTGTTGGGTGAGCTTTCCCTTCCTATCATGATTAGGACATAACAAAGTGGGTCTGAGAGATGCAGAAATTTAGAGATGCTTTGTCAGGGAAAGCCTAGAGTTTCAGGCTGTGCTCTACTATAGTTATGTTGCTTTACTGATGCTTAAAAATCACACAAAAGAATCTTAAAATTGTCTTGGAATTGAAGTGTATTTGAAAATTAAACCAATTTTGTTTTGTCAACATCTTGACTGTTGAAACCCAACGAGCGTTTAAACTTTGTTCAGGCAGCTACTCTGTCTGGAGAATGGCTGTTCAAATGCATGGTAAGGTGGAGTAAGCTGCCTTCTGTCAAGAGCAAATTAAGGTCACATACACTCAAATGCCTACAGTAAAGTAATAAATATTCTGTGAATGCTCTCTTCCTGAGCACCAGTTTGTCTGGGTAACCATTTCCTTCTGCTTAACATGAAGTGTTCAGATTAACTGTAAAGATGTAGGTGGAGTGCAGATAAGGAACAGGTTTCTGCAGACCAGAGGTGTCAGACCTGCAATCCCAAACTAGCAAGTTTAGAAGCTGTATAATAATGGCAATGTACTCTCTTTCGTTTTGTAAACTGACAAGATGTGAGTGCATTATGTAATTTGCTACAAAGATTCTAAGGAAGTAGTGACAGCATAGAGAACAGTGATGATGATGCATAGTTTATCGTATCTTCGTGCAACTTAAGCGGTCTTTGGAAAGCAGTATGCTTTCGGTAGTCAAAATTACTTGTAACCAAGAGTGTAGAATTAAAACACAAAGTATGTTCTACGTATCTAAGAGGACAAAATGTTTGTTTCAGAAAAAGCCTTACCTATAGAGTTAAAATACTGTAGCCCTGAGAGCATTAACTCTCCGCTCTAGATATGCAATCAACCACAATACTTGAGAGGCTGAAACCTTGAGCATCTGCTCACCCTCTCTTTACAAAAAAGATAAAGCAGATGTATTACAGCAGCCAGATACTTCCATTGTACAATTCTGGAGTGAGTGAAATGCCTGGTGGATGAACTCAGTCACTGCTCTGCCTAGTACCACTGAGTTGCAAGCAGTAAACTGTAGTGTGATGAAAATTCAGCTCAGACATTCTGACTGACTACCTCTCTGATATGGTTTATCTAGAAATGGAGCATCTACTGTTGTCACAGCCATTTTTGGAGGCATTCTTCAAAATGAAGTCAACTGCCTAATATGTGGGACTGAATCCAGAAAGTTTGACCCATTCCTAGGTAAGATGCCTCTTGCTTTCAAAATACCAGCTGACTTAAAGCTGAAAAACACATCTGAAATTGGGTATGTTTAGTTGTCAGAAAACTACATCATAGTAGTAGCATGAAATGATTCAGGATTGATTTATTCAGCCCTAATTTTCTTTTTTTTTTTTTGTCTTCCAGACCTGTCACTAGATATTCCCAGTCAGTTCAGAAATAAACGTACTAAAAACCAAGACAGTGGACCAATGTGCACACTACGAGGTAAGGGCGCTTGAATATTGAAGCTGGTATCAGGACTAAGCATATACTCTTCACAGCATTTGTTTTAGAAGAGCCAGGCTTTCTGAGCTGGGACTTGGTGCCATGTGCCATCTAACTTTACAAGATTCTGTGGTAGAAGGTGCCGGAACAATTTTCTGTGTACATTTTACCCCAATCACTGGTTATTGACATACTACTATTCTAAGTGGGCTGAGAATTGCTTCAAGCTAAACATCAAGAAACATTTCAGCAGAGGTTTTTCTTTGTGGGCAGAGTGTTTCTAATGTGTTCCAGTCTTTCCAACCAACACTTATCCATGTTGTTGCCTGTTGGCGTTTCCTGAAGCTCTGTGCCCCTTGGCTCTTGGGTATTTTGCCTTTTTCACAACAGAAATGCTATCCTGCCTAGCTGGGCAGTAGTGCTTCTTGCTAACCTTGGTTTAAAGAATGTTAATTTTTACAGAATTGTGAGTATACTTGCTGCAGACAGTGAAATATTAATTTCCCATTATTTTCTCTGTTCCCTTTTGTACCTAAAACCAAATCACCTTTGAAAGCTGAATACTCTTTTAGAAAGTAGTTCAGTTTCTTTGGAAAATAGTTTATTTTGAATGTTGGACACAATCTTGTTTGAAAGATGGGAATTTCACAAATTCCTCTTTTTCCCTGCAACTGCTCATAGCTGTGTTCTCAGGAAAAGGGAATGCTGCATGTTACAGCAGGTTCTTGTATTAAAACACATAATAACCCAGCTTTTTTCTGCACAGATGTATATAATAACTAGAACAACTCAGAAGATACACAAACCTTTTCTATATTGCTGTATTTGTTGTATTTTTAGGTTGCAAAAAATGATGATGTCATCTTGAATCAGGTTTCTTAATGTTGGCCGCTCTTTTTTTTTATATCTTGTTCTTTTTTAGATTGTCTTCGCAGTTTTACAGACCTGGAAGAACTTGATGAGACAGAACTGTATATGTGCCACAAATGTAAGAAGAAACAGAAGTCCACCAAAAAATTCTGGATTCAGAAACTACCAAAGGTTTGTATAAGCTTGAAAAGTAACTGTGTGACAATACGGCAAAGAACAGCTCAGCCATGAGCCTCCTCTAGGCTACTGCAGCTGTCTAGCACCTCTCCCTCTAGAGCATACTTTGTTCTTGTTTCCATCCTGTAGGTGCTATGCTTACACTTGAAACGATTTCACTGGACAGCATATCTGAGAAACAAGGTGGATACATATGTTGAGTTTCCCTTACGAGGCCTAGACATGAAATGCTACTTGTTAGAGGTATGAAGCCTCAGGATATTTTCTGTATAAAGTTGTTCCATGATTTGTCTTTATTACAAACTATAGTAGGTGCAACTGAGATCTGAAGAGTTCTCTGTCTTTTGAACCACAGCCTGAAAACAGTGGCCCGGAAAGCTGCCTGTATGACCTCGCTGCTGTTGTTGTGCATCACGGCTCAGGGTGAGTACATGCAGTAACCTGCTTCTTGGCAGAGACCTTCTCCCCATTGAAGTACATGCAGAGTTAATTTAGGCTTTTCTGGCCCTAGTGAATGTTTTTATTGGTGGAGATAAACATGGAACTAAGCTGAATTAACTTCAGATAGATCTGTCTAGTTATTCTTGTGAATGCCTGCTGGCAATCTTTGGGGGTAGTCTAGTTCTTCTAGGAATAGTAAGCCCTAAACCAAGAGAGTGAATCAAGGGGCGTTCCAGAAGCTAACACCTCATTTTAAAATCCCTTAGTACAAAGCAGAAATACTATTTCCTTTTCTGATTCACTTCAAAAGGCAGATGTACATTCGTGCCAAGAGTCTGTGTGCACACACTTGCAACAGAGTGCAGTGAAGACTGGCACAATGAAAGCAATCATCTGGCATTTGCTTTCTCTCTTATGGGGATAGCTGTCAGTCAGCTGACTAGTGTTCATATTTGGAAGTGGCATGGCTGAATGTGCTGTAGTTTGCCCAGCCTTAGACAATCTGTTGAGTGGAACAGCTAGGACAAGAAAACTGCTTATCCTGATAGAAACATGTTCTTGTTTAGGCAACCATTCTATGCGTGTGAGCTGCTTAAGGGGTTTTCTTAAAGAAACTAAACCCCATTAATCTAAACCTTGCTGATACCTGCATTGAATTATAAGCTACTAACCCAAAAAGTTCTGTGCAGAAAGTCAGTCAAATAAGTCTCTTCTTTTGCTTGCTCAAGAGGGAAAGACCTGAACTCTTAGACATCCGATTACTAAAGGCAGCCCTCATAGCACCACGCAGTGCAGCCAACTGGTGTTCAAAGCTGTAGGAAAGCTGGACATGATTAGAATGGAATGAGCTGGTTGGAAGCACTGCTCATGTGTTACAATATGTAAGCAAGCAAGTAAAAGCAGGCATTATCTTGGGGTAGCAGGACAATGAAGTTTGATGGGCTGCAGTTCTGCTATGTTAGATACAGGAAATATGGTTCCAAAAAGTGGATCAGTTTTTCAAAATAAACTTGACATATTTTCTCCTTAGGGTAATCTGAGATTAGTTTTGCTGTGAGTGCTTTTGATTATATTTAGACTGTGAGCTTCTCTAGACCTAAGTGGGGAAGATTTCTGGGAACTAGCATTTTAATATCTAATGCTTCAATAACAGGTAATGGCCTACACCAAAACCAAGTCTAACATGAAATTTTACTGTTGTAAGAAGCTCTACTTGCAAAAAACTAGGGGTTGCTAATACATTTGTATCAAATACCATTCATCTTATCCCAGAGGCTGATTTTATTTAACACAAAAGTTTGATTTGGAGAACTTGGAGCCCCACAGAGTAAGAAAGAAAGAAACATCCTCCCAGCTGCTGTGGAAGGCTGTCAGTTCCTTTCTTCCTCTGTTCTGGGAATTAGCCCTAACAGAAAGTGCATCAGAGAATGAGATGGTGTGTCTTCTGATTGTCCTTTCTTTCCTCACCTCCCCTGCTGACAGTGTGGGCTCCGGACATTACACCGCTTACGCTGCTCATGAGGGCCGGTGGTTCCACTTCAACGACAGTACTGTAACTCTGACCGATGAGGAGACTGTGGTAAAGGCCAAGGCCTACATCCTCTTCTATGTGGAACGGCAAGCCAAATCTGGATCAGACAAACTTTAATACCTCCTTTAATTCTTACTTATCAAGTCCATTGGACAAAACATTTCCATTTTCCCATAAATACTTGATCCAAGACTATTAATTTCATTGTGCACTTTTCAATTTCCTCTTGTGGGTTTTAGTTTTGTTGTGTCAATGGTAGCATTTGACTTACTGAACTTGGACACAAACTAACTTTTTTTAGTTATACCAGAAAACCTCAGCAGATGTTGATTTGCTGCTTTAGTTGTGATAACTCAATTTTTATATATATATAGTTTCATGAAATAGTTATTTGACTTTTTTTATATTGTTTTCAGTTCTCACTTTCTAAAGGCACATTTACATCAGAGAAGCTTTCTGTCCTCTTTACAAGCAAGATAAATGTGCTTCTGATTATGAAGAGCAATACAACTTGATGCTGTTCTTGCAGCTGTTGCATAGATACAATTTTAATCTGTTTAAATCAAAGAATTGTTTGCACGTACTATTTTTGCTCGTGCAAGAAACTAAACAGTGACTTCTGAACAATCGTTCTTTGTCTGCAAAAGAGAGGAGATGTGGCATCATTAAGCAGACCAGGTAATTGCTGCTATATTGGTGTGTATTCAGGCTGCTGACTTTCAGGAATCATTGTAAATAAAGAGTTGGTTCAATTGTATCAATCCTGCAGTTTAATTCAAGTATTCCTCATGTATGGTCTGCCCCTCCTCCTTTTAATTTTTTTTTTTAAATAATCTTAAAAATATCTAAATGTCTACCTTGTGTTGAGATTTTTTTTTTTAACCAAACCTTGATTGCCTTAGACATCTTGTGTTAGCCTGTCATCCTGAAACGTGATCAGGAACACTTTCTTGCTTGAAAACTTGGAGGCTTCCTGGCAGTGGGACCCCAGCCTTTCTTCCTGCTGGCAGCTGTGAGTATAGCCCTGAAATTTGGGGTTTGTGGAAGGAGTTTTAGGTGTTGATGTAGGTCCTGTCCACAAAGTGCTGGGGGACACTTAGAGCAGAAAGGAAGCAGATGGTGTTGCAGAGGCTGTGAATGGCAGTTGAAGGGAAGATGCTCAGTGTCACAGGAGCCTGCTTGATGGGAGGGGATGTGATGAGACCACTTGTTGATGGTGGTAGCTGCAGCAGCTATGCATGGACTCTTTATTTATAGTCTCTACCTGAATGCTAGAGGTACCATACAATTTCTAAACCGTGACTATGTAACGGAAAAAGATTTTTTTTTTTTTTGTTTTGGTGAACAAACACCCCTACCCCCTTCATTTTAGCTCTACTGTTCTATAGTTTTTTATTTTTTTAAAGGTTAGCAACAAAGCCAAGAGCTCGCCCCCAAACCTGAAATTTTAGAACTGCTACATTTCAGGTCTCTTCCCCCAGCCCATCCTTTCTAGACACCTCTCATGTGCCTAGTAAGGAACTGGACACTCCTAAAATCTCAAAAGCTGGTAGTTAAAATAGTCAGACAATCAAATGGCACCTGTTCATTGTGATGACTGTAAAACTCAGTAGCTGAACACACAAGCACTCAGGTAACAGGTGATTCTACTTTTTAGTTACACTTCTGAAAGATGTAGCACACAGTAAAGATTTCCCTACAGATTGTACCACAGCTCATCCTGCTGCACAACTGTGCATCAGTTCCTGTGCTGTGGGTTACCTGCTAGCTGCACACTGCCAAGGACAGTGTGAAGTCAGTCAGATGACTTTTAAATTACAATGTCATACAGTGCCATGAAAAAGCTAAAAAAGGAAAAAGATAAATTGGCTCAACGTAAAACTGCAGAAAGCATTCAGCACTATTAATGCTGTATAAACATGTAAGCTGTACATTAGTTGTAAGCTATTGTGATTACTGATACATTAAGTGACATACGATAATAGAATAAAGAGAACTATTCAGTATTTAAGTTGTAGATAGTTTGTCACCTACTGTTTCTCTCCTTCTTGTAGACAGAGCCTTTCTCTTGATCACAACAGGTAGCTGTTACCATTTATATAGGCAGAAAAAGGTATTTATTTGAGAGACTTCATTGGTGTGCAGGGCAAGTGAAGTACCTTACCACGTGATTAACCTTAAGTGCTGCCTTACTGCTTACAGTTAGTTGGGGAGGTAAGTAGAGCCCCTCTATAGTTGTGTTTTCTGTGTGCTACTTGGATTTCATTGCTTTCAGAATTCAAGTTTTGAGAATACAAACCTATAAACACACAAGTAGCTATGGGCCAGAAGCAGTGTTCTTGCAAACCAGTGATGTAAATGTGCCTTTCTCTATTTTTAGAAACCTAAATTTGTAATCTTCAGCAACATTCGCTTATTTTAAGCAATTTCTACTTCTCCAGTTAATTTTTGGGGTCAGAGTTCTGTTCTCACTTCAGCATTTCCTTTCAGTAATGTTAAAGTCTTGGGCAATGGTCTCTCCCAGCATGGTCCATTTTGAGACAGCCATGGAATCACAATGCAATCATGTCAGGGTTGTTCTGGCAGCAGGTGGTGACAAGGACTCAGCCATATGCTTCACTGGAACAAGGACATTGTAAATCCTTTCCTAATTTAACTTGCTCCCACTGCAAACCCAGATGGACAGTATGAACAGTTTGTTGTGGCAACACAAGTATTTCTCTTCCTGGTGGAGAACTTTGCTAATCCACTGTATTCTATACAGTGTGGTGTCAAAAAAAAAAAAATTAAGCACTGAACCAGTAACATATACTGCACCTGTCCTAGTATTACATTTTTAACCTTACTTGTATATCCTATATTTATCTACTAGCTGGGGAGGGGGGGAATATCTCATTTCATTTAAGCCAAATGATTCTCTTCTACTTACTGCGCATCATAGTACACACAAACTGGCAAGAATTGGTTTCTTGCTTGTGACTGCTCTGCAAGCAACAACTGCTCTCTAAAGTTCAAAGACTTGCGTATTTTCACCAAAATTTGTCTGATCAAGGTTGTCCTTTTGTTAGTAATTGTTTAGCCACGCATACAACTGGAGACAAGATTTATGTAAAACAAACTTGCAGAATGTCCAGCTCTCCAAATACTTCTGCTTTAGTGTGTTGTGTAGTGAGCTGTTAAGTGCAGCATTGTACCAAACCCTAAAGCAGTTACAGACAGAGCTCCTTCTCATTGTACAGGCATAAGGGGCTTTCCAGGGAGAGTTTAACACTGTCAGACAGACAGGGAGAGTGGACTTTTATCAAAAGCAAGAGCCATTTGTAAGGATTTTACTAAATCAATGGGAAAATGTAAGACGTGGTGTTCAAAACTTTCCCCAACGTTTCATTACTGATGTGTCTGTGTCTTACTGATGAGGTAATCAGCACCTTGAAAATTGATTCCAATGTGCTTTAGGAGATCCTCAAGTACTGTAGTGCCATAGTTGTAAGTGTTTACCATTAAAAACTAGTATGTAATTTTCAGTGAAGAATTACTGACTGTGCTCATCTTGTGCGTTTCTGGAGCATTTCCAGGTTGAATGTGAATTATATCTCATTCACACAATGTGTTTATGGAAGATGTGCCATTAAAGTGTCTCCTTTCCTTAGACAAATGAAGCTCCTCTTGTCCTTCTGCAGGCTTGCAGATTATTACTAGTGTAAATCCTTTCCACATAAAGTATTTTACCTTGTTCTGGAGCAAACAAAAAGCCAACTGAAGTGTTCCCACTGTGAAACAGCTCTAGCACAACTTACCATCTAAACCCTAAGAGGACCTCTCTTAAAATGTCCTTTCACCCAACAGCTGTTAAATTTTTCTGTCAGAGAGTGGAGGTGTGCCCTCAGTGTGCTAGCATTGGTAACCCTGTCATACAAGTTTGCTTGTTTGTTGCTGGCTTGGGGTTTTTATAAATAATATTCTCAGCTGTATTAGAACTCTGAGCAGCCTCAACTATTTACACCTGCTCAAAAATGAAAGTAAGTTCTGAAAACGATGAGCAAGACAGAAAAGGCCAGTGCAAGGATCAAGAATACCCACTGGGGCCACCCTCTATAAACTGCTATTTCACAGTGACTGTCTTACCTGGTATTTGCAATCACATCTACTTGTCCCTTCCATGCCTTCAATTAAGTACTCATGCCATCAGCCAGAGCTTGTTTCTAAGTGTGGGGAGGGAGCTGGAATCTTCTTCTCATTTCAAGGAAAATAAACAACAAAGGCTATGAAACAAAAAAAACCCTGGCAACTGTTTAGCACATCTTAGAGTATAGAGCAGGAAACTTCTGACCCTGAAGAACTGAACAGAGCCACCATTCCTGGGTTTTGTGGACTCCCTGTATGTAAGCATAGACATGATTCAAACAAAAAAGAAGCCATAGTAATTGTCAGACTGCAAACAAATTTCAAATATGTTTTTTTCAGAGCTGAATTCTCAACTGTATTCTCAAGGTAAGAAAGAAAAAAAGAATGAACTGTGGTCCCACTCACCCCTATCACATACTGAAATAAAGCCAATTCAAATGCATAGGTACATAACACCTCCAATGGCTACTAAAAATGCAAGCCACTTCCAAAGTGCCTGCAGGGCAGTTTTAATTTTAGTATCTACTAATCAGTTGAATGTATTATTTTCCTGTATTAACACCAGACAGAAGATGGCTATAAAGTCCTTTAATCTTGAGAATTTTTATTATTTTGATGACTTAAAGGGTTGTTCATTGTTGCTTCTCATTACACCTTGTCATTTGCTATAGTTTTATTTTTACTTTTAGAAGAGATTTTCTGCTACAGTTTCTCTCATTACTAGAAAACAAATACTTTTATTCTTAAAACCAATTCTATGACAAAGCTGCCAAGTCCACAGGAACTGAACTAAACCTTTGCGGGGGGGGTGTGGGGGTGTGGGGTGTGTGTGGAAATCACACCAAAACCTGCAAAGCTCAAGTTAACAGAAGACATCTATTAAGAGCACATGCCCACAGCGACTTGCTGTTCCCTGCAGCTTATGGCTTTCCTCAACCAAAAGTGGTGGGAGCAGCTAGCTTTGTTTATTTCAAATAACTGCAGGGACCTCCAGCAAAGTCTAAGGCTGAAGCTGCAGACTTTGGGTGTGTGGCACACAGGCTTTAAAGCACCCAGGAAATTTTTCTGCTCCTGTTACAAGTTGTTCCTGAAAGTGTCTCAATGTAACACTGCTTGAACAAGAAACAGAAGTGCCACCTTAGAAGAGTCAATGAATGAATCAAGGCTAATGTACATTGCTAATGTACAAGAACAAAAAAGAAAGTCCACTGAGTGTGAGAGCTGGCACGGCTCTCTGCAGCTGCAGATACACTCCCCACCCCCAATTTAGTAACTAAGTACAAGAGCAGCACAAAACTTGAGAAGTGCCTAAAAGGAAAGAAATCCCTTTTAAGAAAGCATTTCGTGAAAGTCAAGCGCTGGTATTCTACAGGCCTGTTCCATTCCCTTGATGGAATGTAACAAGAGTTTCATGCACGTGTGTTTCTTTCCTGTCCCTGTTCTGTGATCCTGCACCAGCTGTTAGCCAAAAATAAATACCATTCCACAGCCATATATGTCCAACAGTCTCCTGGAGATCCTGAGCCCCCCTCCAGCACTGCTGTTAGTCCACAGGGCCAGAAGCCTGGCGTCTATCTAGCAACAAGCTCCGAATGGCTATGCACATAACCCAGCTGAATCGGGAATGCCTATTACATCTATTTTCTTTTCTGGACAAGAACAGCAGGAAAAGCTTAGCAAAAACATGTCACAAGTTGCTAGAAGTGTTTCAGGATCCTTTACTGTGGCCTTTGCTGAACTTCCATTCTCCAGCAGAACTGAAGAAGGATAATTTTCTCCTGGGACCTGCTTTAAAATACTTATCCATCTGCTGGTACTCAGAAAGGGTCAAGGTGTGTAACATTGAAGACTGGATGAAAAACAATCTCCAGAAAGACTTCTGTAACAGGCATGAAAACACTGTCAGTGATTTTTTACTGGAAGTTTGCAACAGGTACGTTCTTTGCATGTGAAACTACAGCTACTACAAAGGTTAACTGCCTTGAAATGAGACATTTGAGCACTATTTACTCCACACCTCCTGCCTGAAATGGAGCATTAAGTGTCCGAGTCCTCTGACTTTGCAATTTTAATACCCTGCAAATAGCCTTCACTTTCCTTAAGCCCTTTTTTTTTCTTTTTCCTTTTTCTTTCCTTCTGTTTTTGAAGAATGACTGATTTATGAAGGTGCAATGCTGCCTACTGAATTGCTGCTTAGGGGAAGTGTGTTATTCTGGCAGCGCAAAAGCCTTGTCCCGTGGGAAGGAGGCTAGAGGAAGGACATGATTTCAAATAGTGCAGGCACCTCATAACAAAACCAGGTTCTTTAAACATGTTACTAAACAGATTTGTTTCATTCTAAGGATTAGCACTGCTTTTGTACTCTTACCTAAGTTTTTTATGTACTACAGTAAAGGAAAACCAGCTCTGGGTGCACATCATCGTGTGTAACAGCTCTACCGCTACAAAGCGGCTCTAAGAAAAAGCTGCATTACATCAGGAAGAGAAAATTGGGCAGAGCAAATCCTTGTGCTTTAGTAGCACTGAGGACAGCTGTGGCCTTAGATTAGAGCTAAAAGGGACATGTCAGTGCCTCTCCTGAAGTGGCACAATTGTTTGGCCACAACACAAAGTTCTATCTGGAAGTAAAAATTAAACCCCCCCATTTTAGCCTTCCTAAGGCAAGTTGCTGCCTTTATTTTTTAAGCAACCCCGTGAAAGCAGTTCCCCCCATATAAAATTTCTAGCATTCTGTGCAAAAAATAATGCAAATTCAACAAATATACAGCTTTTCTCCCTGAGTTTGGAGTACTTGACTCCACTGATGAAGCCACATGAGATGACAGGGTGGAGCCTCTCTTGATCTTGGCTGCTTTAGAAGAGTTTTTCTAACTGAAATGTAAAGGGAAAGAGTAAAATCATGCAGCTTACATGATCTCACTTTACACTTTAATCAGAGGTAATAAAGTCAAGCAGCAGTTGGGGGATGAGGCGGGTTGCGGAGAAAGAGGAGCATGTACTGTGTACCAGACACAAGGACCAAAGCACATGCTGTAGTGATGGCAGAGCTCCTTCTTTGGCCCCACTGCTGTTGGACACCTAAAACCCTGATATAGCAGCTGTAAGCACGAAGCTTAGTATGGTCATGCTGAGGACATCTTACAGTTCTTGCAGGATGGAGGCACACTAATTGTTCTGCCCACAGGGTTCACAAGATCAACATCAGCTTTTCTGTAATCTGCTTTCCCTGCAACAACAGAGCCTGCAGAAGGCCTGTGCTAACAAAGAAATATGGAGCTACATTTAGCTAAACAGCTGAACTGCTGCTCCCTGGAGACTTGTGTGAGCCAGAAGCCAAACATTTAGTGCAAAAGGCTTTACAGGGTGGCACACAAGGGTCCTTGCAACCATGCCTGGTCATCACAACAGCCTGTAATAACTGGTCTGATCCAGTTATTACACAAGGACATTCAGTATAAGCCATCAACACACTGCCTTGGAACAGGCCTTTTCTATACTTTCCTAGGTCTACAAAAAAGCCTTTTTAATTTGCTGTGTCACTGATAAACAGCAGAGTTCTTGCCAGCTTCAATGATTTGAAGGAAGGTTTGGGAGTTGCATGGAGTTCAAGCATCAGGACTCTTAGGTAGTACCTGGCACATAACCAGTAAAACCAAGGAACTAATATACACCCATTGATCCCCCATAAAATCAAGAGTGGGAGTGTCTTTCTTACCCATGTTCAGCATGTCTACACTGCAGCCTCCTCACTCAACTGTCCTCAAATTCAGACTGAATTGAATCTCACCTCTACTGGGTCTTCATTCACTGTGCTTGGAGAAATGCAGCACTAAGCAAGCCCTTAAACGAAAACCCACCACCAACTATGACAACCCAGCTGTAACATTGGTACCAACAGAGAAGCCAAAGACAAGTTGTGCAATTGGTAGAACTGAGCATTAATGCCCATATATGCCACCACCTACTCATGCATTCTCACCTCTCCTGCTGGGGGAGGAGTTATTTTTCTAACTTTCATATTTATAGTTGAGTGTATTAGCTTCTCCAAGCTCTACTATTTATTTTCCCTCACATCTCACCTGTAACCATCATGCTTTCAGATGTCCAAACCTGCTATCTCTGACGCTCTCTGGATGTGGCCATGTTACAGACGATTGTATCTCGCTTCTTCTCATCAACTGCCCAAACCTCAAGACACTCAAACTGGAAAACTGTGTGCGGATCACTGACCAGACACTAGAAGCAGTGACCCGCTATGGGGGATCACTGCAAACACTCCACGTGGATTTCTGCCGGAACATAACACAAACTGGTCTAGAGAGAGTCAGGGAAAAATGTCCTTCAGTAATGTTGAGAGCAGAGAGAAGTGCTAACATGATTCCAGACAATAAGCCCCAAAGAAAGCTGATGCTTAAAAAAGCATCAAGAAAATTGGTTCAGGTTTGAGTACAACAAATTGTACAAACTTAGTTAAATGTGGGTATTTTACCTCACTTTCACTCCCCTCTCAGGTAACATTGCTTCAATGAGCTGTGGCGCCTTTCCTCAATTCTGGTTTAAGTCCAAACACATGGTTGATAGGTTTTGTAAAGGCTGCACTGGGAAAAGGCATTTCCACCAGTACAGTCAAAGAAAAGCAAAAATGTTTGCTTTTTGTCGTGTCTTGAAACTAGAAAGCCCTGCACTGGTGTCACAAAATCCTAGATCTGATTAGGCTGAAAACTGCAGTCAAGAATAAGTGGAATGCAACTCAGAAGCAAGAAGCAGCAGTGTGTTTTACTGAGGTAAAACAATAATTTGACAGAGTGCAAGAAATTTGATGGAATTTAACAAAGTTTGACATTGGTTTGACAAGGTTCAGTAAATTCCACAGCAAGCTTCACCTTATTAATTACTGCATGGAAGAAACGTAAAAAGGAAAACTGAGTTAGAATGATTCACACAAGACAGCAGAGATGCAAAGAGTAAGAGGGACCCTCCCCTTGAGACAGAAGGTTCAGTGTGGATCCTCCTCACTTTCTAAACTGTGCCTGTTAACCATGCCATGCAAGATGTGAGCAAAAGCAGAGCACCTGACAACCATCACTTCCTTAGCCAGTAACATCTCTCGCTGAGCTGTCACGTTTATGTCACAAACGGAGGGGGCACAGCAATGGGTACAGATCACAGTCTGCCCCTTTAGGTAATGTGCTCTGACAAGGCAGACCAAGTTAATTTAAAAAGCTGACATTTGAGGAAGTGCAGTATGAACAAACACGAGTTTACAGAACCACCCTACAGAAAAAGGCCACAACCTGCCACCTGTAGCCTTAAATGCGAAGGAGCACACTACACCAGACGTCTTTACAAACACCTGCTTCTCAGTGCAAACAAAAAAATCCCAAATGCCTGTTTTAATCCCAAACCACAAGGCTGTTACTTCCCTGCACGCTGCTCTGCTACATGGAAGTGACACTTTTTGTGAAGGGTTGCTATGGCATCATCTACAAAGTTTGACACCACAGGCTGGCATGGTAAAATACCTGCCTTGATGGAACATGCTGGGATTTAGTCCCAGTGCTATGTACTCAAAACTGATAAAAGCACATTCCAAGACTCTACACACTTAGAGGAGGAAAAGTAACATTTCGGAGTGCCACCTTACTTGTGTCAGCTGTACTGCAGTGACCTCTCAAAAGTCTGCCTATTTAATCTGTCTCACTATAACACTACAGAAAAAACTCTGTGAGCCTCTATCTGGAATTATTCAAGTTTCTTCTAACTACAGCATGCTTTTTTTAAAAGCACCCTGTCTCAAACCCTGTGCTCTACTCTGTGTGGCAGCACGGCCTCAAATTCTGCTTTTTGTCGTTTCCTATTTTGTTCAGCAATTCTGACACAAATTCAGAATTCTGACTCCCAGAGAGCACACCATAATATATAACCCTGCCTGTTCTGGCTGACTCTGCAGCTGCACTTGTGTTTACTTTAAATCGCTATCCCACTCAACAGAATCCACTGAAGAAGTTTATGCTTACAAAGCCTCACAGCTAGTTAAATCTGGCCATCAATAACCTGGTCTCCCCTGGAGGACCAAATGTCCATTCAGCTTAGACATCAAACAGAAGGCTGCATACAAACCAGTTTGACAAGCCTCTCTGGATCCTGAATAGTTCCAGCTTAAATCACAATGAAGTCTACAGCAGTTAAGATTTGATTTGAAATGAAAACCTTACCTGAATGTAAGAGGTCTTAAAAAGTAGAAGCAAATTTAGAATATTAACTTGCAGAAATACTGTCCGTCCCTCAGAGTCAGCATTTCTGTTCCATTACATATCAGTTATTCCAGAGTTTGCCACTATAGCCATCTATGGGCACATACCACAGCAACTTCTTAAATGGCTGTTTAATGAATTATTAAAGGATGTCACAAACAGCTAACATGACATATGTTTTTCTTTAGATTTAGGGAACAGCATGACTTAGCAGAAATATTAATCGACTACAGTCCTAGGGCTGATTCTTTCCTCTGAAAGAACACATGAGCTAGCTATGAACTCTTGAAAAAGATTATGTGGTGCATCAAAAATAGTAAGAGGACTTCACAGGTCTCAACAGAAGTGAATATACTTACACCTCCCTTTCATTCTGGTTAAGAGATTCACAGATATCCTTTGGTATGCTCTAATTTGTTTGAGCTAAGAGATAAATCACACCATTACAGGAACTTAATCAAACAGAGCTGAGACTCTAAATACTTGATCAATATATCTGTAAGAAACACTTACCCAGAAATAAGTAATTTCTTCATTGCATCTTCACAACTTAGTATTTAATGTCATGACACTGTAATATTCTGGTATTTCATTAAGTTATTCCTAAATGTTTAAGTAGGACCCTTAGGCACTACAAAGTAAAGAATAAAACTGGAAGCACAGACAGGAAGAACTAACAGCAATCCTAAATCAGCATTTACAACTTGAGAAGGAGATTGCTGGGCTGAACAAACTTACTGTGATGTGGAAATAAGGATGTTGACACAATTCTTACCTTGAATACACAACTGGTGAAAACCCTCCAGTTTCACATATTGCTGACAAGCCAAAATAAGGTAGGAATTCTCTATAACCACATTAGTAACCAAAGTCCTTCTCTTGATTCCAGTGCTCTCTGATGAAAGACATATCTCTGTAAATGTAACAGATTTTCAAGTAGCTGCAGGATGTGAAAATGGGTTTGCATCTGTGTACATATTTATGCCTTTTTTATCAGGACTGTGGGGGTGGGGTAGGGAGAATTTGGGGGGGGCACACACAGATGAGACATGGATGGATGCAGTAGATTTGTAGGTTTTGTTTGGGTTTTTTGGTGTGGTTTGTTTTTTGGTTTTGTTTTGTTTTGTTTGTTTGCTTTTACTTTACAGAGCTAAAAGGGCTTTGGAACACTCTCCCACTTGGTTTCTTTGCCTATTTGTGCATAAATGCTCAGTCACTTTGCTCTTCCTCTCCTTTAATAGGGATATTTGTTCGTGACATGGCAAAATGTGAACACAGTTGTGCTGATTATAATTTTCAGAATCAACGATGAATTTTCTTAATTAGCTATCCAATTTGAAAATTAAGTATATCATGATTACACTTTACTTAGGGTAAAAGTTTTCTTTAGTTCCAAGCCATTTGAGTTCCATCAAAGTACTCTTAACATCACTGAAACAGTTTTTGTTCTGCACAGACCCTACCTCTAACTTTACCAGGTATGGAGGGAGAAAGGCTTGTTATCTATCATTTATAAAAGTGCTAGAAGAAAGGTGAGATAAACTAAGATGCCTATTTGGAAGCTTTATCAGATTATCAGATGCAAGTTGCAAACAAGGCTTCATTATCAAAACTTTGTGTCTTTTCCTACACGATAAGGGAACAGCAACATCCAGAAGACCCTTCAGATTCCAACTGTGGTAACACAGTTCAGCTTGGCAGTAAGGTAAAAGGAAATTACATCAAGTCCTGCAGCACAGTGAAATTTCTTACTTGCCAGCAGCAGTATTTTTTTTGCCATTAAACTTCATCACCCAGTCAAAAAGTTTAAATGACAGATCTAAATCAAACTTCCAGATCTAACCTGACCACTTGTTCACCTCCGCTCTGGAGAACAGTACGGTTCAAGAACACATTCTGCTCTTACCATTCCCCCTCAAGCATGATGGATGTGCATTCCACCTACCGCTACACTCCAGCTCTGTCAGATGAACCAATACTACTACCACTAGCAATAGTAATAATAGCCTTGGGTGTTCATCTTCTCTCTGTTGTAGTGTGCCTATCTGTTGCAATGGGCTATCCAGCTCTCTGATAGCCCAAAAGGCTAGGGATGTACTTCCTAGGTGGGAAAGACAAAAAATGAAAAAAATGTAGTACAAAAATGTGATGGGAAACACCAAAAGTGGCAGATATTAAATCACCTAATCTCATGATAAAAACAGGGTAAGAAACAAAAACTACAGGTTTTGAGAAATAACAGCCTTATAAACCAGAGAGAGTAAGTGCTTCTTGAGAGTTCTTTGAGATGTTAGGAAGTTAGGTAGTATTCACATCAAAAAACAAGCAAAGGCAAATAGTAGTCATGTTCAATAAGAGCCACAGGCTTCTGGCACCTAAATGTTTTCCTATCCAATACCTACCCAGTACATTACTTTCATGCCTCCATATCTCATGTTAATTTGAAATAGGTCTAGATAAACACATTGTCACACCCCTATTCTTACCTCTTACAGGTATTCATTACCACTGATATTCCTTGCTTTACATGTCCCATCCAATGCTGAAAGGTGGAAAGGAAAGGAGGTATGATGTTCGGAAATCACTTCAGTCCACCTTGCTGCAGCCAACTGCTCAGGGCAACAATACCAAACCAGAAGGTTTGGTAGAAGACTGAGGTGCATATTTTTGTCTTTACGTAACTGCATGTATGGCCTAACCACACATACAGAATGCCGACGTACCCTGGTGATATTTATTTTACTTTCTGTACTGGGAGAAGTCTGTTTAAGTAACATACCCTTAAACTGACACAAAGCTGTGACTTTCTCAGATGGTCTCCAAGAGTAGGACATAATCAGTGCTGGACATAATCAGTGCCGTACATTCTTTACCTTTGTATCAACTATGTATAGGCAGCACTATGCAAGAAACTTGAACATGAATCCAGTCTCACTCAGATGCCTGAGCAACAGAAAAACAACAGTCAGCAGTTAAAAGGAATGCATACACAGTGTAATTCTGGTGAAAACAAACAGTAGGATAAAACAAAAACTATTAAGCACTTAATAGTTTTAATGACGCTACAACAGAATATTCAAAGGACAAGCACAGTCTCAATTAAAGCAATCAAGCACAAATCCTTTAATCAACATCAGTTATTTACCAATATCAAAATGCTCCTTCATTTTAGCACAAATTACCTCCAAAAATACCCCCAGGATCCAAGATGCCAATCACAGAGTCCATACAAAGCTGTCATTTTTAGGCACAGTTCTACAGGTTTTTTTGTGCCCGATTGAAATAGAGGGACAAAATAATAGCACTAATTCAGACACACAGATTAAGCCTATACAGAACTTTACATAGCTGCTTCCTCTTTTATTTGTAACCTTGTGGGTTTTTCTGCATTACACCTATAAATTTAGGCCAAGATGTAAATATACTACCCCACAATGTAGTGATGGGACACCAAAAATCACAGTCCCATTTGGAACCATAATACACAATGAGGCAGTAAACTAATTCTGCAAAGCCCTGAGTCCCTCCTCCAAAAATTGCTGAAAGCTTCCCTCTGTATGTTTCATACTTCAGACAGTCTGGTTCTTGGTCATAGCTCAAGAACCTTTTTCATGAGCTAACTAATCCTAACCAAGAAAACTTAATCTGACAAAACCTGGATCTGCAGACTCTTAACAGCTATGATCACCACTTGCTGGCAGCAACACACCAGTTCAGTCTTGGGCAGCCAGGGTTTCCCCAAGCCTTGCTAATGTACAACAATTGCATAAAGTAAATTTACAGGGATTTTTACCCTCTTCCCAGACTCAGATGGACCAGTCTTGTCCCAAGTAGATGAAGTCAATCAGTGTTCTTGCTAGCCCTCAGGCCCTGCAGCATCCTTAGCAAGAAGCTCAGTGAGATTGAGGGGCAGGAGATCAGGGCAGAGCAGCCATAACTCACCTGGGGACAGACTCTACCTTTTTCCTCAGCCCAGGGAAATCCTGCTCCTCAACACAGTTGAAGTTTGACACAAATCATGTTTTTGACAGAGACACTGGGAAATTATCCATTCCTTAGTATTTCCCTAAGACACAGAACAAAAACCTCTTTGTGCAGTACATGACTGTCCTAACCAAAGATGAACACACTACAGTGTAAGCCACACCCTGGTGATCATAACACAATCACACCTGCCAGGAGAAGAGACCAAACATGTGACATTTACTAAAGCCAAAGTCAAAAACTAAATGCATATAACAAACCAAAACCTCCTCTGCTAGCCTGTCACATTCATTTCCATTCTTTTGTACTGATCACGAATCAACTGCATCAATCTGTACATTAAAAAGGATTTTTTTTTTTTTAATGTAAGATTTAAGGGTTTCTGAGTCAAGATGGCAGGATGCTATTATTGTCAACCAGTACTACTCTGGAGAAAAATGTTTAGATGAAAGTCAATAAGGAACCAAGTACAATGCTAACTTCAAGTACAAGGAATAGTGGATATACCTGAAAAAAACCAGTACCTCAAGGACATTAAGAATGCAGAGCACAGTACTACACATCACATTCGTTGAAGATAAACATTTTAAGATGCTTCAAATATGTCACATCTTAGCTGAACACAGCAATACTATAATTTCCTGAGACAAAATATAAAAGTATGAAGACTGAGTAAACCAAGCACAGTTCACAAATGCATACAAGCAACTGATTCTTGAACTTACTTTATTTTTCTCTGCATAAGGAACCCTGCACAGGCAATTCAAATTAAAACAAAATAAATATGTGAATATTCATGTAAAACTGTCCTTGCTAATGAACAATTATACACAATGTACAACTCTTCATGTTCACTGGGAGGGCGTACAAACGTATTATTTCCAACAAAAATGCACCAAGATGTCTCCATGCAAACTTATCAAAAGTGACCCAAAAAGGAGAAAAAAACCCTAATTGATCATACTTTTTTTCATTTTCCTTTTTTTTTTTTTTTTACAATCACAAAAAAAATCTAATTTATTTTTGTTACATTTGGAGTAACTAAAGTGTGGCCACTGTCTATTAACATCTGGTTTTACTCTCCTAAAACATCTATGGTTACTGTAAAACTATGTCAACAATGAATTGGACTTAGGGCACTATTTGTAGTAAAAGGAAGATGATTTTGTTCACAGAATGTTAATAATCTGTGTCTGAGCCCTCTGCATTGTCCACATTCCTTGAGAGCATATAATTGTCCATGTCTATAGACCTGCAATTATTGATTGCATAGCGCAAACGCTCTGCCATGATTAGTTGACTGGAGTAAGGTGGGAGCCTCAGTTGAAAGAAACAAGTCTGTGAGGTAGGCAAGCTGTCGTAAGGCTGTGGAAATGAATAAAAGGTGGACACTGTTAAGTTGTGAATGAAGCAAAAAATAAAACACATCCATATTTCATTGCCCCCTTCCTTTCTTGCCTCAATCAGTCACCATTTTCACAATCTATCTCCAAATTCCTTTTAAGAAGCAGACTAGCCTCTCTTGTTCCATCCTTAAGTGTGAGCAAAACAATGGTGTATCACCTGCTCTGTAAATAATTCAACTCACTCATGACATTCAATAATTTGTAACATTGACTATACTACTGTGTAGCACCCCACTGGAAGATACCAAGCAACATTTAAATTACGTATCACAGTGTGCCCTAACATAAGGGACACCTAACTAAAGACGATAGTCAAACCACTTAGATTTTGCCAAGTTTTTGACTCATGTAGTTCAGAGAACATGCTTTCACTGCACAAAACCTAGAAACAATGACAAATGAAGGCAATCCTATATACTTTATGATCTAATATAGTTTAAAGTCCCTTCCAACACAAATCATTCCATGATTCTATAATAGCATAAGCTCACTGCCATGGTATTAAGAAGTTAAGAGCTCAGCAGTGATCACATACTGCCACTTACACAGATTTAAAACTTTAAAAATACAAACAGGAGTGAAAATGATCAGACAACAAAAGAGATTGGAACAGAAAATTACTGTGGACAAGTTGTAATAAAAGAAGGGTTGATTCTCATGCAAGAGCTTGTCTTGATCTCCAAACAGAACTATCATAAAGGCACCAAATTAATTGAGATTAAATTAATATAGTGTATATACTTCTACACAATTAAAATGCCTGGGCTTAATAACTCAGAGCATATCCCATCCCACTTTCTCTGTGAATTTATAATTATGGAAATGTGTTTCCTTTTGCCAAAGGACTAAACAGGAATAAATATAGAAAAGAAAACAGTCTTACCCTATCAACCTTCATTATTTGGAATCGCTGAGAGATATCAGCTGTGTTGGCTGGCAATCGAGATCTTCCTGACACAAACCTCATGAAAAGGACCCTCTCCTCATTTGAAAATTCTTCAAGGGTATGCCAGAACCACTGGACTAGCTGATGCTGCTCATCAACTTCCCTATATCGCACAACTTTCTTCAGAACTTCAACTGATATTTCTGGCATTCCACAGACCATTTGCTCCAACTGCTTGGCAGTCAGAAGAGACAACAAAGGAACTGGAACAATCCAAGACATTCCTTCTCTTACAGCAGCCACCTATTGCCCAAAAAAGAAGAGACATTGGAAGTACAATTTTCTTACCTTTGCCACTTACTGTATCACCCAAATACAAAAGTAACATGTCAGCTGAGAAATGGGATAAAAAGAGAATTATAAAACATCTAGTAAACACAACACATATGCATCCCCTGTAATGGCTGGCTGCTTTCTCAAAATCCTGAAGAGTATTACAGCTATTTAACATTGTAACTGCACATTACAGAATGTGTTCTGATACAAAAGAGAACTTTAAAAAGACAAGTTTGCAACACAAATGATGATGGCTAAACCAAAAATGAGTTTTAAGTACCACACACTTGAGCTGGAACAGAGTCACACTTATAAGAAGTCCATGCTTGCCCTAGAAGACTTAGGATTTACTACCCCTGATGCAAAAGTTACTTTTCTAAAGCTGATAATATCATGTATGCATTTATATCTTGAGAAAAAGGAAAAGAATTTTCCTAGCATCTAATTAGCGTCCTACTTTCACAAGCTTTGCTATCCAAATGACATTATTATGCCAAAGTACACAAATAGGTAATTAACGCTTCTTAAAACAGATCATGAAATATTCGTAGCTTCTGTGCTACAGCAGAAAAGTGTTTGAAGTTAAACAAATGTTTGTCAGAAATTTCATTTATCTCTTGTCTGTGTTGCTATGATGTCTAACAGTAGACAGTGTGCACAATTGCAGGTTATCTTCTTCAATGGGATTCCCAGTTGCAGTGGGACTACTGTAATGCAAGACAAGTTCTGACTTCTTTTGTCAGCTGAGTAACTATTAAGAACATTAGGACAACTTTAAAACAAAACCCCAGAACACTGAGTTAAAAAAAGCCACAGGGACTCAAGCGAGATACAGAAAGCCAAGCTGTTGTTACTCCCTCCTACACTGCAGTGGAAAATTGCACAAATCACACCCACTGTTGGCAGTAGCAAGGAGGACAGGGGTCACACAGATTCTTACCTGACGGTCCATTTCATGGAGTCTATACTCAATTGCCCGCTCCACGTATTCTTTCCTGTTTGAAAAGGTAAGTGGAATACTGTTCCCTCCAGGGATTATGGGAACCATTTTACCATCAGCACTTTGGCCAACAAAAGAATCTAAAGGAATCATCTGTCAAGCAAAACAGGGAAAGTACATTTAGTAGTAAGCCACTCTAGTGATCTAAGTTTAATATTTTATTATAGTTGTAGGTGACTGATAGCAAGATCACAAATTGCTTCCAAATGAACAAGTGCTTCTTATGCCACTAATAGAAATATTGAATTATAAAAATACTGAAGTTAAAGTCAACATGACAGAGTAACTGCCTTCAAAATAAACCTAAAACTTCAACTTTCCTATCTTACCTCATGGAAATTTTCTTCAGTAATCCCACTGTCTTCAATGTGAAGAATGCTGTTGAGGGTCTGCACATAGAGCAGATCTACCTCCTCCAAATCCTCCAAGATGAGTGGGATACAACAAAGTTGCTTCCAGACCATTGGAGCCAAATGAAGATCTAATGGCTTTTTTGTACGAATAGCTACACCCATGAGAATGCCCAAGAATTTAAACTGCATCAGATGTTCATCTAAACATGCTGAAGGGTTAAAGAGAAACCTGAAAGAAAAAGAATCAGTGGAAATACTCTACTATCATTTCTATGCTACTTCAGTAAAAGACAAAGCATTTCTAAGCAGAGCATAGTAACTGGCAACATGATTAACAACAGCAAAGCATGCCCAAATTAAAAGATCATTATCTTTAGCTGTTAAAATAAAGAAGGCCAAGACAGGCAGAACTAATCCTGACCACAAAGGGCACCATTCCTGCTGTTACTCTGAATTCTGCATCAGCAGTCCAGCAAGTTCACATTAAAATCATGCCCTCTCCTCCACAATAAAGTAACACCACTACCTGAAGGAAAAAATGCACTAGAGAGAAACATGAAGTCTCATTACTTGGTATAAAATGGTTAATAAAAGATGTTAATTTTCACTCACTAACATCTGCAATAAAAGCACAACTTACCTATCCCTATTGTAGCCTACTTCAGCTGTAGCATTTGGGGAAGGAATTAGCAAGTCTACTATTCCAGTTTCCAGTTCCTTAAAAATCAACAACAAAAAAAAGCCTTCTCAGACACAGGGATAACAAACCTATTACAGAAATATTCTTACATTACAACTCTTTAGGAAAGAACCCAGGTCCCCAGCCCTCAAGTCCCTACCTGAATCAACCCTCCTCTAGTCTTAGAGGTGTCAGAAATTCCATTAATAAATGGAGTTCTTCGGTTTCTTCCATCCTGTATCCTAATTCTAACTTCAGTGTCAGCTCCAGCACTATCCATAGCGGTAGCCCTGTTCCAGACTAAGCAGATACACTAATTGTCCTCACTAATCCTCATTCTTTGGGTTTTGAGGCTCCCAGAAGAATAGAATTTCTCCAGTCAGCATTTACTTTGAATCCTTCTCCTGGCTACCATCACAGTTGTGTCACAGGGCTGAGACATCTTTCAAACTCTAGGCAGCACATGTTAGCACTGACCAGCTTTTATCTTAGTTCTGCTAGTCTGAAGCCTTCAGCTTCCAGAGGAATCTGAAAAGAGAGCTATGTTGACAACAGCAACAACATCCTGTTAACAGGCAAAATGTGCTACTGATCTCTTTTCCAGCACTGAATCTAAACAGTGACAAGTATCTTTGGCCATGTGAGAAACACCTTCCTGAGGTGTTTCTGCATTGCATGCATGGAATGCATTGGAATCTGTTCAACATCTTCATCAGTGGTGTTGATGAGGGGACAGAGTGTCTGCTCAGCAAGTTTGCTGATGATACCAAACTGGGAGGCTTGGTTACGCCTGAAGGTTGTGCGGCCATTCAGCTAGAGTTGGACAGACTGGAAAGCTGGGCAAAGAGGAACCTAATGAGGTTCAACAAAGGTAAGTGCAGAGTCCTGCATCTAGGAAGGAATAATAAACTGCACCAGTACAGATTAGGAGGTGATACGCTAGAGAGCAGCGCTGTGGAGAAGGACCTGGGAGTCCTGGTGGATAACAAGTTATCCATGGGACAGCAATATGCCCTTGTGGCCAAGAGGGCCAATGGGATCCTGGGGTGCATTAAGAGGAGCGTGGCCATCAGATTTAAGGAGGTTCTCCTCCCCCTCTACTCTGCCCTGGTGAGACCTCACCTGGAATATTGTGTCCAGTTTTGGGCTCCCCAGTTCAAGAAGGACAGGGATCTACTTGACAAAGTTCAACAGAGGGCTACGGGGATGATTAAGGGACTGGAGAACGTGCCCTGTGAGGAGAGGCTGAGACCTGGGGCTTTTTAGTCTGAAGAAGACTAAGAGAGGGAGTTTAATAGATGTTTATAAAGATCTGAGGCCTGGGTGTCAAGATGGATGGGACAGGCTCTGCTCAGTTGCACCCTGTGACAGGACAAGGGGCAATGGATATAAACTACAGCACAGGAGGTTCCACCTCAATTTGAGGAGGAACTTCTTCACTGTGAGGATCACAAAGCACTGGAACAGGCTCCCCAGAGAGGCTGTGGAGTCTCCTTCTCTGGAGACTTTCAAGACCCATCTGGACTCGTTCCTGTACAACCTGCGCTAGATTCTATGGTCCTGCTCTGGCAGATGTGTTGGAGGTCCCTTCCAACCCCTAATATCCTGTGATCCTGTGAACTTTTCTTATAGAATATATAGGCTGCACAGAATATGAACTGCAAAATGCTCCAAGGATGTCTAGGAGCAGTCTCAGAATTTTGAGGGGTCTGCTGTAATACCAGTAATAGTGTGGCCTTATGGTATATCTTTGCCACAACCCAGAAAGATTTCTTTATCTTCAAAGACATCCCTGAACAGGCAGTCTAGTGCTGTTGCTCAGGACTGAAGAACAGGTATTTGCTTCGCTGAAAAAAGGAATCTGAAAAACACTAAAAGCCACCAGAAAGAACAAGACCTCCACCCAGGTATTTTGAACTAACGGCCTTTTCATACCTGACACATTTCTGTAATAGTGTCATCAAACACTCCGCCTGCATCATCAGCTCCTTCTCCAACCAGTTTCACTTTCCAGGCACGGGAAGGCAGGCGAAGGTCTGATGCATTCAGCTTTACTACTTGTCTTGCTATCTGTACAAAAATGGGCTTGCATTTCCGACCTCTTTCAAAAAAACAAGAGAGACAGCCATACAATGTAACTCATGAACACACGATGCTACTGCAGTCACTTGATTTACAAATGCGTAGAGAGAGATCTCAGCATAACAAAAATTATGGAAAATGTGTCAATATTGGTTTGAGGTCTAATACAAGGCCTATGAAAACAAGACTGACCTGGTTGATATCCTCTTCACAGTAATCTGTGGCCCATAGTTCTTCCCTTGAACCATAGTTTTTCCTATAGAGCGTACCATGGGGAGTGTGTATACTCGTGGTGCTAGCAAGGGCCTTAGCTGTCCTTGAACTATTCCCCATGTTCCAGCATTGTAATGTGATGTACTGTTCTGCAATAAAGCAGGATGAGAAATAAACATTAAGAAAGGACATAAACTCAATTGTTTACAGAACAGCAGTCTTCACAGTAATCACTAGCACTTCAGTGTTTCACTTTTTGGTTTTAGCTTTGAGGCTAATAAATTTTTGGAACCTGAAGCACTGAGACGTCAACGTTAGAATAAGTGAAAACAAATGACGATACTTTGACAAAGTTTGCTTTAATTGAGGCTTATGCATTTTTTACTACAAAACCCTGTAGAACTGGGTATTCAGAAACTGTCCAGAGACACAGCTTAACAGAGCATAGCTGCACTGTTTTTTCCCAAATGGAATTTTACCTGGTTATTGGGACTGAGGTTCAGTAATCTCCATGAAGAGTACATGAGGTCAGAAAAATGGTACAGCAGTCTGAGCCTTGCCCTTACTGTATGAATGCTCACTTCTTTCAGTGCCCCATACTGTGGTGGAATGGCATCAGGTAAACCAAGCTGTAAAGGCACTGAAACACCTGCCCCAGAAAAAGAAAAGAAAGCATTATTTGATTAAGGGGACATGTACTGCTTTCAGCTGGGAGGGAGCAGATTTTCTTTGCAGTAGGCTTGTACAGTGCTTAGCTGCCTACTGGAGTTAAACCATGACAGCAACAAAATGAGGAAACTTAAGTTTCTTAATTTGAAAAACTGGAAGGATATAAACCAAAACATTTGCACTCATCCCCCAAGAAACACAAAGACTATAAAATAACAGCCATACAAACAATCTCAGTTCTTCACCTGGAGCTCTTGGTGGAACAGGGGGAGCTGTCCAGGCAGCACTGTGGCATCGTCCTGCCGAAATCTGTCGAACGTTCTTTCCTTGCAGGACTGTTATTAGGGTTGGTTCTCTCACATGGTTTGTATGGCCCAGACCAAGCTGAAAATTCGTAACAGATGTAAAAGGCACAAAGAAGAATCAACAACTGTGATGATACTTCTATAATTCCCTAAGTAAAAATTCGGAGCAAGTGATAAGAAACGGTACTTATCTACAGCATATACTGGGATAAAAAGTGTCATACGTATTTTATTGTGCTAGCATTTACCTTTTCTCTTTAATAGAATACTGCATCCACACTCTATAGCGGCAGCAGATCTAGTTGTCAGAGAGACCTTAAAACATCTAGAGATTGTTTGCAAGCTCATTTGCAGACTGAGGAACTAATCTATGCTGCTAAGCCATCTATGTTGCACAGTCTTTTTCATGCATACACAATAGAGCTTATGTGTCTCTTCCATGCAATTTAAGTACCATCTTTGTCCTAGCACATAAATTCTTACAATTGTGTTTATGAAAATGCAATTTGAGTAAAAAGAAAAATTTACTGAAGCTATTCTGACTTGTTACTCAGTTTCATATCATATTCGGATTTCATATTGTACTGGAAAGTACAATTATAGCCTCATAAAGGTCAGGAACAGAGAGGGAGCAGTACATACCTGCCCTTCAGAGTTGCTACCCCAAGCATACACATCCCCAGTAGATGACAACGCTAGTGTATGCTCTGCTCCCACAGCTATGTCTTCAATGAAGATTCCTGACAGTACTGGAACTTGTTGAGGTCTGTTATGATTTCGAGCACGACCTTCTGGCAAACCTATCAAGCGATCTAAAATTGAAAGCACATGTATATGCATGTAAAGAACATTAAAATGTTAATTTTACTTGCAGGCAGGATTCAGGAAGGAACAAAAAGCACTTCTACATACTTATTAAAATAAGGACTTCTGTATCTAAATGTGTGGTTTTATAATACACGAGAAGTTTAAACATGTTTAATTCAGTGCACTTGGAAATTCTCCTGTTCAGACTTTTAAACAACTAGTGCACACGTATGATTTACTAGAGAATGTACATTTTTAAGTAACCTGATTTTTTCAGATGTAAAAATCCAACGAAGTTTTAAAAAAGCACTCTTCAAAAAGTAAATTAGTAAACTGAAAGTCTATACTGAGATCAAACTAGAGAGAGCTTCAAATCTTGACTTTAAATGTATGTTAAAATTGCATTGTTGAAGTTCCAAAATTCAGATTAGGGCAGCACCAAATATAAAAAGTACCATTAGATCAGTTTTATAATGCATGTATCTTAACATTCTTCTTTTTAACTTGCAATGCACACAAACCTATAGATGAAAGGGTTCAAATACCATGTTGTCCTACCTTGTCCAAAAGTATATACATGACCATCTTTCGTCAGTGCAACAGAGAACTGGGTTCCACAGGCAACTTTTTTAATTCCAATTCCACAAAGAATATCCACTTTCTAAGGGATAAGTGAAAGAAGAAACAGCTATGGTATTATGAGGACATAAACTGTAAATAACCATGAATTTTATCTGTAACTCCAGCTTCCAAAAAGAAACATTATAGTTTCCTCTGTGCAATACACACAACGTAGGATTACTCTAATTAATGCTTATAAATTAGCACAGGAAACTGAGACAAAGTTTTCTCTTTGTTTTTAATGGAATTAACACCTTATTCTATATATAACGATTGAAAACACCTTTTTGTTTTACTGGGGTCGGGGGTGTGGTAAGAGAGAAAGCAGATGAAGGTATAAATAAGCATCTCCCTAGATTCCAAAATAAGAAAGCTCTCCTCTTTAAGCCAATACTTAATTTTTTGCTACTTGTTTTGACATTGAGATAAGGCCATTATCCTTTAAAGTCTCAGAGTCAGCAAAAGATATAATCAGAATTATTTATGCCAGTTTGTATTACAACAGTAGATGGAATTACTAATTTAACTTCTGAGCAGTCTGAACAGTGTGTAGTATGTTGTAACATCACTGAAAATTCATACAAAGAATAATTTCTCTACGAATTCTAACCTGTGGTGACGATTTGGCAGTGGAATTCCCCAAACCAAGTTTACCATAATCTCCATCTCCAAAAGCCCAAACCATTGAGCCATCTGTTGACACAGCTACAGTATGATTGAGTCCACAGGCCACCTGGTTGAGAGAAATATGTTACTACAACAGCTTTGGCTAACACAGTACTAACTCAAACATCCAAACTACCTTTAAGAAAAGAAACATCCTGTTTAAAAAAAAAAAAAAAACAACAAAACAAAACAGTAAGCTTTTAAAACCATTACAACTTCCCTTGCTTATCAGTGTTTTTATTAAAGACATTTACAATCATGGTGGTACTCTCTAAGTATTAGCTTCCTCTCAGCTCCTAGACGCAAAGGACAGTATTTTGCTATGCATGCTCACTGTTTAACAGTTTTGCAGATCAAGAGAGTCAGGGAAGCAATTACGAAAAAAAAATAATTACATAGTGAAATTCTGCCATTATAATCAAAATAAAAGCCAAGGTTAAAATAACCCAGAGCACTTAAATGTTCAAAACATCAACTTCAAACAAAGATATATTGCTAATTTTAGATAAACCATGCCTGTCCAATCTGGTAACCTTCCAGCGCTGTCACTCTTTCTGGAAGTTTCTTATTGGAAGTATTTCCAAGTCCTAAGCGACCATAATCACCATTTCCAAATGTAAAAAGTTTGCCATCTGCTGTCACCACAGCTGAGTGTTTGAAGCCACAGGACATCTGGAAGGAACGTAATTTTTACATATATTTTAAATTTGGAGGGAAAACTGTATTAGCTATTACACATAAATATGTAATACCTATTCCTCCCCTAAACTATAACCGTTTTACAAAGAGCTAAACCACAGATATTTTAGTATTAATGATTTCTCCAACAACCCATCTTTTATTCCTCTCAACAGTAACACTGTGCAGGAGGAAAGGTGGAAAAAGGATTTCAGGTGTTTACTTTTATCAGCTGCTGTTTTCCATAAGCAGATTGCTTTTCTTATAAGAATACTTTGTACGTAATTTATGAAGAAATCTCCAGTCAAAGCCAAGTAAGGTTTTTTACATTGTTATAATGCGCACTTAAGAGTTGGTCTTGGTGTCTTGTTTTGTAGGTCAAAGATAAGGACCAAAGGAAGCTTCTAAGTCGTGTCTGTATTTTGATAATTTTCTGATCATCTCTTTCTTCCCTGCTCTAATTTTCAGTTTTCTCCAGTCAATTAACATAGACATCATCAATGACATTAACATTCCTCAACATGAAATTATCAGCTTGGTTCATAACACTCTGAGAAGTAAAATGCTGCATGTTTTCATTCAGCATGTGTATTCAGACTGTCAAGATTGACAATGACCCTGGAATGTTCCTGGCACTATGCCTGCAGTTTGTAGGAGACACACACACCAAAAAAAAAAAAAAAAATTTCGGAACCTGCACCACTTCTTCTCCTTGCAGAGCCTCTATTTGTCTAGGCCTGCGCTGCCTGTCGCTGTTCCCATGTCCCAGTTTGCCATAATCTCCATCTCCCCAGCTAAAGACTTCCCCACTTTCTGTTAAAGCCATGGAATGTCCATCAGATCCACAAGAGGTCACCAGCTGTGTTACAACAAAGCCTGTTAAAGAAAAGTAAGAAAGCAAAGTTTAGAATGAATTATGATAAACTCTTAACACACATTTATCCAAGTGCCCCTAGAAGTAGACAGTTAAGTCTGGGGAAATGAACAAACCATAACAGTTTTCCTCTGCAGCAATTTCTTTTTATTTTGAACAAAACTTCTCTCTTCTCATGTAAAACCTACGCTTCTGCTCTGCCCTTAGTTTTGAAATGAAAAGTTCCTATCTTGAGCAAACACTTTTCATTGAAGCACTCTTAAAATTAAGGAAATCGTAAGGAAAAATTAACATCTATAGTTTATCTGTTCCATTTTTTAAAGACTACAATGTCATAATGCATAAATCTGCAAAAACAGCATGCACACAAATAATTACATTAATGACCAAAATGCTTATTGGTGCTCTATCAATTGCCTCATTTCTAATCCAACAATTCTACCTTGCAGTGCTGAAATGACTGTTAACACATGAAGATCATCAGAATTTCCTTGTCCCAGTCGCCCATAGCTCCCTTCTCCACAAGCCAAAATGGTGCCGTTAGCTTGAATGACAAAAGTACAATTCTGACCACAAACAACCTGGTTTAGAAAGACATAAAAGAATGTTAAGGATTTTTGTGTTGGATGCAGCAACATTTTATTACCTGTATTACAATGTACAATCTCCTTTTCAGGTTTTTCCTTTGTAATTGTATCAAGACAACTGACTCTTTCATCACACTGGAAAATCTTTGTGATGACCCTATTACCAGAAGACTTCACTTACTTCATGCTTGATGGAATTTGGTTTTTTTTTATCCCATCAAAACATAATAAAACTCATGTCATTGAAATTTGCTACTAATGTTGGCAAACTTTAATCCAGTGGGAGAAATCCCAGTGTACTCCCACCTGAGATTCAGCTTTCACATTTCCAGCCTGAAGGTCAACAGCATTTCAGAGAACAAATCCAGCCCATGTACTGTGTCAAAGCTGTGCAGGTATTTTCAATTCACACTCTTACTAAACAATTCTGGCTTGCTAGATTTCAGTGGCTTTTTTGGTTTGAATTTGTCAAATAATTAAAAGAATTTCTCTTTATAGTGAAAGCACATGTTTTGGGGGTACTCGACTGTCATTTCCACTAACAAATTCAGAAGATATTTAGTGAGAGATTTTGACAAACTGTATAAACAATACATGAAAATCAATAAATCGTGACTTTTGAAGTGATCACCTGCTGAGCCTGAGAGAACGAAGGTGCTGCTACTGGTATCATGACATTTCTACCAGCTTCTGCTAACTGCCCATGTCTTCCTGCTCCCCACAGATATACATCACATTTGCCTCCCAAGTGCCAATCCTATGAAACAGCATGAAAGAACACTTTAGAACAAAAGTACTTTCAATAGCTTACAACATTTAAAAAGAATTAAAAAACCCCCAAAAGACAAAAACCAAATCATCAATTTTACTAACCTCTGGCCTTGACGTTGCCCAAGACATTATCTGTTCATCCATACCATTGATCCATTTACTGTTATCCTACACAACAAAAGCTGTAGTTACCACATTTGCTTCAAGAGATGCATATTGTTTTTATCACACAATAAATATTTTATTTATGTAATGTAATACACATTTTCCTTTCTAAGCACAACACAGACATTCAAATTACTCTGAATGGTATAGTAATAAGACTGAATATGTGCAGACTCCAATACTTTATTTTAGTCCATGGGTGAAATTTATTTCTATCTAGCAATGAGTTATCTGTCACTTGCAATCCAAACCAAAACAGGAAAGACTAAATTCATGATGGAGTCATCTTTTCCTATTTACTGATGCTTAAGGCTTTTTTGAAGTTTTAATTGCAAACACTGGCTTAAAATACTACAAGCTTGCTGACAAGAAAATCCGTAATCCAAAATTTCTAGCTAAATAACCTGGTGTAAAAATGTGCCAAACTTTTACTCTAAATAGCATTGTAAAGCTCTAAATTTCTTGCTTCTGGCATATAAAAAAATTACTGCTTCAGTTTTGAGTCGTTTCAGGTTTCTGTGCTCGTAACACACAGAGAACAACCTTTATAGTATATTCTAACCAGTTAATTAAAAAATAAACCTGCAGTTATTGTTGGTGCTTATGTTACTGAATCTGAATCTTTACAGCATGACACCATATGCTCAATAATCATTAGCTTTGCTGCTGAGACAACACAGCACATTTTACCATTAGGAGAGTGAGTTCATCTTCTGGAACAGGCTCCAGGTCTGGAACAGTGAAAGATTCTGGGAACTGCGCTCCTTTGGCCAGGGCTTCAGCAGCTTTTATGGTAGTAGAGAAACACTCTAGCCAGGCCCATTCTGTGGGATTCCAGGCTGAAGGATCAGGGAGGCAGTTCTGGTGATGAGGCGGCACAGGAGGATTGCACAAGAGCTGATCTAGGTGAAGGCCTACAGCAAGTGATGCTAAGCACTGCATATAAGGACTATGAACAAGCTGGTCTCCACAAACAACATGTGGCTAAAGGTGAAGAGGATGGGGGAGAGAAATTGAACAAGCAGTTAGAAATATATATCTATCAATTCAGAAACAGGAATCCCTCAAAGCTTGTGGAAAAACACTTTCCTTCATGCTTAATCAAAGGTTTCCAAATATTTTGAACATTCACAAATTAGGAGACTACTAACTTAGAGTACTGAAATTTGCAAATAAGATGTAGGAATGTCTCCTGGGTTATCTGTGGTGAAAGATTGAAAGCAGCAGAGATTTGAGAAGCAACCTCATATCAGACATTTTTATCGTTTGCAATATCTCTTCTTACCTTCTCATAAGCATACTGTTCCTGAAGCATGATTGGCAAACGTTCCAAGAAAGCTCGCATGCAGGGAGCCATATTTAATCCTAGAACTCCTTGTTGTTTCAGTGCAGTCCTACATGTTGCAAGGACGTGATTGGAAGATATCCACTCTGATGTACAGTTCACTACCATCACATCCTGTTTAACAGCAGTCACAAGACACATCACAAATTGAAAGATCAGAAAAAGCTTCACTGCAAGGGCCAGAAAACACAAAATCTTTGTCTCTGTTGGTGAATAATCTGCTGACAAACACTATGGAGTAGCCATCTCCCTTTGCCACTTCCTCACATTCTCATGGCAACACTATGAGTATCACGCTAAGCAGGAAAGCAAACATAGTAACAAGCAGAATTCGTTTTAGTGAATGCTGTAACCTTGATTTGGGATTTAGTTTAGGTCTAACTTTAATTTAGGATTTGCCTAGCAAAATGACTTTCAATATTTGGTTTGAATTCAGAGAAGACTTCCAAAGAATCCCAAAATACTTAGAACCACATGCAGCATGACTCTACCAGCAGTCATAACTTGTGCCACATTTATCTTCATTCATAAAAAAGTACCATCTTTTGGAAAAATCAACTTGTATGAAACAACAAGTAGTGAAACTTTTGTTCACATGTCAGTAGTTCCAGATATAGCCAACACTGAGGTAAATTCTTCCTCTGTAAAAATCTCTAAGGTTCAGGCTGCTTTAGATTAAGTCAGACAGCTGAAGCATCTTACTTGCTAGGGGAAATGAAACATTTATTTGAGTTTTCTGCCTGTTTTTGTTGTCCCTTTATAGCTGCTGTCATAAAAAGAGAAGCTGATGCAGCTGGTGTGCAGGATCCTTTATAATCACTGTCTGGGAAAGAGTCCACCTTGCCCCCGCTGAATTAAATATGAGGTATTGTTTAACAAACTCTGCTGTTTCTAGGGTTAAGTGATGGCTGAAAGTCAAAAAGTTAAATAAATACTTCTATCTGCATATTTCTAAAAACAAAAACAAAAAAAGAAAAGAAAGGAAAACTCCCTTTTATTAAAAAAAAATTGCAATGAATGTTAATTTAAAACACAGTGTCACCTTTGATCTATTAGAGCAAGCAGCTACTCCAACTTCAGGTATCCATACTGCAGTCTGAATAGCTCCAGAGCCTATCACAACACTCTGCAATACTGAGCCATCCTAAGGAAAGAAGTAGTTTGAGTCAGTGTGCATACACAGCTACTTTTCTCTTTAAATGCATACAATCACATCTCTAAGGGATGATATTCTCCCAAGCTGTTTAATAGTTATTTTTGAAAAAATAAATGTTTATACTGAAAGAAAAAAAAACCCCTAAATCTAGCATTTTTATCATGTTAAGGAGAAAATTAAGGATTTAAAGGTGTTCAATAATCAACATTATCTGACTGTTGGGCAAGTTATCAAAGGTAAACTATAAAGAGAGAGTGACTGCAAAGCTTAACTAACATGACCAAACCTACAGAATGAATCAGAAGTAGAACCACAAAATCTAAAATGCTTCAGTGTTAAGTACAACATCAATTTATATTTCATTATAAATAATTTTATACCATTAATTTATACCATGCTGTACAGTTTCTAACATACTGGAAAGAAAAAAGAAGGCAAGCTAGTCTTATGCTTTGAGTCTTTTAGATACTCATACTAAAAGAATGAACTAAGCCATGACAAAGATGGTCTTACCCGCAAAGACCAAATATTCATGAGCCCACCAAGTCCACCAGATACTAATGCCAGTCCATCAGGGCTGAATGCAACAGTGCGAACAGGAGTAATATGTCCTCTCAGCTGAAATACACACTTGACTTCCACTGCTTTTCTGTATCCATCCTGCAAATTATTTAGCAGTTACACAACACTGAACTACTTACAGAAAATAGAGCAGTTAAACAGCTGCTGTAGTCTGCAAAAAATACTGACCACCACTAGAGATGGCATCACTTCCACAAGAGACCAGCACTATGATAATATTTTCCAAATACCTTTGCCACATTATTAGCTTTGCTCTGCTTGCGAAATGTCAATGTTACAAAATATACTACAATTTATGCAAATTAAATTAATCTTGACTTAATTTGACCAAGCAAAAATGTTAAACTCATTACGTTTTAGTAAAAATTTATTGCCTTTTATAAAATGAAAACATACCAAATGTCACCTTTAGTCAAAACAAATTTAAACCTGTGATTTTTCACTTCTTTTTCTGAAAATGCCTACACATATACAAATTAAATATAAATGTTTTTAGTGGGTGCTCTCTCACATTCTTCTCCTTCCCCAATTTCAGAAGAAGCAAAGAGAATTCCTTAAATACCAAGTTCATTCCTTTTACCTTGGCACTTGTTTCTTGGTCCCACCATCTTTCTGTACAAGTGGAACTGGACTGCAGTGTGATTACTATGTCCTGGGGAACAGTCCAGACACACACCAAACCATTGTGGCATCCTCTAAAGTCAGGATAAATCAGAAAAACAAAGTAAAGGTATTAACTGACAAAAATATCAATAGTCTGGTATTAACTTAAAACATCCATAGTCTTCACCCCCTTCCTATAAAACTATATGGTATCAATTAATCTAAAATGGAAATACGTGTTCCAGATGGATGCAGGCATTTTTTCTCCTATTCCTCCCCACCGTAGCTTTTCCATTTTTACTAGTAACATATTCTCAGAAAAAAATATTTGAATGAGGCAAAAAAATTTCAAGCAAGGTCACTGCAAACAGATCTCATGACCGAGAGAAAACAGCTGCCCACATGACAAGAGCCACTCTACCTGAACTCAGAAGCCTCATGGATTTCATGGCAACTGGCTTACTGAATAGATATTATTGAAAAACAATACAAAATTTTCTTTGCTCTGGACACTAAAGACTGATAGTAAAGACCTGCAAAAGAGCTACAGAAGCAACAAAACCCCCCAAACATACGTAGCTAGTAAAAGCTGCAGCTTGGGTCCTTTTCCTGGAAGGGCACACCAGGCAATGCCATTGACCAGAGCTGGATGAGACAGTGAATGCAGACGTCTCCAACATCCTCCCATATATCCCCACAGTTTCACTGTTTCTTCTTTGGCACATGTCAGGAGAATCTTACCAGTTGGATCCCACTTCATAGTAACAATCATATCCTATTGGATTTTGAATAATTACAAGTCAGTATTAAGTAATACAGTAAGAACAGAGAAAAATAGAACTATCAGAGCTAAAGTAGTGTTTAATTATTAGTAACAAAGAACGCTTTATTTACAAATAAATCCTTAGAGAGAGAGTTGCAATTGTGAAAGCTTAACAGTACTTTCCAGAACTATCAAATAAACCTAAAATCCTAGGTTCCTCAAGGAAACTAAAGGAAAAGCACAGAAAAAAACCCAAAACTCTTTTCATTGCACACTTTTCTCCATTACTTTGCACACTTTTTCTTGATTTCTTCACTCCCACCCTCTTTTTCTGTGTTACAAAATTGTAGCATGAATTATCTTAATGGTTAATAAATATATTAGGCAATGGGACATGCATCTTTGAGTCTAACTGAGGCAGAAGAGGAGAATAGCCCATAGCATAGCCTTACTGTCACAGCATGCCCAGTAATATGACTGCCACACTTCACATACCCAGAGCAGTTCATGGAAGCATCCAAGACACTTTTATTACATGTACACTTGAGGAATTCTCCTCTTTTAAGCTACCAAATAATTTATGGACTATTAATGACTTCCTATTACATACTAGCCAAGTAAAGGTTCAAAGCTTTGCAGCTGCATATTTAGAAAAACATCTTTTGCTTTGCACAGGAACTTAAGCTTTACAAAACCATGTGACATAACCAAAATTAAAATTAGTTATGAGTGCTTTCAGAAATCAGATTAGCTAGTTTTTAAAATTCAGACATGCATAGCTACATCTTTAACAAACTTCTGTTACTGCATGTACATACACTTCACAAACTCTGATAGCAAAAAAGACTTGAAAATTTATTTTTCCTTTTCATTTTTCAAATTTGGTAGACTGTTCCTTTAAAATATATTGTCTTTAATCAGTGTATCAAAAATAGGCAGGTATTCTTAAAATAATGGGCACTTGACTTTATAAAGAGCTATCAAATAGACAAAATAGCTTAAGCAGATCTTTACCTGTAAAAACTACGCATTAGTTCTAAAAAGACTAAATGTACCTTATGAGCATCAACTAGAATAATTCCTCCTTTTTCAAGTGGTTCCTTTGTTCCTATTAGCAATTTTCCATCTGAATAGCCAACTGCAAATGGTCTCTCTTCACTGAACCAGGCAAGGCATGTGACAGACACTATGTAAATGGACAACATAGAAATTAATTAAACTTAACTGAACTTCACCCCTGAAAAAACTGCAGAGCAATTGTTTAAAACATGCAGTGCATCACAACTTCCCGCCCTGTACCCCATGTTTTTTTTAATATACTTTTGATCTGAAAATTTTCTTAACTTGTATGGCAAACACAAAACTGAGTGCCACTGTAACGACAGCTGGTGAGATTGTTTTGTACTTTTTTCAGTCATCTTTTCATTAAAATAGCTGAATTTATATTCCAGACACGGTGAGAAGAACTATGTTACAGAAAACAAACAAAGGCAGACTGAATCCTATACATTTATCTGAGATAGGAATAATTCTAAGAAAAGCATTTAAAGGAACTTGAGCCTTTCTTAGCACATAGGTATTGCCTCACTTGATTCTGTCAAAAAAAATCTGCAAATATCTTGAAGCAGCAATATGCAAAACCACACGGTGCTACTAGAGGTGCGCTATTTGATTTCCCCTGGCACTGGAAATATAAAGGAAAGACGCCAATAACTCAGAAATTTAAAAGACACTGACTACGTGCTCTCCATAGACATAGCAGACACTCCATTTTATACAACGGAAAGGAATGTCAGGATTTCTCTAGGCTGCTACAAACTGCTTCCCTCCACTGCAAGGGGACTCACAGTGCAGATGGAGGTCCCACAACCTTTCTTTCTCCTATGAACACAAGTGAATGATGCTTGCAAGTAAGGTACCACAAGTTGTATCCCATGAACAATAATAACAAAATGAGATTCTAGATTTGCTTAATAAAAAAGGGAGAATACGATGGATTATTTTAAATTCTATTTAAATACTGGTACAGTCACCTACCATCTTTTCTGTAGCAGTGTTCCAGTTCTAGATGGTGCATGGTTGAAATATCTACAACTTCAATAAGACCAAGAGATCCATCCATACGACCAATTAATAACAATTCTGGAGCATCTCCTGTCCATGATGCAGCTGGCCCTTCTTCTGGCCAAGCTAGAGCAGATACCCAGTGAGGCTGAAGATCTAATAATCCTTTTCCTCCTAGGAGCCCAAAAAGGTGTTTAAAACTACTTCATCTTCATAAAGAGAATAAAACAATAAAAATACTTGCCATGGGAAAATATAAAGAGATCCTATTTAAAGCTAGGACACACTACAAAGCCATGTAAGTTCCAAGACTACAGAGCAGCTGTACACTGATCTATGCAGACATAAAATCTAGCTAACAAATCTCGATTATAATTTAGCCCATATAATTTTGTTAAGAAAGGTGTTAAGGAAGGAAGTGAAATTTTTCAGTACTCATTAAGTTTATACTTTTCCTGTGGACTGTCTATTAATGCAGGCAGTGAAATTGGTGATTTTCATAAGCACAAGTCAAGAGAATTAAGTTTCAGAGAAAAATCAAATGACAAAGTGATTAATTGTCTTCCTCTCAAAGAAGTTCTAAAGATAATGTCCTGGATTAGCCAACTACAGAAGAAATTACAGTAAAAGATTCCACTGTGGAATTCGAAAGAGCCTTTGTAGGATCAGGTTCAGTCCCCTCTGTCACAATGCAATGTCATAAGTTTATCTAATTAATTTTATAGGATTTGTCCCCCACTTCTTATTCCTCCTTATAAAATACGAGATCACAATCTTTTGAACATAAGAAGCTTCCTTAAAGTTGTTCATGGCCAATTTATTTACATTTCTTCTTGTGTCAACACTTTCCATTTGCTTACATAGCTGTTTTTAATTCCTCAGCTTCGGTTTATCTTCCGAATGTATTTATCCAGTAGCTCTTTTACTCAAAAAAATAAAGCGAGCTCACTCATTCTGCTCTTAGTAGAACACATTCCAGCTGGCTGATCACTCTAGCAATTCTTCCCTCTGAGTCAGTTTTCTGTTTACATGCATCTGTTGCATGTAGAGAGGTAACTTTTGCAAACTACTGGAAATCAGTACTTAAAGATAAAAAGCTGCAAAGAGCGATCAAGCCTCACACATAAACACTTCTGATCCAACACAAGGACTCATCTACTGCTCAGTTTTCTGTGGAATTAATGGTAAATCATAGGTCCGTTTGTGGTTAGTGCTTCTAACTAAAGCAATTTACAAGACATTCTGGATGATGGCAGGCATTTCAACCGGAGAGCACACACAAATACTTGGGTAAACAAAGATTCAGTAACTTAGCAGCTTCTCTCAAAATACGTTGCACCATAAAGTGTTTACAACTAGTTAAGAGCATACCATTGACTTGCCATATGTTCACCATCTTTTCTGTAGCTCCAGCCAGATACTTCCCACTGATGCTCCAACAAACAAGTGACAAACTAAGGTCACTAGGTGACCCTAGACCTTCTTCAGAATCACCTTCTCTATAATAGAATAAAATATTTTTAGAAGGGTATTTCCTTTAAGCAGACAGGAAAACAAAAAATCCATAAAGAGGTAAAACACAGAGTCCTCCTGCCATCACAGCAGATTTACCTAATACTTATTTCTGCTGATGCTTCTCTTTTCTATTTTGTAAGTTTTACAAAATGAGTTATTATTTCTACAGTAAAAAATCAAGTTAGGTTTTAATTAGAATATAAATGTAATTATGTTTAACTTTATTTATTTATATCTCAAACTGAGCATCTCTGGTGAGTGCAAAACTTCCTGGGAAGTTGTGAAATGAAAGAACAGCTTGGACAAAAGGAATGAATGAGGTACATCTTGTTCTCAGTTCTAGTTTAAACTCTTCCTCCTGTTACAACATTGAACATTGTTCTAATATTCTATTTTAAAGTTTGCTTTGGTTAACTGTAACGGGACCACTGCTATATTTTATTGTCCTTAAGGTACAGTCTCTACTGATTTCATTTAGGACAATGAAGGCTGTGTCATCACCAGGATATATGTTGTAGGCCAAATGTCCCCATACTTTTGAAGATAGAGGAAGACTACCTTTGATGTGATCATGCTCAAAGCAGGAGACATTTAATTTATGAATAAAGCAGGTAATGGGACGTTGTAACTATTATTAACAGTAACTTCCTAACATAACACATGCAAACATATTAACATTAAAAGTTAACCTAATAGGTTATCTATTAGGTTACTCCCTGTATCAGGGAGTAGTAAACCAGTAGCATTTAAATAGTATTTCTCCAAACTCCAGAGAAACAAAACATATTCTCACAGAAAGAAGAGAGAATCCTATCAAAAAGGCAGCATAATGCCTTTTCATGGGCTCATGTCTAAGGGCTAAACCCCAATAATTCTACCTTTACAAAAACCTGACACTTACCCACTGCAAAAAAACCCAAAACAATAAGAACTGTCTCACAGTTGTACTTGAAACCATTGCTGAGACTCCTAGCAATGAAGCCCATTAAAGTACTGAATTCTGAATCTACTGTACAGGGAGAACACTTTCGTGTCACATGAGTAACAGAAGTATTACTGTTGAAGTAAGATGCTACTCTCATCACTATCTTCTGAAGTCAAGTTACATCATTACACTTGTTTCTTTTAGGGAAGCATCTAACAGCAGCATAAAAGAACTAAAATGAACATGAAGCAACCTTCTAGTTCATTATTGTTTCTTCATTCTCCTGAGACAAACTCATTTAATCCTTCCTTGTTCTTCCTTCGTTTTTGGACGCATCCAAATGGCACAAAAGTACTTCCCAGGTATTCTCTTAAAAAAGAATTATGCTCAGTTCCTGAATCCCCAAAGTCACAAATACTTTTCTAAAACTAAACTCAAATGACCACGCTCATAATTAGCATGTTACTAGGTTTGAACTGTCCACTGGAAGCCACTTAAAGGATATTCACAGGGGTTTTAATGTAACAGTCCCTTACAGTTTTATTCTTTCACATTATATGAATTAAGAACACTTTTAAACAGCTTTAACATGACTCTTATTAAAGTTTTGCTTTCAATTTTAAGATATTTAATCTACTTTGCATGTCATAAAATGGCAACAGTCCCAGACAAAAAACATCAGTGCAGGAGATATTTCAGGATTGGCTCTTTCCATCACTTGCACATTTACAGCTTAAATTAAATATCTTACCATTATAAAGAATCAACTTACAGCTTGTTGAGCACACAGGTTTGCTGCAATGAATACTGCTTCTTTGTAACATTCCACACTCTAATGGTGCCATCATTTCCACTAGTCGCCAACAGTCCCTTTTTATTGCACCAAACACATGTCATGACCTACAAATATGAAAGTAATCATGGCAAAACTGGGATGTAAATCTAAAGCTTAGGTGTCCTTGTTTGCTCATATTAAGCAAGCATCAACCAACGGGACAGATCATTAACTGCATTATTGAAACACACTGTAACACTAAAACAAGATCTATTTTTCTAGTTTCCAAGCGTACTACAATGAACCATTCTTTAGAAGTATGCTAACACTTTTTCAGATCCATGTTCCACAGGCCACTACTGCACAGAGCATTGAACAAAGATGTTCACTACTATGACAGAGAAAGTAATGCAAATTAAGAAACAGTCTAAGAAAAGATTTTGGGTGATTTTGCTGCCTTCATGTACTCTAAGAACATGTTCACATTCCCTTTAACTGAAGCTTCAAAGAAGCTAAGCATTTTTCTGCATCAATGGTACCCTCAAGTAATAATGTACTTTTACCACCGAAAAATTATTTCTTGTGGGAAATCAATTCAGTCACTACATTTGTAAAATAATAATTTTACTTTTTCTCTATTCTACACAACAGAGCATTAAAATTCATGCAACTATGACAGAAATCATGCTTACCCTGTTCTGATGAGCCTCTAATTTTATGAAGGAACATTTTCGTAAGTCTCCCCCCATATCAGCGAGTGTCTGAGGAGTAGTTTGATTATCTCGATCATGTGCTGCGAGAGTTCGCACCAGCTGCTGAGCAGCCCACTGCCTATGTTGTGAAGATAACCTTGAGGAGAGGCAGCAAGCTGCTAGTGCATTAGCCAGCTCCAGAGGGCCTACAGCAGAAGGATCATAGGAAGGATGGGCATACAAATGGGCAATTAAACCTGCTTAAACAAAACAATGAGATGATGCCTAGATGAGTGCCAAACAAAATTACACAAATGAACACAGCATTAGCCACAATTCCCAGAAAAAGAAAGAGATTAACAAACATCTTACAAGAATGTTGCAATCACGTTAACTATTAAAAATCCCACTCTTCTGACACCAAGAGAAAAATAACTCATTTAAATGTCACAACAAACTCTTAAGACTAGCCTTATTCCTACCATATGGAAAATGGCTGCTCAAAGAACAAGCGCTTTCTGAAAAGGAAAACGCCACCTCTGACAGAGACAGACTGTTGTCACTGCTATGTCCTTTCCCCCCTTTAACAGCAAGAACCTGCTGCTGAGCTACAAAAGTTGTTTTTTGGCCCCTTCGCCTGTCACAGCAGAGACAGCATAGCTTTCTGCATTGGACAAATCAGTACTTTGGTGACAGTAATCAGCTGTTATTCCCCTTAATTTCATTAGGTGGCACAACGAAAGCTGAACATCTTTGGCCATATGGCTTTGAATACACACATGGCTCAGATTTTCTTTCAAGTCGCAAAAGAAGCAACTGTGTAATCAAATCACATTTCTAAGTAAAATTTTGGTATATACTACAAGGTTACTCTGATTAAAACAAGTTTTATATATTATATTCTATAGTTAGTTTCCCCTTAAATATAAGATTCAATAATTAGCATTTAAATAAACAACCTATATCATACCTTTCTTTTCAGTTTCTGCTTTATCATAGTTGGGCCTCAGTTTAGCCCCTTTGTCTGCTAACAGTGCTACAAGAGCTTGTGTAACCACAAAATTCGGAGATGTGACAAGTTTGTTTTCTTCTGCAATTCCTCTTAAAAAACTTGGCAAAAATTTTCGCTGAATTGGATCATCAACTGTTGTCAAGTTTACACCAGTTGCTGCAGAAATCAAATTCTAAAAATAAAGACAAGAAATTAAACACAACAAAGTAAAAAAAAAAAATCAGTTTTGGAAAATAATTTTAGTTGAACAAATAATGCAGAATTTTAAAGATATTCAACACATAATAAAATCCCTCATCCCATCCAACACTCCTATTTCTCTACAATGATTGTTCAAACTCAGGAGAATAATTACTCTGATTACTTATAATTTTCCTGATACATATGAAATCATGCTACACATTCACAGCTGTAGATCATCACTTCCTAAACATTAACAATCTGTCCCCTACACAGAGTTGGCTCAGTTAAAAACTGCAAAATTTTAACAAGAAAACTTATCAATACAAAAAGCACAAAAACACATCTGAAAAGAGAATTCAGCATAAAAGATATGAACTTGCTGTATTTTTACCACTAATAGAACACACTCTTGTGCAAAACCATAAAGAACAATTCCAAACAGATCCTCAAACTGAGGGCAGTCTCATCATAGCACAGAAGATAAAAGCACAACTTCTCAATATGTATTAAACGGATTGCTTCACCTGAAACATAGTTTAATGTAAGTATTTATGTTGAGTTAACAAGTCCTACCTGTGTACACAACTGCACCAGCAGCTTGGCAGCACTGGGAGTGTTTGATGCCAAACAACCTACTGCTGTACTCAGATAGGCAAGGCAGGATATCGGCTTGCTTGTTTTGCTGTGTATTCCTCTAGATCGCTCTGTTGAGCTTGAGGCAGTGGCTGGGCTTGTGGAGAGGCCTGCTCTCCCTGCTGCAGCGAGGCACATTAACCGAACCAACGTTCTGATATCTGTTAATCCCAAGGATTCAAGACCAGCTGCTAGGCTACAACTGGAACCACTGTCAAAAATCAATACAAATGCTCTTAGCTTCGTTCGTAAATTTTAAAATAAAGCAATGTTTGGATAAAACTGTTCCTAAACAACTAGTGAACACTGCCTGTTTATTTAGCTGGACATTGTTACCATTCAGGGGGAAGGAGGGGAAAGAGAAATGAAGGTGCAGCCCTTCCACCCCTTTTCTTGTAAGCCAAAACCAAAACCACATTACAGACTTGCACTACGAGAAACCCATGAGTTTAACCTGGAATCATTCACAAGCTTACATGCATAATTCATGTTTGGAGTTATACTATAAGAATATGACACGTTCATTTTGCTAGGATTTATGCATCTGTACATGTCAGCCAGCTTTTAAATCCTCATATCCCACCAACTCAGGTATGTCATCTTTTTTCCTCCAATGTTTACCTCTTAAATTCTAATACTTGAACACAAATGTACTAACACAGCATCTTTCTGTTAGGATACTAATGGAGTTCACTTCCCATACGAGAAGTTTCTTTCATAAATTTTGAAGATAGGGTTCAAAAGAACAAAAGCAACACAACATTTTCTCTTAATAGTATGACACAATTATATAAAATGAGACTCCCTTTCCCAAACAGCTTAGAACTACACCCCCTGTAAAAATAAATTGGTAACTCATTCTACGTGGAAAGGTGGAAGTGTTGTTAGAGATGCCACAAACCTGACAGACAGAAGTGAGAGTGCTCTCATAACCATAGTTCTTGCAAGGAGAACTTGGGCAGCAGCAGTCACTCTTCTGAGAGCCATTACACGGTCATGTGGGTTTACTAGGGCAGCTGCTTGCTCTCCTAAGGTTATCCTGCCTGAAGAACTTTTTTCTATAGAGCCATGACAGCCTTGGGAATAATGGTGATATGCATTAGTGTTTGAAAAAAACAGAACAAAACAAAACAACACAACATTACCATATAGCAGTAAGCATGGAAGCAAAATTGGCCCAAATTTGCATATTATTGATTTTCCACATCTGATATATCAAGAACTAAGGTAACAACTGAGAGAAAAATGAACTCCTGAAATACACTTAATAATTTAATTATTTTCAAAGCCAGATGAGCACAACTTGACAATACTCAAGTTAATGTTAATTCCTCTGTTTCCCTCTTACATTGGAAGGGTGCACAAACTTAAATATTGATCTGCATTTCAATAGGCTGGTCTGTAAGTCCCAACTTACATCCATGAATCCATCTTGGAGTTCTGCAAAAGTTGCTGCTGACATCCACTGTGGGACTATAGTGAGTTTTATTACTGAATCAAAGCTTCAAGCCTTCTTCCAATACAAATGCCTCACACTCCTCTCTCTAACTCCCCTAAAATAAAAGGACAATCTAGAACCTGTCCTTGCTTCCTTATGATGGGAGGCAGGAAAGACTGTCAAGATACTTATACATTGCCCCTATAAAATCACAGCAAAGGGGATGTTGAATGAATGTTAGTTGAATGAAACTAATTTCAAATTTACCTATTTGCATCAATGTTTCTTCCATACTGTTGGTAGCTGTCACCATTGCAACTGAAGCACCCAGAGGATCACTGTCAGGGAACTGTACAGGTTCAGGTACAATACGTCGATCATTTAAGCCAAGAGGTCCAGCCAGTAATTCAAACTCCTCTTCTCCTGTCAGCTTTTCATCTTCATCTACATCTAACATATCCCAGTCTTCTAGAATTGGAGATATATAATTAAGACTTGGTTACAAAAGCAAAAATATTAAATAATTTCAATTAATTAAAAACCAACATGGGGTATAGAATGTAGATTGTCAGCTGTAACACAATAGTCTTAAAAACTCATCTGCTGATATTAACACAGACACAACACAGCAAATCAGAAAAACAAAATCCTATTCTTGCCCCTCTCCATTAAACTCAATCTTTATTTCTACTGCACAGGAGCTCAATGGAAGATTCTCTGAATTATCAAACCAGCTATTTTTTTTAAAAATGCAGAAATGAGAGCTCATCACACTTAGAACATGACAACTCCAAAACCTGGAATACAGTAAAAAAGGTAGACGTATAGCTGTGCTTTAAATCATTGTAACAGGTGCATTTGAAAGACACAAACAGCAAACAACCCTAGAAACTTCTGGTCTTCATGTTTACTCCAAAGGCATGTATGAGTTCTTAAACCATAACTGTACACCCAGACTTTTTTGCTTTTCCTTCCTGGGGTGGGGGTGGAAGGCACTCTAACAGCAATTCAGTTCCATTCACTTTCTAACATTTATATGGACATCAACTTCTGTTCACCGATCTGTCCTGCTCAATCTCCTCACACAGCAGCAGAATTTGGAAGATGGACTTGCCATTAAGCTCAGGAACACTTACTTAGTCTTTGACAAATGTGGTAAATCATACAGTTTTGACCATATCAGCTACAGAAAGGTCCAAAACCAAAGAATTATCTGGACAAGGTTTTCTACAATCATCAGAAATAATCTGTTTAAACTAAAAGGCCACTCGCATCCAGTATTAAGGAATAAGTGAGAATAAGACTAAATGGCAGACATTTGAGACTCAATTTATGCTGATTACCTTTTCCTACAAAGGCAGCTTAGGAAACGTATTTGAACATAAGGCTTTGTATGTACAGTTCTGGATATAGCACCTACTCACACCACCTTATCACCCACAGTTAGGTGCCTGCTGTTCAGCTACTTAGATGAAAGAGACGGGAAGAAGTGTCACTGCTTTTTTTCCCGTGTGAACTAAAAAAAAAATAAATTAAAATAATACATCCAGCCTGAAAAAGATTTTTAAGTATACCTATGAGTGCAGTTTCATGACAGGTTTATTTGCATGGAAATTTTTGGAAAAACGAAACACCGCACAAGTGAATAGCATTTGATATCTCCTGCAACTCAAAACATACCTTCATAGACACTGTCTTGTTTACCTATCAAGTCAGGAGCCTGTCCTTTGTACCTATAGGAAAAAAAATAAAGAAATTAAGTGAATGGCTCCCATGTTTTACATATACACATAATAATTTTAAACTAGGTTTACTATTGAAGTTATTTCACTGTTATGCAACACATGTACAATGTCTGGAAATGGCTAGTAACAGAAAAAAACCAAAAGGGCTTCTAAAAATGTTGAGTGGGGAAGCATTCTGCAGTCCTAATGTGAGAAAGGCCCATAAAAACATACCGGAATTGTCAGACAAAACAGAAAAACGAAGTTTTCACAAGTCAGCAGGAGTAGGTAACATCCCAAACAATAATTCTTTTATTGTCATTTAGAAAATAGAACTATCTCAGTATGTATGGGTTGAATACAGAGAATGAATTCAAGCCTCAGTTAAAATAAAACAATCAGTTCTGCTAAGAACTGAATTCTTCAATCAAGTTCTTAAAATGCTGATGCCAGTTGTTTCCTTTCTTTACACAGAGTATACCACTATTTTGTATTTCTTTCTTTGTATGTACCTTTCAGAAGTTGATGTTTTAGATTTACTCTTCAGGGCTAGGTATTTCTCTCTGCAGATGCCACATAATAAATAGTAAGGGTTTCCGCTTCCACATTCACCTCCAAACCAGCCATCTACGTAAGAGCCGTTGCTGCGATAGCCTTGGCGATTTGCACTTCGACCACAGCCTGGATGGTTTCTTTTCATGTGTTGATTGAAGCTGACAACACTAGATTCACACAATTCACAAACCACTACTTCTTCTCTGTCTTCAGATTCACAAACATGCTGCACAATAAGATTTTCACATGTTACTTGTACATATTAGATATAAAACATCAATATTCTGAGATGGATGTTCCTGATCATTCCTGTTACACACAGAGTGATTTAAATCCTTATCTTGCACAAAAGCAAAGCATAAGTAGGCAATTTATGACACAATGAAAAATAAGACTATCTCAGAATAAGAAAAAAAAAAAGGATGTAAAGTTTCAGGGGATGAGATTTTCTTGCTTCATTTCATATCTGAATCAAAATTCTTGACAATGTAACTTGTTATATATAACTGCTGGATCACATTCAGTGAGTTATCAGGCTCTCTTCAGAACTTGACTGGGATTACATCAAACAAAGTAAAAAAAAAGTATCTTTTTCTTTTCCTCCCAATCTGACTTCACATTTACTGAGCAACAATATTACCATTTGTGTCAACAAATTTTGATATTTTTTTTTCTGAATATAAAGTTCACTCTTCTACTTCAGTGAAACAAGCTCTCAGAAAAATTCAACATGTTCACTGGGGAGTATCATAATTAGGAGACAAAAGCTTGATCTTGTGGGTTGCTTGTCTGATCTGATGCAAATAATCCAAAGATTAGCAAAATGCTGTTACATTTGCTTTCCGCTTCAAATGTATTTTTAATGGGCTATACAACAACTAAATGAGAACTGACACCAGATCCTTCCCAGAGAATGAAATACGTGACATGACCAAACTAAGAAAAACTGATTTAAGTGGAAATTATGTTGCTACAGATCAGATGATGGTGGGTTTATTATAATCATTATTTAAATAGAATAAACATGAATGGTTTTGTTATCTCAAAAAGCTAAGCAATCTGGAACACCTACTAATATCTTACTGATACTAGAATAAAAAATATACTAGTTCTGTTCTCATCTTTCAGGGTAGGAAGAATAGAAACTACATGCAGAAGTACAGAGCAAGAAACACAAGGCAGCACTGTTCATAATCTCAGTGAAGCTACAGAATGCAAGATGATCTTAAACTTTGCTGACATTTAGTTAAACATTTTCAAACATGCTGTAAGTATATGCATGTTACTTAAAATTTAAAAGCATGAACATGCAAAAAGCAGTAAGTTAAAGCAGCTCCCGCTGCAGTCACACACACCCAGGTAGGCCAATCCAATACCTCTGGGATCCACATTCCCAGAATATCATTATCACTGGTCAGGTCTTGCCCGAACATAGCTTCCATTGCTTCATCATCAAGGTCAATTTCCAACTCCTCATCCAAGTTGAAGTCATAGAGTGCCCCTGGATCCTGAGTCAAAGATATCCCTTCTCTTCGACTCTGATTCCTGTGGGCCTGTACAGAGCGGTATAATCCCGCTCAAGGAGAGAAAAAGGAAAACAGTACTCTTATTTGGCCTGTAACAAAGATGACTACACTTTCAACTTCCTTTTGCTTTGTTTTTAACTCTTCTGCTCAACATCACATCTAAGCACATGTGAAGGAGAGTTTTGTAACTTCCACGTTAAGTACCAATCCCCCTTGCTTTGCTTATCAGCTAAGCAAAGGGCTGGAAGTTTCTGGGCATACTTACCCGCACGTGCTAGCAATGTTCGGGCAGCCAAATCAAACTTATGTCTTCTTGTCACAGCTGACCGACTTCTAGAAGGAGGTCCACTTGCAGAAGCTGCATTATCCACATGATCCATATTATCAGGGCTACAAAAAAATTGTAATGTACAGGTAAATCAAATCACATTTTAAACCAGCCACATACAGTAAGTAAGAAAAACTACTAAGACTGTATTATTTTGCTGCTTTTTCCTCCTTTCCATCAGAGAAGGTAAAAAGTTAATTTGGAATTTAACAAGGATCAGTTCCAATGCAGCACATATTTACTGTCTTTTGTGAGATTTACCTTAAATAAATTACATGTACTAACATCAACACCTAGCCCATGCTTCCATAATGCCTAAGCATTGCAGAAGTTCTGGAAAAACACTAATTTTACACTGTAAATGTTAACTACAGGCTAAACAAAGTTTGCTCAGTTTTTAAAGAGAAATAAAAATCAACATTACTCTTGTTGCTGTCTCAGTCATTCCCCCTTTTACCCAAAATCCTTTGCAAAACTTAGTTTATTTCTCCCAACTGAAATTTTTGAGTTCTCCATGAAACAACAACTTACCTAGGACAGTAACTAGGGAAACTTAAATACACGTAATTTCAGGAGGATCAAGGAATCTGAACAAAAGTATTCTCAAAATACATATTGCAATAGGTACCCTTCCCACTAACAAAAAAAAACTGGTATGATTCCAAATAGGTGTCACTTAAAAATAGAACCACTAGCAACAGAACAAAACAACTACCTTTCCTCCTTGTTTAATAGAAAGTTGAGGTCTAAGGTGACTGAGAATGTAAACTTCAATTCAGTTTCATACTCTCTGGACAAACCAAGGACTAATTCTAGAAGACCAGTGTAGAAAAATTGTTCATGAATACACTGAAGGAAAAAAACAAACAAACCTCCAACGACACGTTGCTTTGTTACTACATTTTCTAGGTAAAATGTAAGCTATGCACCCAGATTTCTTTCATTCCTCCTTTTTTTTTGAAGAGAGGGTGCTCATTTACATTCTGCTCCAGTTCTGTGCACAAACAGTACCAGAAAATAAATGTACCACATACACCTCATTTAATTGCATCTTTGCTTTTACTCCTGTTTTAACAACATTTAAAAGTGGCAGTGCAACACAATATTCTGCCAGCAGCAATGAACTTGTGAGATTTTCAGTTGCAGCAACAGATCACAAGCAATCAGATGAAGACTACATTTTACCTTTCACTAAAGCCTTCCTCCATTTCAGTGGCATCAGCAGAAGGGATATCACCTGGTGACTGCAAATAACAATGATCACTAGATTTTCCCCCACTTCCAGAGACTATTGTCCCATGTCGTGAATCTGCAGTCCCTTCTGACTGGGGCTCTTCATCATCTTCATTTCCAGGGTGCTCTATCATCCACATGGCCAGTACTGTGATATTCTGTGCATCTGCTTCTCCTCTGGCACCTGAAAGCAGGGTAAAAAAAATAATATTTTACAAATCACACTTCAGAATTGTATTGTATCATTGATGGTGGAAAAAAAAATGTCTCCATAAATGGTTACAGAACTTCAGTTTAAACTGATATCATAGATTACCTGTAGCTTCCATAGCTTTTGCAATTTGCCTGAGGGAGAAACCCATTTCCAACAATGGAACAGCAATGGCAGGAGGAGGAGGTGATGTTGAAAGTCGGCTGCTTGGATCAGACAAAGCTTAAAAGGCACAAAATGTTAAATGTTAAATTAGTGCACTGAACAGTAACACACAACCAAGGAAACAAGCCCAACTCAGAAGGAATTAACAATTATACCACATTTGTGTTTTATACAAGTCATTAATAATCAATTTGAGAAGCTAACTTAATATTGATGAAATCTACAGCTAGACATTGTGCAGCTTTATCTCCCAAGGTAGTCATGAAAAGGTTTTCAACAATGCTTTGAATGTGAGGTTGCATTACAAAGAAATCCTGCTGGATTCTGCTAACTAACTTGCCCCCATTTATATCTATGTTCCCTAGAAGCTTACCTGTCCGATTGACAGGCCTTGCAGACTGGGAATCAGGAGAAGTTAAACTTTGTCTCCTTCCAACTTCATCTGAAGGTGATGTTGGTAAAGAAGATATTGGAGGAGTCTGAGCACGTCGTGCTGGAAGTACAGTTGTAGTAGGGTAACTGGAGAACATTTGCCTTTAAAAAAATAAACATACATTTACATTAAAAAGAGCTATGCTGAAAAAGGTCTGACACAAGAAATACAGAGTGCACTTGGCAGCTCATACTTCGAAGAGATTTGAGTTCTGAAAGGGTTTAAAGTGGGGTGGACAGAAATACCCTGCTGGAACAGCTCCCTCCTACCACTTATGCCTGAAAAATTTAAATTTAAAGCATTCAATTGAAAAAAAAGAAGTAGACCAAGAGCAGTCCTAGGAGATATAAGAGAAGTAAATACTCTTCTCATTTCCCTACTTTGTTCAGAACGGACAATAAATCAGGTGAGTCTTTTCCCTTTCACTGTCCTGGTAATAGGACATGGTTCTGCCTTTTGTCAAATTTTATCTGCAAAATCTCTAAGAATGGGGTCAGATATATCAGCAGAATTAATAAACTTTGAACAGGACTTCATTCAGTGTCAAACAGATTTCCTTCCACATCACAAATAGCCTCTGCAGATTAATAAGCTTTATCTTACTTCCATTTAAATTGTGGGGGTAGGATGAAATCACGTTTCAGCTTGCAGGATTTTACCAACAAACTAAAATCTACTGTAGTTTAAGAATCAACAACTATTCATTAAAAATGCAGAATTTCATATATTTTTAATTTAAACTAATAAACATGAGAACTGAAGGACAACAATATCAGGAAGGTATTTTCTCCTGTCTAGAAGAATTCAGATGTCATATGTATAAGGAGTGTGTATTAAAAGCTTAACAGATTTTCATTTCTAGTAACGCATGTCCTGCAAGGAAAAGTAAACTGTCTTGTGCAGAGCAGTTCTTGACAAGAAATACAAACATTAACATTGCTAAAGGCTTAGAAAGCTAAAGACATATATTGTGTATAAAGCACACAATGGGTTCCCTATACTCACAAAAAAACATAAATGAAATGAAATACTTACCTAAGAAGACTGAGAGGCATAACACCAGGTGATTCTGAAGCTGGAACTGTTTCAGTATCAGTAACTGGAGTGGTAGCAGTGGTAGTATCCTCCAGAGAGCTGCTCATGAAAGATGTTGTGCTAGAAGCAGAAGGGCTGGTTGTAACTGGTGTTTGGGCTTGCTGAGACTGATCCCCTTCTTCTACTTGTTGATCTACTTCTGCAACAGAAATAAAGTCATTACAGGAATATTAATATAACTGTGCACGGTAAAATAGCAGCTGTAGCTAAACTTTCAAAAATAACTAACATTACTTAAAAGCATCCCTGAAGAAAGGGGTGTGCAGATAATGCAACCCACAGAAATACTTCTGCCAATAACTCACAGAGTTATGTAAAGAAATCAGACTACTAGCTCTTGCTGTTAAAACGATACGAGGTCAACAGTAACCAAGTGTTTTCAGATGATATCAAATGACATTTACTTGGTTAGATCTTATGATATTTAGATACAGAGATTTAGATTTATGATTGTAACAGCTAGGATTATCCTCTTAGGGAAAAGGGAATAAAGTCTCATATACCAAAACAGAGCTTATTAACTACAGAGCTAAGTTAACTCGGCTGTGTAGGATTTTTCAAGGAGTTTTTTTATTGGTTTAGAAGTCCTTAAGACTTTGAAAGAACCAAAGAGTGCAGCTGTTAGCTTTAATAATTTAGGTATTTATTCTTTGTTGAAGCAGATTTCACAGTTTCCCTGAAGATGCAAACTGTAATATACATATTTTTAAGGAGAAAATGAATGATAAACATTTTCTCTTCAGCTTCTGTTTGTGCAGTGCAAAGTACCTCAGGAAAAAAAAACAAACCAGAAAACAATACCTCAAAACTAAAGAGGGGTTACTTACACCCTGAAAATACACCTGTTCAACATCATGCATGACTGCATACAATCACATCTAATGACAATGAACACTGTGATATTTACATCACACGCAAATGCTTCTAACAAGTGTACACAGCATCGCTCATTTAAAAAAAGAACTAAAAACAAACTAGATACTCATGTTTCTGAATGATATGCATTCACTTTTCATTAAAGTAAGTAATTGGAAAAACAGGCAAAATAGTCAGGATTGTATCTACAGAACAGTAAAACAACTTTGTAAAACTTCGCTGTCCTGTTAAGATTTCTCCGAAGTATAAACCACTATAAAATTACAAGATTATGGTATTACTGTTACTATTCAATCTTAAAGAAAACAACAACTTAGCATTACACTTCCGTAATTTTGAAAACGTACCTTGTTTAAGTTTGCCACCAAACTGATCCTCCAGGAGCCCATGAACCACTAATTTGTAGATCATAGCTTGTGCTCGTTCTAGATCTGCCAGTCCCAGAGCTCTTTTAATGGGTGAACGCATGACTGCCCGTTTCACCATGTGTCGCATCAGGAACTGCAAGGCTGCACGCATTTCAACATCTTCATGAACAATCGGAGAACTAGCACAGTCAGAGTTGTGACCATTTTCTGCCAGGACTTTTGGTATTAACAGTAGTTCAGCATATTTACTACAACTTAGAAGGACACTAAGTGACTTCATAGCACCAAGATAAAGATAAGACAGCTGCACTGCTCTGATTTCTGACTGTACCACATCGTGATTTCTTGAAGTATGTTCGTGATTCTTTTTTCTTCCTTCAGCAGGCTGGTGTTGAGATTCCACACCCAGCACTGATGGCTCTAAACAAAAGGAAGCAATTTCATTTTCTGACTTAGAGCTTGCAGTGCTATGTCCTTTGCTATCATCAGCACCTTGTCCTAATCGTATATCTGATGCAGCATCACCCTCCATTTTCTGGTCCATTTCCCCTTTGTCTTCAGATTCATGTCTGTGTTTTTTCTCATGTCTCTTGGTGCTTTGCTTTCCCGTATCTTCATGAACACCAGTCAGATAGGTAAGGTCCAGCAACACAGTAGCTGTCAGCCCACGAAATCTTGCAACATCAAAAGGCAGTGGTTCACAGGGCTCCAGATTATACAACGGAGTATCACTAGGCGACCAAAAAGTTGGGAAGCTTTAATAAAGATCAGAATGACACAGGAAAAAGCAAGTGAGGGAGAGACAGGAGGAAAGTACAGGAAATAATGTAGGCGAAGCAAGATGTAAAATATATTTACTAAAACAAACAAACCAATTCTAAAAATTAAATGTAAAGAGGAGAAAAAAGGTTATGATCAAAGAATAGGGAGAAATGGTGTCAGAGTGAACGCAACAAAGCATGCACAGGGTTTCAACAACAAACATTAAAACCCAGAAGCATCACAGAAGCCATCAGTTCTGTGCTGACAGAGGTTTTATGTTCTTTAGAAGTATCTAGCAGACTTCTACCATGAAAAACTACCTTAAGCCAAATTTTATCATCATACCTGAGCTAATTAGTGAATAGGTATAAAAGCTGAGAAAGAGAACACTCCTAAGCTTTTTCATATTAAAGAAAATCTTTGGTTGGTCTCACAACTCTGTTCAACTATTTATCACACTACTACAGCCTATGATAGAAATTCTGTCTCTGGTTATGTCAGGAGAGATTACCTGGAGAGGACAGTGACTTCTTAAAAACGCAGGTTAAAAAACACAACAGACACATAATATATGTCTGTCTATCTTGTCCATCTATATTCAGTGACTGGTCCACTTGACTAATCTTAACTCTAAGCAGGATAAAAATTCACCACCCTATATTTCCATACATCTTGTATTGTCCATACATCCAGTAGATAAAGGACTTTTAAATCTTTCATTGTCCCATAATGTTTTCCCACCTTACAATGAAAACTGCAAACTTCTACTTAAAAACAAAAGCAAGCTTTAGCCTGGTATTAATTAAGAAGGTACATTCTGAACTTAATACAATGCATTACCAAGCACTTGCCTATATTCCAGTACTGTACCACTTGACTCAACTCACATTTCAAATTATTTTAAGGGCACACTTACTTTAAAGCTCTACTGTTGTGCAGGCTTGCTTGAAAGAATTTGTATCCAGAACTGAATTTAAACATACTGAAGTGCAGCTGATCATCAAAGTGACAACAGTTTTTGCATAATGGAGCAACAGTTCTAAGAAGTGAACTAATCTGGGTTGTTTCAGAAAGTAGTTTTAACTGGTGACAAAAAAAAATTACCACTCTATTTTTCCAGAAGATTATGGTTCAATTACAGCCAGAGGGAGTTTTAAGGAATTTAATGAACCAAATCTTTTACACACAAAACCACAGGCGATTTCTGCAAGACCACAGGAAAGCCCAGAGAAGCCACCACCTTCATTTCAAGTTTTCCTTCCAAGTGTCTTCCCTTTGAAGGCACGATTGCAACATAGGTGAAAAAAAAAAAAAAAAAAAAAGAGTACCTCCTTCCAGTCTCCTCCCCAGTTCTCACCACCATCTCCAAAACAACTCTGGAGTATTAACAGCTAAAATAGGGTCACTGCTTAAGCTCTCTAAGGAAGGTTAGAGGATGGACAAACACTACTTCAGGGCATTAATTTGAATACTATCATCCAGTCCACCATTAAGAAGAGACAATCTTCCCATATCCTGCACTTAACCACTCCACAAGCACCACAGAGCAATTTCCAGTCCTTTAAGGAGGGAATGACAATGCAGCAAAGACAGCTGTTCTCAACTCTGATTAACCAAATTAGGTCTCTCTTCAGAACCAGGTTCATGGCTTAAAAGTGTACAATAACCCCCAGTAAACATCTGCATTCCTTAAAGACAGATCCCAGAAGCTGTAGGAGATTAAGACAGCAATCATGTTTTAGTTAGCCAATACACACCAGTTCACAAAAAAGCAATTCTCATTCCAAATCCAGGAAAAGTGGAAATCTGGTCACATCCCAATTCTGAAAGACCCTAAGAAGTCTAATGATACTTATCAATTCAAAATGATCAAATTTGGTTTTAATATAACAGGTATTTTATTACTAGCCTAAAAATTTAACTCACATTTATTTTAAAGAGCCAGATTTTGAAGTCTAAGCTTACAATGATCAATCGGCATGACTCTAATGTAAAATGCTTCTTTAGATTTTCAAGCACAAAACACCCCTATACTTTGAAAGGTGTAGGAAAAGAGCATACCTGATAGTAATCTCTGCTTCATCCCACTGGACCTTGGCAGATGTACTGCCTTCCTTCACTACTCCAAGCAAGGTGGCATGACGTCCAGTTTGCTTGTGTACACATCGACCTCCAACTCTAAGACCAGCATCAACTCCACCAATTACTGCCAGAACAGGCCATACTTCCACACAGAGCATCTTTAACTGCAGTTCTGAAAGGTCAGCCAGGCCATGCCTACTGTGTTTGCTTTTCTCCTCCTCTTTGTTTTCTTTCTCTTCTCTCACCTCATTCTCTTCTCTACTTTGAACTGAGCGACTTTTCTTCAGCTTTTGGCCTGTTTCTTTCATATATGTTTTGATTTTATTCAGTCTTTCCATCATTTTTTTATTTATGCAGTGTGTCCAACGGTCTGTGCGATGAAGGATACGGATGAGTTGGATGGTGGCTTCTGCCAGCACTGCAGCAACAGGACTACAGATGGGGTCACCGGGTAGCAAATCTCTTGGTGTGCCGCGCATCTGCATGTCACAGATTTTCACCTAAGTGTTTACAGAGAACGGTTTGAAAGTTACCTGCTCAACTTGAAGAAGCTCGTATTATAAATATGAGAGTCTTCTGATAAATAAAAAAAAATTACCACCATTGCCTTTTTCTGTACAGGATTCTCTAGGAAATCCACCTTAACAGTGATTACAACCTGCATCCTTTCACACTTAAGGACACTGAAATTACAACAGTTTATGATTTCTCATGTAAGATTACCTGGAATTTCCTTCTCCCTTGTTTCTGAGGAATGCAGTTTTGTGTGTAGTCTGTTAATCAATTCTAAATAAATTTACACTAAATTGCACAAAACATGGATTTATGACAAGTTTAGCTAGCATCCAAGTAATTTAGTGCTATGTATGTCATCAAACAAAACGAACAGTGACATTCTCAGGCTGTGTTAGCTACCACCCTCACCCCACGAAAACCCACAACATCCAAAATGTGGACAGAAAGGAGAACAGAAGGGAATGGATAAACTTAGGACCTCTTTTTAAAAGGGTTAACCCCAGTAAGATAGCTAAGACCCACACAGGCACTCCATCGCTTCCCCCAGCAGATGAGGATGAGAATCAGAAGGGCAAAAGTGAGACAACTTGTGGGTTGGGATAAAGTAAGTTTCATAAATAAAAGAAGGAGGGAAAAAGGGCAAAATAAAGCAAAACAAACAAGTTATACAAAATTCAGTCACTCACCACTAGATGACTGATGCCCACAGAGTCCCCAAAAACAAAACTCCCTAGCAAACTTGCCTCCACTTCTATGGTTGTATATGATGTTGTATCATATGGAACATCACTTTGGTCACTTTTAATGAGCTGACTGGCTGCATCCCCTCTCAGCCTCTTCTTCACCCTCAACCTACTTACCGGATGAGATAGAGTGAGAAACCAAGAAAAGTCTTGATGCTCTCACTGTGCAACAATAAACTAAAACACTACATTATCAACACTCTTCTGGTCAAAAATCCAGAACAGAGCACCACAGACTGTGGACTACTGACTTCATCCCAGCCCAAATCAGTACACTTATGCAGATGAACATTTAAGTTACCTTCTCTCCTGGATTACTGCTGTAGAACATTACACAAGGGTATAACTCTGCTGCATCCACATCTTCAAAGGCTAGTTTTGGCTCCTAGGTAAAAAAAAAAACCAAAAACAAACACAAAAGAAAACCCCTCAAACTTAGAATACTTCAAAAGCAAAACCACAAAATGTGATAAAGTTATACCTGTGTTATAATCCTTGTAAGTACTGAAACTGTCACGTCTTAACTATCATGCTTAGCTTTACATAAAACATTTATACCAAAATACCATTGAAAAAAAACGCCAAAAAAAAAAAAAAAGAATGCTAAATACCTCTCCATTTTTACCAAAGGAAATAGTCCTTGCTTCCATATCTAATACACATGTGATAAAATCTCCTTGGGTGAAGCTGGACAGAGTCAAAGTCTGTTCTCCGTTGTGATAAAGGTTACCACTATAGGCTCTATACAGCCACATATCAGAGGTAGTGCGATGGTTAAAATCATGCACTGGCCAGCGAGAAACTCCCACACATGTGCCTTCATTGCCTCGATTCTCCTTCACAATGTAGAACTAGCAGGCAAAACAAACAGGGATAAGAGGTAAGAATATAGATTTTTAACACAGTAAAGCAATGAAAAGCTACCTTACATATATTTATGTACACTTTTAACTATTTTACTCAGATATAAATAAAACACCAGATAAATCACGCTTTACCTCTAAGACGACAGCTTCAGATGTAAGATCAGTCACTAACAAGTCATTTAAATTTAACTTAGTAGTATCTGAAAAAACTCTATGCATATACACAAAGAAGTTGTTCGGGTTTTTCCTGGACTCAAACACATACAGAAGCTGGGTTATGAGTGCTAAAATTACTATTACTGAAATAAATGAGCTTTACTGTTAATATTCAGAGTGAGTGATTCACATTGATTCAATTCAAAAGAGAAGTGTTATGCTCAGAGATGGTACTAACCACGACCATAACTGTGTATATATCTATATTCCTAAGAAAAAAAAAAAAAATCACTCCAGATGATGTATTAACAGCTGGTCTTGTCAGTCAGCCAGGCTGATGTGTTTTTTTCCAAGAAAACAAAATGTTTTTCTAAAGAAACAAATTCATAGTACACATATTTCAGTAGGTAACTTCTGCAAGACAATGCACATTTGTGCTGGCTATGGGTCCTGGAGTCATTACTATCACCGCTACAAATGCACAACAAATATTCACAGTCTTCGGTCTATGCACTGAAATACCCAAACATCAGTGCTCAAAAGCAGGCATAAACTCCTCAATCACAGAATGCTTTAGGTTGGAAAAGACCTTTAAGATTGAGTCCAACCACAGAATGCCAAAATGTCATTTACTCAAGATAAATGAGTAAACATAGGTAGCTGTTGTTTACAAATCATAGCATTTTTCCAAAACACACTGAGAAAGGTTAAGAAATACACTTGTATGATACCTACCTTCCACTGGTAACACCCAGAAGTAACTCCAGTGGATGCTAAACCATATCCTTTACCTCCACTTCCATGAGTCAGAATCTGTCCATTCTCCACTATACAGCACTGAGCTTTCTCAGGATCAAAGGACACTTCCTGTATAGGAAGATTCTCATCTTCATCTTCAGATTCTCCTTGTTTCTAACAGAAACAGGACAAAGGATTTCTGGCAAATGTAACTCAGTTGCATTCAGTCAAATTAAGTAAAAAAAAAAAAAAATTAAGTAAAAGCATTATTACCTGTAGCTTCATTTCTTGCTCTTTCTCCTTTATCTGAATTGCATGTTTAGCCTGAGCTATTGGAGTCTCCCACATGCAGTCAGACAGAAGTGAGAATAATCGTTCAACAACCTGGAGCGTTAAAATAATTCAGATCATTTTAAATCCAAGATGAGGACAACAAATAATATTACATGGGTTTGCTTTGCTTTGTAGGTTTAAATGTCAGAATATTCACTGCTCTTTAGATAAGCAAATACTTACACTGAGCTTCAATTGATTTGGATTCTAGACAAACCTATGAAACATTTCAAAGTTGAACGAGATTTTTTGAAGAAAGGTGTAAAAGCTTATAACAAAATATAAAGACCTGAGCCATTTGATCATCTTCAACGCCAGATTCACAAGCAGGTAATACAGCTTCTAGTACATGAAGTGCAAGTAGTCTAGTCCTCAAGTTGCCAACCAAGGGAATGCCTAAAGATGGAACAGTATGTTAATAATCTGAAAGTGACTTTTGCATCAGGCACAGGCATGATGCCAGCTGCATGCACAGCTCTCCAAATTGTAACTAGTGTACATCTACTGAAGTTACTTTTACATAACTCATGTTTTAAAAGGATTTGGTTTTAGGAACTGAACTACAGAAATGCAAGTAACCGTTGAGCACACTTTGATTGTACCTGAGCAACACTTCTGAGAAGCAATGTTAAGAAGTACTTCTGTCCACTTCGGAGATGCCATTTTTGACTGAATTGCTTTTGAAGATACAACTCTACGTAAGAAAACAAGAAAGTCTCCCAAGTGCAGTTCTGCTGCATGTTGCTTTCGGAGGGCAGCTAGAAGTTAACATGAAAAGTTTTAATTTACAACCTCATTAGCAGTCCTTCTTACTGGTAACAAACTGTTCTGCAAGTAAAAACACAATGATCAGTTATTACCTGATGGCTAACTGTTAGCCCCAGATGCTAATAAGTGCCCACAAAGATAGTCTCACTTCTGCTCCTCAGTGATACAGGAGAAGAAAATAAGATGAAAAGCTTGTAGGTCGTAACTTGGGCAGTGAGATCACTCACCACCATCATGGGCAAAACAGACTCAACATAGGGAAGATAAATGTATTTTTCATCAGCAATAAATTAGAGTACAACAAAATTAAAACACTTTCCCTCCAACCACTCCTTCTTCCCAGGCTTGACTTGATTCCAATTCTTCTACTTCCCCACCTTGGAGTGGAGGCCAGAGATCAGGAATGGGAGGGGACTGTAGTCACTCCATATTAAAATATTCAGTAATAATGTGCAGATTATGTGAAAATATTCATATTGCAGAAAATATTTTCTTGCTGATTTTTAAATGACAGGGTAGGATTAACTTCTTCCTCTCCTCTCAGACTGCGAAACTATGTAATGTAAAGCAAACCCAACAATTTCCTGAACTGTTAGACTTATTTGCAGTTTGAAATTTAGATCACTGAATTCCCATAACCACATTTATGAAAAACACTACTATAAACTATTTTCCAAGGAAAATAGTTATTTCCTACTAATTCCAAACCACATGGATTAATTCTTATTCTCCACCTGCTCCTACCTTTAAACTGTTCTACCTATCAAGTCTATATAAATTTGAATTGAGCACAAAATTATTTCATGGCTTTATTTAATCTAATTTACAGAGTTAAGAATGTTCCCCAAATAATCAAAATACAGTAGTGTGGGTGGGAGCCTCAGCATTTAGTGATTGCTTTTATTATGTTTTCTGAATTTTCAGAATTGAAACAGAAATTATGCAAGGTAAGTACCTCTGAAGTCTCTCTTCTCCTCTCCATTTGAATCCACCTTTCTTGTTTCTACTTCATCTTCTTCACCTTCCCTTTCTCCAAAGGAAGCTATAAGCATCACACCAGCTTGCGATAGCAAGTTCTTCAGCTGACTGCATAATAAATCCAGCAAAGACTGGACTACCTTTGGGCTCAGTTTGTCAGCATAGGTTCTAAATGCACACAAAAAAAGGTAAAAATAAGAGCACCTGAGAGCTGATACAAGGAACACCACCACAGAGATACAACTATAAAATCTAAGTAACGACTGGGACTAATACAGAACTAACGGTTGCAGCAGGTTACGCTTCCTCATCATCCATCACATGCTTGATAGATTATTCTTAACTGAACCTTAAGAAACTTCAAAATCGTCCAATCTTTGGGCTTTACTAAGGGTAGAATAACAGCTTAGTCAACTAAACATAATCCCACTGCAACTTCCAAAGGCAGCATGTTGCTTTTATAGGTTTGGCGTGGGGTTTTTGGTGTGGGGTTATTGGGGAGTTTCTTCTCAAGTAACTGACTTAGGCAGGTAAATGCAGTGTGTTGTATAGACACTGAAATGAAGATGCATGTAGTCAATAATAAATAATATTCCTGCTTCAAATAGAAAATTCTTTCACTATTGCTTTTTTCTTTCCTCAGTTACATTAAGTATTTAAGCACTGACAGTATTCTGGATGCTGCTCCTTGGTCTAGCAGAGCCAGTATTCCTCAAAAAATTATATTCTGAAAAGTAGCACAGTGTACTGCTCTGAAGAAATCCTGCCACGTTACTGGTATTGTTTTTACACAAATGACTTTCACACAGCAACTGAAAAAGAGCTGAACTGGAAAAACAGGGAACACTAAAATACAATCTATGAAGTTGTAACTATTCTGATCCAAATGCCTAGAAATTACATGAAACTTCTTACAAATTGGAAATAATTTACCAGTCTTATGTGCATCTTTCTTATTGATTATGTGACTAATCTTCCCTCTCCCACTTGTATGCTTCAGAAAAACACTTATTTTCCTAAAGAAAGTTGTCACAAAAGAAAAGTTACTTTGAAATGGTGCTAAAAAGCTTAACAATGAAATTTTCTGAAAGCAAGGGAGCATTCAATACTTACCCTGTTGTGATAGCAAGGATCTGAAGTAGTCTTGTACTGGCAACTTTCAAAGCTGTGCTGAGCTGAGAAATACCAGTTTTGGGCAGCAGCTGCAGTGGTTGTCCTAACATGGTGTCTGTGCCACACAACTGTGATAGCACATTTAGCAGACCAGTGGAAATGGCCAAGGAGACATCAATAGGCTGATAGTGTACGCTTAGAGCAAAGACTGTCACTAACAGAAGACGCTGTTGTGCTTCTAAGATTAAAATAAAGGTTTTTTTAATTAATAAGCTGCTTAGAGCAAGAATACAAAGGCAGAAGAAAAGCAGGTTTTTAAAATAAAATTTGATTATTTAAATTACTAAGGAAAACATTAGCCTTCTCTACACTACAACATGATCTTTTCATGCCTTGTTTTTTGGTTTGGTGTTTAAAGAAAGTTCACTTGAACAAAGGAAAAAAGAAATGGGTGTTTTTACTCCCTCCACAAAACTGCTTATCCCTAAAACAGCCTTAAAATAACTGAAACACTGAAGACTTGGGTGATTGCAGAGGACTGTGGTGTTTGGAATAGAAAGGCTGACAATATTTAAAAAAAAAAAATCTTAAAAACGTCTAACACTTCAAATAAATTAAGATAGAAATAAGTTAAAAGATGCTATTTCATAGGAAAAGAGGTCAGGCTTAGTGAATTCTTCTCTGTAATGCCAAAGACTACTTTGTTAAATGTATGAGCTGCTGTACTGTATATTAGAGGACGCATTTTGCAAATATGTTTTTCACTTACCTATGTGGTGCTTATTAGCTTGCAGAGCTCTTTCTAATGTAGCAGATAATTGCTGGTAAATTTTGTGCACAGCCACCTGGATTTCAATTTGTATACTTCTCTTAGCTGCTCTGATACCATCCTGTGTCAACAAATAAATATTATAAGGACTAATGCATTTTCATCACTCAGTTATTGAAACAGCAGAAACTCTTCAAGTACATACCTGGTAGTGATGCAATCTTACACTCTCTCCTTTGGCACTTGCATGTCCTACAGTGCCCAAACCAAAACAGCCAGCAAGAAACTGTAGTCTAACAGAAGTAAGCAATGAAGAAGACTGAAATCCTGGTACTTGACGACTTCCCATTAATGGCACACTGCCTTTTTCTTCCATCCCCGATAGAAGCACTAAAATCTGATGAAGTGCTTCCAGTCGAAGCTAAAATTAAAGAAGGCAAACGACAGTATTAATGAGAAAATATCCTTAGAAATTACAATTAGATCTTCAAATGTAAGCCAGAACAAATGAGGTAACTGTTTTCTTATTGACATTTTCTTTTTTTTAAAGTTTCATTTTAGAGTTTATTTACATAAAATATTTTAACAGGAACTGGGAACTTTAATAGAAAAGACAGGTGAAATGTCCTGAACAGACAGAATTTGGAAGATGTTTCCATAAAAAAAAAATCACACAATGAGCATAAGATATGAAGAGTAAGAATAGGTGTTAAACTGAAACTAACCTCAGCCCTCAGCTGCTGCTGCTCCATTGCAATTACTGATGCCTGTGGACTGGTGGACATACTTTCCTCTGGTTCTTTAAATCCTGGTGAGTTTCCCACATCTCCACTTACAAAGCTGACAACATTTTCAATCAAAGCATGAACTCCCAGGGATCTTGAGAGATCAAAATCAGACTCAACAAATGAGTAGGAGGATGTGTATAACCAGTCTCTGCTGTATTTCAGTCGAGCCCATGAGTCACTGAAAGGTTCCATTTGACCATGTAGTGCTCCTAAAGATATACACAATGAAGTCTCATAAACTGCAGTTCACCAGGCACATTTTGACAGCAGGTAAAGATTAATCTGCAGCAATTCATACAGGTGGAAAATGGATATTCATGTTGATTATACCATGCATGAAGCAACTCAGAGCAAAACACTTGATTTAAATTTGCAGCCACTTCCCTAAAGGAAAGGCTGTATTTCTTTTCATTACGTTAAGCAGTATTGCAACACGCTGCCAAGTTTAAAAAAAAAAAAAAAAAAAAAAAAAAGAAGCCACTCAAACTGCTCGGCTCAGCTTAAAGCTAGAACACTGAATATAAAAATTAATGTTTTGCAGCTAAATGATGAAATAGTAAAGAAAAGATCTGCTATGACAGAAATAATGTACTTCAGATATTTACCTTAAGATCTAAACACATAACCAAATCTTAAAAAAAAAATTTAATGAAGCCACTATATATTATATAGTTTTGGAAAAGCACAATGTTATTTTCGATGAAATATTTACAAAATTCATGGCTGCAGATGGGAAAACATTTTTTTAGACTAAGAGAACTTTTACACTCTCATGATTCAAGATAGAGACATGTCTATTAAATACTGTCTACAGTATTTAAATATTAGATCTGTGTTTTTGTCATCTGGCAATTTCATAAGTCTATTTTGAAGTATTTCCTATTACTTCGGCATGTCATTAGACTACCTGAGACTTCACCATCACTAATAAACAGACTTCTTCAAAGGAGTATCAGTCATCAATTTGCAGCACTGGAACTACTTAGTCATCACCATGTATTTGACCTCATTTCCAAAAAAGTTTTCCTACAGCTTCATCCCTGGCGCAAATGAGTGGCATATCTCTAAAGTCATACCTTCATCAGCAGTTAACTGATCTGTGTCAATTAAATATACTTATCAACACAGAAGACATTATTTTATTATTTCTGTAAATGCAGTTAGCCAACCTGAAGCTCTGCAGGGAACTTTACATGTCTGTAGACCTCTGTGGAAACCTAATTAAAGTTTACATTCACCTCAATATTTTAGTTTGAATTATCTTAATCTACAAAGATTTTTTAACTAATAATCTCTCGTGCATGATAAGTTACACGTATCATTTTGAGAATCATAACCCATTCCTAATGCCCATACATATATTAACACTTCAGTTTTTAACATCTATCTGCAGGGTACTGGTCTCGAACTTAAGTAAATTTAGCCATCTTCAGGACAATGTCACAACAGTTCATACGAACTCATCTGTTGAAAGCTTTCTTTTATCAGTGAGGTTGAGTTGCAATGAAAAGAAGCTGTATGCTAGTTTCAGGAACTTCTTTAAAACACTGCCTTCCTCCAGCAGCTCTGTAAGGGGCTGCTCAAAGGAACAAGGAAAGACAGACATTAGGTTTTGTACTTCAGACAACTCTCCTAGCAACGATTCTAACACCAAGCTTTCCCTGACTTCAAGGCAAAATGCTATTATCCTGCCAACTAATCTGCACCTGCAGGTCACAATTAGCACTTTCACACAACTTAAAAATTCAAAATACTGTGAAATTTTGCTTATCCTCTGTAACTTAGGTAGCTAATCACTTAGTTGCCAAAAAATTTAATTGCCAGGGCAATGAATTATGAACACCTGCCCACTTCTTTTTCTGTAAATAGTGTTCAAGTGCATTTATATTGTATTCCTCACTCTTGCAGTCTTCAGAACAAAACATCACAATCCTTAGATTACATTAAATATCTGACAAAATGACAAGCACACAAATTTATTTTGGATAATGCAGAGATTAAATTTACTTTTCAAAGTGCAATCCTATTTTCTAGTTTCTGATGATTTAACTGCAATATTACCCAGTTAAGAGAACAAACTATTTTGTCACGCTTACTACAAAAGAACTTGAAGATATTTCGTTAGTCTATTTGACAATATTTAAAATAAAGACAGATACCACCTTATCTTAATTCTTATAGTTCTTGGTTTAAAGTCCTCTATTAAAAACTAAGTTATATGCTGAAGTGGCAGATAACAAACGTAAGAGAAATAGGACAGAGTAAAATAAAAGGCTGCTTAAATATTTTTTCATCTAGGAAGGTGAGGAGAGCCCAAGGGAGAGGATAAATGAAGTCTCAGATTACCCACAGGAAGCAGATCTAAATCATTACCAAGTACACGAAAGGTTGCCTGCATAACAACTCTTTCCAAAGCCTTCATAAGCCCTACAGCTTTTCAGCAGCAGGAGAGCTTAAAGCATCCCAAAGAGACATTAGCTTCCTAGCCTGTACTTGTCCTACACTGTGCTACTATATGGTACAGCACAGCATCGAAGGATTAGTAAAGAAACAAAAAGCAATTTCAGTGTCTTAAATCATAAGATAAAGGAGATCTTTTAATGATCTGTTAGGTTCTTTAACAGAACATCAGAAGAAAATTTAGTTTTGGTAGGTAAGAAAACTTAAGAAAAAAACCCCAATATTGTACTTCAATAAAAACCTAAACTATTTGGTATTTTGAAAAAGCTAATTATTTTAGTATTAAATGCAAGAATGTTTAAATGTAACGACAATTTAAAACTACGAGGTCCAAGAATTATGAGAGATTAAACGTAAAACAAAAAGCTGTAACAAAGTACAGTTTAAAAACTATGTCGTCAGAAACCAAAGTATTACATTTCAGAATTAAACACATGTAAGAATTAAGGCACATGAATCTAAAACAAAGTAATATTTTTCCCTTGAAAATGTTAAATATCAGAAAAAGAATCAAAAGTATGATTGTACATTAGCACTTAGCTTGATTCTCTGTAATCTTAATTACACAGAATTGATTGCATCTTAGCACTTCTATAAGCTTCTACAATCACATGAATTTTTGCATGTAAGAATAAGCTTTAAGCTTACAGTAGAAAAAAAAATTGTCCTTATAAGCCAGCTTCTAATGAGTTTTCTAAATGAATGTGGCACAGCTGCAATAACAATTCATAAAACATAAAATAGGTAGGGAAGCTATAGAGACAAAAAAATAAACATGCCATCAGTTACTTGCTTGAAGCTCTTCTTTTTTCTGGGGCTCAACTGGCCAAAAAGGAGAAAATACACTACACCACACAAGAATCAGAAGAAAAAGCAGACATTTGACACAGAAGGTAACATTCACAACATCTCTTCCTGATACTGTTCTGACTTAAATGATCACCTTCATCTCATCTCAATCAACACAACAATATATGAAGCTGCAACATTTGGGGAAAAAATATTTACTCTTGGTTTGATTTACTATAGCCTAGGGAACAGACTTTTAAGTTCTCTACCTTCTTTTCAAAAACAAACAAACAAACAAACAAAACCACAACAACCCTTCAACACAGATATACACATACAGCAAGACATGCTTATATCCCTTACTCAAACACCATAGTTCAGTTTCTTAACGCAGAACTCTATTATTACAGATATACAAACTTCAATTTAATTTGGATTTCATGTAAGTTGCTGCCTTTTCCAGAGTTGCTCGATTGTGTTAGTAAAGAACTACAGTACACACAAGCACACTGAAATTCAATGAATTAAGACTTCTGTGAAGTAAGAAACCCCAGGACTGGAGAACTCTCAATTATCGCTCTGCAGCTATGTTTATGATTGCACTGCTCCCCTAATGCAGTATGCAATATCCTACATGCACTGTACACTGCACAAAATAGGTGTGACTAAATTGAAAACAATTAGGCAACAACAAAAAAAATCCAAATGTCTTAGACATGAGGGGAAAAATAATAGCATGCTCATCATTCTTTATTGCAAAAGTATTGAAAAAGACCTTTTCTGCAGGAATGGAATGAAAAGCTTACTAATGCAGAAATAACTAAACAATAGCAAGGAAAGGATCCTCAGGATGAAGTAAGAACCCCACAGTCATATTTCTGACTAGAAGGACATTAAAGATTGGACTAAGATGTTAATTGAAGAAAAAAAGAATGTTTTCCTTCCATATTCAACTCCAAGATCACAGGAACTTGAACTATTAGTAGTCTTTCAAATGCTTGTTTTCTATATTGCAACTGGTTTTAGGGCTATGCCTTTAAAATTTTTCACAGATCTTGAGCAGAAAGTAGTAAGAATGTAAATAAATCACTATTGGGTGTAAAAAGGAAAATAATGATTATTCTAAACAATTCCATTGTAAGGATAGCTCCCTTAAGATTTAGTTTTCAAAACAGTATTTGGTTCTGTTGTGGCAGTCCAGCAGGGTGTTTCAGCACTTCTTGCTTCCTTCACTGGGGATATAACCACCTGCGTACTGACCTTGGCTAAGTTCTAACGACGTCTCTGCTTCTTCTCTCTCTTTCTTCCCTTTCAACAAGGGGCAAGGGAGGGAGGCAGAAAGCCAGCTTTCCTGGCTTTGGCCAAGAAGGTTGTGTGCTGTTTTTGTTAATTGTAAATATCAGTAAATATTGTAAATACTGTATATTTGTTTATATTCATTGCATTCCATTGCAGACTGCAGTTTTGCTTGTAAATATAGCACCATTTGCTTCCAAACTGAGCTAGTCTGGTGAAGTTAATGTTGGGAGGGGAATTTCAACCCGCCACAGTAAGAACAACTTTCATACCATAAAAATTGGACTATAACCAATAATGAGATTCAATTACTCCAGAAATGTGATCTGAATTTTGAGTAATGTAATAAACAGAAATTCTAAAATACGCCATCCACTCCAGAGGGAATTACTTTCTTGCCTGTTAAAGAACCGCTCACTGATAATCTATACATAGTACATTATTTTGTAGCTTATGGAGACACACTTAAGAGAGCAAATATTTTTAAGGAATTGTTGCAAACTGCAGTAAGATATTATTCCAAAAACTGCATGTAAGAGGAAACATGATTGCGTCTTTTGAATAATATACTTCAATTGAAAGAAACCAGAAGCGGTTCCTATGATTCTACTCCACTTGTTCTTTCCCACTGCCAATTCTACGTTCAATCTAACAAAAATCTGAGTACAGCTGTAAGTCCCTTAAAGGAACAATGGTTTCTGCTGTTTTGTAAAGAGACAAGAAAAAACAGGAGGCTTTACTGTACATCAGATGCAATTCCAGAAGTGATTCCTATGTATACTTCCAGTGTAGAGCACAACTCTGCTCTACACTAAAACAGACATCTTCTCTAGCATCTATACAGCATAAACATTTCCTTCCTTTCCTCCCTCAGTTCAAAGGGACATAAAACCTTCCACATTTTTCACTCAAAAGCAGATCATATGTGGAAATTGCAGGAGCACAAGGTACAAACACAAAAGAACATGTCCAAAAAAGCCCTAATAAAAAAAATACACTGCTTGTTTCTCACTGTCTCTGTTTAGTCCGTATCCAGGGCTAACTATAACCATTCTCTATCACTCAATGACCCCTCCCGAGCAGAGAAGGGGGAGCAGGAAAAGCTGAGGAGATCCAGAAGTTGAAATGAGAACAGATGTAATGAAATAGCAAAATTGGTATTATCACTAATGCCAATATATATTATACAAAACTATAGTCAGCACAGTGAATGTACAGTGGTGATGATAAAAGGGGTCTCTCCAGGGATGAAAAACAAGCAGGAAGAGAAGGAAGACAAGGAGCCCTCATTCTCCATAGACCTTCCCCTTTACGATGAGTGTGATGTTCATGACATGGGATATACCCCTTAAGCCAGATCAGGGGCAGCTGCCCTGGCTTTCGTCTCTCTACATTATCCTGACTGAAGTGGGACCTTTTAGTATCTATGCGAACAAACATCCTTTTCTTCCTCCATCACCTTGGGTGCTTGCCCACAAACAAGCAGCAACAACAAGCAGTACAAAGGCAAAAAATCTGATCTATATTCAAGCAATGGAAGAAGCAGTTGCTTGATTCCTTAAAAGTTCTCCACCAATTTTTCTTCTTGAAGTCACAAGTGAAAATAGAATGAAAATTCTCAATTCACTCTATCCCACAGAAATCCTCACTTCCCTCAAAAAAGCACTGCAATTCTAGAAACTAGAATAAATAGCTATAAACTAATGAGTACTATAACTAGCCACAAAGCAACAGAACTCTGTACAACAAACGTTATTTTAAATGCTCAGTGTTAGCATCCCGATTGCCATTATATAGTGCATTTAATCGTAAACACATTTTCACTTAAGAAATATCAGCATATTTATCAGGTCAATATTCACTAGGTAAACAGTAAAACTTACCCCTCTTTCTGTGCGATGATGCCAAATCCAAATCAACATTTCGTCTCCCACTCTACATTAAAAGATCAAGAAAAGCTTCATTCTTTGGGTGAACAACTGAAATACATTTATGTAAAATGCACTCTTCACCCATAAAAGTAACTACGTTATCAGAGCTATAACAATTTCTTTTTTTTTTTAATTGTACTACTTTTTAACAATGGTAGTTATTAGAAGCTAAAGTAGTGAAACACAGTACTAAACAGAAGTTTTAAGATGTACTTCCCATATGAGTATTATATTGACAATCTCTAAATATATAATGGTACTTTACTTACAAGTGAATAACCTTCCTCATCTGACTCTGGCTGAGATAAATCAGATTCACTTCTTGACTTAATCAGTCTGTAGTTTGAGTTTGCATGGATTGAACGACTTTCTGCAGTAAGACTTTCACTCCTGCTTCAGGGCCACACAGAGAAAGAAAATACTGCTATTAGGCAAAAATAAGAATGAACATCACAAGACCACACCAGAGAGGAAAAAAGTGGTCTGATGGCTTCAATCATTACGTTTATAAAGGATATTAGTAATCTGTTACTTCTTAACGCTCTTATTGGCCATCTGAACAAATGGCAACCTCAAATAACTGCCATTCAAGTGCCTCGGTAAGTATTCCATACAGAATACAGAAACTCTTCTGAGTTGAAAGGACAAGACAAGATAAACAGAAAGAAGGTGAAAAAGCACTGAACTTCTTAAAAAAAACACCCATCAAATGAATCCTCAACTTGATATGTTGGAGATGAAAGCCACTTTGACAAAAGCCGCTTTGACAATGACAGAGGCAGCAACTCATACTTTAGGGACTAGATTTCCAAAAGGAGGCAAAACATATATATATAATCTCCCTCTGAACTCCCCAACAATATCTTCAGTAAAGTAGCAGAGCAGTGTTTCTGTACACTAGAAGCTTAAGTAGACTCAAGAGTTAGCTAGTAGTACCAGCTACATAATTTCTGTGTTATATTCTAATACACACAGAGATTTCTACAATACAAGTTTAACTAGGTCAAGTTTAGAACAAAAGCATTAGCAAGAATATCTCATGTTATGAAAATTCAAATACAGTATGTCGTGCTACAATTTAAATTATGTATTTCTCCAATCTGATGAGCCATCTGGCTTTATTTTGTAATTCTGCTTAGGAGCAGTGTCTCACACATGCCAATATGTTGGGCATATTTATAACAAAAGTCATGAACGACATTTTTCATAATACGCTTTGAAATGTTCACTTTAAACAAAACCTACAGATTTTTTTTGACACTAATATGTAGGACATTGGTGAAGCTCAAGAAAATACAAATACGGTAATTAAAAAATCCACACAAATGAATTATAAGAAAAGTAAAGACTTTTTCCAATTACCTCAGATAATCTGTACAGCTGATGATCTAGACTTCATTACTGTTTATTACTAAACCCAACTTTGAAAAGTAAATATGGTCTACATAGAATAAAACTTAGCAAGAAATAACATGGCCTCAGGCAAAAATTCTCTTTAAATAAATTTTCCTAGAATCATCAGCTGCAAACTGAGATTATTTAATCAATTATAAAGGAAACAGCAGCCAACAAACCTTGTCATGAGTCCAATTCCCTCAGGAGTGGTAGAGGGAGGCTGCTGTAACTGTCCCTCCTCCCTTCGTTTCTGAAGCTCCTCAATAACAGGGCTCACTCCTAAGATCAACAAGGCACATCTGTGGATCACAGAATTGCATGCTGCAGTATACACATCTTGACCTTCTGTTAGATCAGTGCTGATCCTTCGTTCCTGCTGAGACTGAGGAGGTGGATCATCAAGCCTAGTCCCTGTACCAGTGTTCATCCTATCTCGATCCCGACTGCGAGCTACTTCACGGGCTGATAGGAAACATTGAAAGATTTCTGTAACATGCAACACAAAAAGAAGGTTTTAACTTTCAGACAAAGCTACACAGAACAAAATATTAATCTGCATCTTGGGCCAAAAACTGCCCCACTACAAAGGACCAAAAATATTTTTTCAACAGTAAAAAAAACACATTAATGATTTAACTCTATAAAAGAAGTCATGCAGAGAGGTTAAATGAAGCATTTACAAAATGCTAAGTTTAAAACTAAAAGGACAATGCAATTTAATGGAACGCTACACGCTCTTTCAATGTCTTACTGCAACCCAACTCCTGGTTAGGTAGCATCAAAGAGAAAGAGATCACTTCGTGTTTGTCTTTCAGTAGAAAGAGCAATGCTTCAGTAAATCTGTATTCCAGACACCAGCATATATATGTAATTCAGTACTGAAACGGTTTCAAGAGTTTATTAGCTTTAGTCAATACAGTGAAGATCAAAGTTCTTAGCCTTCACTTCAATTCTGCTGTTGTAGGTGCTAGATTCTTTTAAACAAGCTGGGTGAGATACCAATTCATCTTTGTGTACACAGACCTTTTAAAGCTCTCTTAAGTGAATAATTTTGATTTTAAAGTTCAGTTCCCCTTCGGAAAGGCAAAGGTAAATTCAAACACTTCCTTCAGTAATGTTAATGAAAGCAGCAAGGCATCAAGAACACAAAGTGAACTTTGCATGTCAAGATCAGCCTCTGTTAGGACCTCCAGTAAAAGTCATCATCTTCCTGCTTATTTGTGCAAGTAACACTACAGTCTGCCTGGATACGCTTCCTTTATTTCCCCCAGAAAACCCATCCAGGTAGCACATGAGAACACTATGCATTTGCCCAGGGTAAGCAGGAAAAGCACATCGCAGCTACTGAAAAAAGTAACACTTCTAGAATTTTCAGACCCATAAATCACCTCATGAATAAGCACTTGAACTCCATAGCAGCCTGTCAGGAAAGCCTACTGCATTGTGGATACAATGACATGGTGTATAGAAACTAAAGGTGTAACATGCAATTTCGCCTGTAAGATGTGAGTTCTGATTGGTAAACACTGTCAGCAAATAGGTGGTGACAGCAGAGGCTGGAAAAAGTTAAAACATTCTTACAGTATCCTGAGGAACAATATTTGGAAAAGAAAAAATAAATTATCTAACTATGGAAAATATTTCAAGTCAGACAATTTTCTTTTGTAAGCAATGTAGATTCCAAAGAAATTTTCAAAAGCTAACATGATTTCTGACTTTAACAACACTAGGGTAACAAGAAAAAACAATTGAGTGCAACTGTATGTTTCTTGCCTGGAATAGGAAAAATTAACTATTAACTATCCCACTGAGCCTGATTACAAGCCCATCAGTAGAATGAGTTTGTGAAGTCTACTTTTTTTCAAACTAGCTTCTGAAGAATTGAATAACCTTTTTAGAAAACCCGTAAGTATCGCAAATAGTGGTACAAATACGAAGCTGACTAAAATATCAAAGTTTTTAATGGATTCAAGAAGAAATATTTATAGATAAAACCTCACTCAGACCACTGTTATCAACAGCACTTTTGTTTCCAAAATTGAGTAGCATTACCCTTCAAAGCTTATTACACAGAAGATTAATGCATACGAAACAAAGCAAAAATTCTCTATGTAACTGCTGATGAAAACTCAGACATCTGTTGAACAGAAGTTCAGAGAAAATGAACATGAAACCTATAAGTTTTGTAGACAGTGCATATGAGAGGCATGGGTATATGTCAGATGCCCTGAGAATTGCTCATAAAGGCCTCTACCTTGCCTAGTATTCACATTCCCTTGCATCAGAATACTTTTCTGACCAAATAAAAGCACTACATCATTTTATAAAAATAAACGCCTCACAATTTTTACAGAGACAAACCATTCATAATCTTTTAAACTATTTCTCCTCTTTACCTTGGAAAGAAAAATATATTGTTTTTCCCAAGTGCATTACATTACTGACACACATAACTAGTACTTACTACCAGCTGTCATAACTTCATGCTCTCTTTCCTCCTCTTCATCTTCTTGTTCTGGGTGTCCTTCTTCTCTGTCACGTTCTGCCTGCTCCTCCATTTCTGCTTCTTCATCAATTGTACGAGTAAAAGAATGTTCTTGAGTATCAACATCAGCCAATTCTTGGTTATCTAACATCTTGAAAAAAGAAAAATTATATACAGTGAAATTCATTCTCACCAGAACAAAAGCTGAGCATAAAAGGAGATAGGTATTTGAAAGCTTTTTTTTCCTACCCGAAAGGATACTTTTGCTATTGTGTGAAATAAACGACAGATGTTTATATTCAAGAAGCTGAAAATTGTGATTTTCCTTTAATAACTAACATTCTGTAGTATTTCCTTAATGAGCACTAAAGCTTGAAGAACTGAAAAGAGATTTACTGTCTTACCCATCTGTCTCTGGAGGATGATCTAGTCTGAATAAGTTCCATGTTCTTGCAGGCAAGCAAGCGACTCCGAACTTTATATACACAACGATACACCTCTGCCAAGGCTTTACCAGGCTGGTACCTGTGAGAAAGGGACCCAAACCAGAAAATAAATTTTTAAAAATAAGTTAAATAAAAAACAAAACACCATCATACAGACTTTCTTTTAAAAACTGAAGTTCAGTTCTTTTAAAAACTGAAGTTCAGTTCTTAAAAAGAGCTTTGTATTACTCACCTGCTCTCACCACAAGCTTGACTCAGTAAACTTGTATGCTTCAGAAGAGCTGCAAGAACAAATCTGGACGCAGTGTCTAGGAGTGATTCGTTACTTAAAGTTGCAGTATCCCAATCTGAAAACAGAAAAGATTCAGTAAAACTTGCTACTGTTTCCAACAAACAAATATATTTGCAACGATGTCACTAAAAAAATCTTCACCCATATACATCTTTCCATTCAGAAGTAGTTTTAACGCTTAAGAAATAAATTTAACAACAGTAACTCATAAATATACTGTTTCAGACAAATACGCCTTGATCTGTTCAAAGTACTTAAGCCTAAGAGTCAGCCAAGGGTCTGCACACAAGCTTTCACCAGAGACTCAAATAGTTGAACTCAGGTGTGACCTCTCTTTGAAGCAAGGACATTGATCTGGAACTGGTCTTTCTATCAAGAGACTGCCTTGCAGGGGTACGTCTTTAGAAACACACCGTATTTGCGACATTCTGCTCTCTAAACTGGAGAATTTTGCAACTGTGTTGCTCTCCACAGGCACACAATACCATTAGCTGTCTTCTTCATCTGGCCAGAGGCACAGAAAATTACCCATGGATCCAGCAAAGAGTTACAGTAAAATGCTTAATGGATCTCACTAAAAGGAAACGTGGGAAGCTTGTGCAGGAACCCAGATTCTAGGCAGTAAACATGAAGAACCATTAATATTAGAAGGCCAACCTCTCAGACTTGACAAACAAAAGGTGACTTACCCCTTTTTTCCATTCCTAACATATTTTGCAAGTCACTTCGCCTTCCCCCATTTCCTACCCATGAATTTTTTCTTTGTAATTCCAAATTTCACCCTACTCTACTAAGAAAACAGAAACCCCAACAACTGAGTAAGCAAATGAGTCTCTTTTTGTGTAGTTTGGAGGGAAAGGTAACATTGAACTATGTCTGCCAATCACTGGAAACATCTTGACAATAGATTAAAAGTTTATCATGTCACAGAACTAAAAGTTATTGCCAAAAAAAAGCCAGGATTCTGCTAGGCATGTAGCTGATGCATACAATATGCTTTTAAACACGTGGACGCACGTCTTTTCCACATCTTACCTTTACTAAGAGCATAGTCTTGCATACTGATCCAGAGGCTCCTTGCTGGCTCTTTTGTACAGCCCAAGGCCAAGTCAACATAGACTGTAATCTCAGGTCTCAGCTTATAATCAAATGGCTTCTGTTCCTCATTTCCAGATAGGGCCACTTCTAATAGGGAGCTCATGCATTTGTCTAACAAAAAGGAAATAACCAAGAAAATAAACTCTGCCAATTTTGAGGACTACATGCATATCCAAGACCTTCATAAACTACAGCCTATACTTAGATATCTGTTACTAATTTTTTGTAATACTGCATAAATAGACAAGATTGCTGAAAGACAAACCCCAGAAATTTGAAGACTGACACAAATATTTACAATAACTATTAAACACTTGCCTAAATGTGGAATATCCATTTCCACTCCATCACTGAAGAGAGGAGTTTTCAACCAATAGGCTGTATCTTGTTCCTCAGGGGACACTGGAGGTCCTTGAAGCATGCCACCAAGACATCGCCCAATAAGCAAAGCTACAGTTCTCTCCAGATCAACAAGCCATACCCAAGACTGGGCAGGTTGTGGTAAGGGCACACCAGCAGGATCAATTAATTCAGGACCACCTAGCAATGAATTATTGGATTAGTCACTGTTGCCAAGATTTAAAAAAAATATTCCAAAACTGGTAAAATTAACAGCAGATCTTGTTAGCATTTCCCAGTTAATAGCAGATTTGCCCCTCAGTCAACAACCTGCAAACTGAAGAAAGAGCAGTTAGGACAAACATCACTTAACATTGCACCTATTATCATAGAATCATAGAATCAGTCAGGGTTGGAAGGGACCACAAGGATCATCCAGTTCCAACCCCCCTGCCCCTGGGCAGTGACACCTCACACTACATCAGGCTGGCCAGAGCCTCATCCAGCCTGGCCTTAAACACCCACAGGGATGGGGCCTCAACCACCTCCCTGGACAACCCATTCCAGGCTCTCACCACTCTCATGCTGAAGAACTTCTTCCTCACATCCAGCCTGAATCTCTCCACTTCCAGCTTCATTCCATTCCCCCTAGTCCTATCACTACCTGATAGCCTAAAAAGTCCCTCCCCAGCTTTCTTGTAGGCCCCCTTCAGATACTGGAAGGCCACAAGAAGGTCACCTCAGAGCCTTCTCTTCTCCAGACTGAACAGCCCCAACTCTTTCAGTCTGTCCTCACAGGAGAGGTGCTCCAGCCCTCTGATCATCCTGGTGGCCGTTCTCTGGACATGTTCCAGCATGTCCATATCCCTCTTGTAATAGAGGCTCCAGAACTGGACGGAGTACTCCAGGTGGGGTCTCACCAGAGCTGAGTAGAGGGGGAGAATCACCTCCCTTGACCTGCTGGCTACACTTCTCCTGATGCAGCCCAGGATATGGTTGGCTTTCTGGGCTGCAAGTGCACATTGACAGCTCATGTTGAGCTTCCTGTCCACCAGCACCCCCAAGTCCCTCTCCTCAGGGCTGCTTTCCAGCCAGTCCCTGCCCAGCCTGTATTTGTGCTTAGGATTGCCTTGACCCAGATGCAGGACCCTGTGCTTGGTCTTGTTGAACCTCATGAGGCTGGCTTGTGCCCACCTCTCCAGTCTGTCCAGGTCCCTCTGGATGGATCCTTTCCCTCCAGCCTGTCTGCTGCACCACACAGCTTGGTGTCATCAGCAAACTTGCTGAGGGTGCACTCAATGCCACTGTCCATGTCACCGACAAAGATGTTGAACAAGACTGGTTCCAGGTCTGAGTCCTGAGGGACTCCACTTGTCCCTGGCCTCCACTGGGACATGGACCCATTGACAGCCACTCTTTGGATGCGGCCATCAAGCCAGTTCTTTATCCATCTACTGGTCCACCCATCAAATCCATGTTTCACCAGTTTGGAGACCAGGATGTGGTGCAGGACAGAGTCGAAGGCTTTGCTCAGGTCCAGGTAAATGACATCAGTTGCTCGCCCCCCCATCTATTAATGTTGTGACCTGTTCATAGAAGGCCACCAGGTTTGTCAGGCAGGATTTGCCCTTGGTAAACCCATGCTGACTGTACCAAATCACCTCTTCACTATTCTTCTGTCTCAGTAGTGCCTCCAGGAGAATCTGCTCCATGATCTTACCAGGCACCAAGGTGAGACTGACTGGCCTATAGTTTCCTGGGTCATCCTTCTTACCCTTTTTGAAAATGGGAGTATTATGTTAATACATTTAAGAATTTTCAAAGATGTAGCAAGACACTTAGCTTATAAAACAAACAACAATTACAAGGTAAAGTTAAACTTGCAGTACAAAAAGGTGACATTCTTTCAAAAAGTGTGTACTTACCATGAAGTGGCCACTGTAATTCTTGATCTTCTAGAAGAGCTGCAGCAGGTAACAGTCTATTAAGACGATCTAAAGGTGGCAGCAGATCCAGAAGGTAACTCAACAAAGGCCGAGCTACTGATACTGGCAGCAGCAATAATGAGTTGACGATCTGAGAGAGCATACTACCAGCAGCTGACACATAAATTACACCTATAAAGAAAAAAAGGTATTTTGAGTTACAGCTATAGTTACACAATTCTATTCTAAGCACATACAGCTATAGTTATATATTCTATTCCAAGCACAAATTAACAAGTCAGAAAGAACTACATTAAAATACCTGTCTCAAAATGCCTCAACTGTAGATATTAGTTGGGCTGTTTAATAATTACTAATCCATTCCATATTTTAATCCTATGCTTTTCAGTAACCTCAAAATAAAGCTACTTTTATTTTTTTTATGAGAAATCAGAACTAACAAAACTGAAACACAAATTTACAGAAACAGAATCTTCTCTATTCCGTATTTCTCCTGCATGCAAAATGTTCTATGGAAAACATGGACCAGATGCTGTCCTTAGGTAGACATTAATCTCCTTTGGGCAAGACTTGGGATGTCTATTTTATGCAGATATAGGGAAAATAATGCATTTTATTATTTAAGTCTAAACAAACAAGAACTACGCTAAGCTTACAGAGACACTATTACTCATTTTTTCCATCAGCATTTACCTCTCAGTTTTTCCCCAACACTACCATTCCATGAGCTTTCCTTAAGCAGTGCTGCAGAACGGGAATAGATATCTGTGGCATGAGGCAATAAAAGTTGAAGGTGTTTGTGAAGCAGTGCCACACTGCTGGAGTTCTAGGAGAAAACAAGCACAAGCTGTAAAGTTATTTCAGGAGTTCATTATTTAAATCAGGTTAGTTTTCAAATATTCAGGAGACTTTCAACAGGAATCCTACAACCTTCCAGTGCTCATGCATATTGAATTAATTTTTTCCCCCCCAAATGAGAAAAATAAGGACACACACCTCACTAACACTGTTGATGTGGCAATAAGCCAGCAACTGTTTCTGCAGAGAACATAAAAGCTCATGAAGATGAGCAGGCTGGCTATTTTCTGATGATGATGTACCCAGTAAAAATTTATCACTGTTTTTTTCCAGTTCTCCAAAGGCTTGGTCCTATTAAGGCAAAGGGAAGGGGGGGAGGGGAGGAAAAAGAACAATTAAGTCTGTCTTTGAATGCTGTAATAGTTGACTGTCATCTTAAAGAGATGCCTTTTTTACCTTTATCATGTGCATCTGTAATTATTGAAGACATCACATATCAATTGGATCATGGGATAAACAAACTTGAAATTACAATCGTTTAGAATGCCACGGTAATTGTGACAGCTGTCAAACAAGCATTTCTATTTGAGAAAGAGCATTTTCAGAGGCAGAAATCTTTTTTGTTAGCTCACCAAAGATAAGTGGATGAAAGAACTCACTCCCAGTCCTGGCCACTAAATCGCAGTATGTTAAAATAAGTAAAAACCCTGGAGAATTTATTGTGGTCTGATACATAAACTGTTTCGGATTAGAATCCTTCCTAGCCTTATCTAGGATGGCAAAAAATAAGAGCAGGATGTAGCTACCAATTTGATTTTGTCCTGAAATCTATTTAAAAACTGAGTTTCATTTAGAAATAGACAGCTCAATCTAGATGACTGATGGAGGTCTAGAGAAAAGAACAACGAACTACCAACCCCTGCCCTCAGACCTCTCTGATTTCTTTTCACTGCTACATTTAACTGGCTAGTTGGACAAACTTGTGAATCAGTTACTTGCTGTTACACTCTAAAACATTCTAAGAACAATAAACTGTTTGGCACACTACGTATAAGAGGATGGCTAAATCATACTTGCTGCCCAGTTATATAAGGCATTTACCTCAGTGAAATTATCATTCTCTGACAAAGGGTTCCATACAATGTACTTACTTGATATGTTACATTCTATCCTGAAAAAATTTTGAAGCAAATCAAGAGCAATATAATATTTTAGACTGATATGAAATCATCCAGATTAACAAAAGACAAGTTAAGCTATAAATACCACTATAATAACATTAGAATTATAATGATGATTTAACATTTTCATTCACTTCAGGACAAATATAGCACTGCTACTTTAGTTGAAAAGAACATTTTCTGATATGGGGAAAAACTATCAACTCTGAGTATTTAAAATCCAAGAACACTTAAATAAATAAATACAAGGCCTATACATACTGTATAAAATCCTAAATTTCTTAGAAGAGTTTTCATTAAGATTTCAGCTAGATGAGTATCTGGATGACTGCTCTGGACAGCATAGGTCTGATCAGAGATATTGCCATAGCTGATACATAGCGAGGAAGTCTCTGTGGTGTCAGATGGTGAGCTATAGCCCAGCAGGGAAGCTACATGGGTGTGATCCTGCAGACTTGTTAGAATAATATCCAACTGCATTCTCTAAAGAAACAAGAAACACTCTTTGTTAATAAGGATGAAACAATGAGCTAAGAAAAAAACATCACAAATAATTACCCAATAAAAATATTCTTAATAAGCCAAACCCAAACCACAAAAATAACATAGAAATCAAAACAGCTTCTCCTACTAATTTGTAGCATTACAGAACTGATAAATATATCAAATTATACTGCAATATCTAGTAAAAATCTGAGATTAAGACAGTGAGATTAGATACTGCACCAAATGCTTTCAGCAGGTTGTTCTAGTTATCTGATTACTTGAGGGGCTAGGGAACAGGGGGTTGGCAATTATTCTCATCTATATATAGGAAAAAGGAAAAGGGTAAAAAGCAGGACAAGCATACATTAGACTAAGGGAGATGGCAGATGCAGAGCAATGACCTTCTATTTCAGTACTCTTCCCCACTGCTACTAGTCATGAATTCTGAAAAAGCTAAACTTATTTTACCCTAGTAATCATCACAGGTTTTACTTTGTACCAGTGCTACCCTTCAAAAATCTTTAGAAAATCAGAATCAGAAGATTCTTTCTTGTAGTTTTCAGTCTCAGTATAAACCAGACAATCCCATAGTGTATAAAAGTAAAGGATTTGACCAGGATCCTGTATGTACAGAACTAAATAACAGCTTCTCTCAGTTTTTTTGAAACTGCTGCTGAAGAGGATAGGAACAGATAGCCCTGAATTTCTTTACTTCCATTTGTAGCATATCAGGCAAGTCTCCTAACCTAGATTAATTCCTGCTCCTTGCACTCAAGAAAGAAGAACAACATCCTAGTCATCTTTGCAAAGTTGTGTGAAATCCACGAAGAAAAAGCATTACACAAATATTCTTCCCAGAAAATAGGTGACTTTCTGTTATCAAGACTTGTTAAATCACACTAGTATTCACAAACATTTAAATGACTAGATATTCTAGCACTGTGATTCCTAACCTTCTGCTGGTCAGCCTACACTTGAGAAAACGTGGTGCAACCTGCCTCGCTAAATTCTGATTTACCCAGGCTAACCATAGAGCTTGTTTAGCTGAGCTCTGCAATGCATCTCACCAATAATGTGCCATCACTCTGCAAATGAGGCTCACCTCACTGTTCAAAACGATTAATAAAAACAACCAAACCAATCCAGAGAAACTTGATCTTACCTGTCCTTTTGATAAGCTTTCCCATCTATCAGGACCTTGGGGTAGAAGAGAATGTAGCAATTCCATTCTCTCTCGCAATGGAGGAAGCAGCATAGTTGCTCCTACTGAGAGTGTCTCAATTACAACCTAAAATTACAGTAGCAGGAAATACTTTTTCAGCAGGGAAAAAAAAAAGCATCAACTCAGATGTTTCTTTAAGAAGATACAGTACATCACATGATATATGCAAAACATTCACTTAATTTTATTTAGCATCAGAATTCTGTCACACAATAGCACATTAAGCTTTTATTCTATGATGCAAAGATATGTGGTACACTGAAGGAGTGAAATGAGATCAATACATTGTCAAAGCAATAATGAGTCCTTTTTAAGTTGCCATTTTGTGTAAGAATGCCACCCTACAAGAAGTTAGTTAAGTTAGGGAGTTCACAATACTAACACATTTTAGATTCAAGCAACAATGATTAAAATGTCATAATACAAAAGCAACTTCTTGAAATTCTTAGGCAATCATTCTCCTCTGCTTTCATATCATAAAACAGTGGTGGTGATTACATTTTAAAACTTTAATGAGTAATGCTGGTAAATCAGAATTGTGTTCATCAGAGTGCCCAACACAGAAATTCAGATAAATCTCTAATTTCAGTCAAAGAAAGAAACGAGTAGTAGGATTTGCACACAAAACAAAAAAGGCATTACTTACTTCCTGAATTTCATCAGGCACAGAAGAGTCCATCAGTCTAAATAACAAATTTCGAAGAGGACCAGCTTGCCGGCCAAGAATGCTAGTAGCTACTCCTCCAGCCAGTGCAAGCGCAAGATGATTTGAAAGAAGCTTCAAACACAGCTTAAGAAAATTGTGATGTTCCCTGTAAAAAGAAATGCATCCCTGCTAATGTTTGCTATTATTAGATTTACTCCCTTTCACTTTTTTGGGCTGTAAGCATTAAATTCTTAATTGATTTTACATACCAGAAAGGTAAGTAAATTGCAATTGGCACTTTAAAGAAACTCCTCTGAAAGCCTACTGCAAATCTGCTTAAAAGAACCAACCCCTAAATTAGAATTAAACCATCTTTGTGCATGAGGGTTCCAAGAGGCATTCAGTTAGAGAAATAGTCCCAGACAAATATACTCCTCACAAAAGCCCAGGCTTCTATGAATATAATCTTCACTTGGAAGATTTAAGAGTAGAACGATCAGATTAAAAATGAAAAGTCAGGATATTAATTTCTAGCATTTTTAAAAAAGAAAACTTCAAAAATCTTTGTAGCAAAAAAATCAGATTCCCAGATCTTTGATATTTACACTGTTTTTTGAAGCGAGTAAACATCCATGCTTCCATATTTTTAAACAATAATGTCACCTTTGTTGAAAAGACTCAAATCTGGAAGCTGTAGTAACAATCACTGCTGTTTTGTCAAGAGGCTGTTTTAGTTAACAGGACATACGAAGACAGGCTTAGTTTTGTTGGATTTCATTTCTTGGAGCTCCTTCCAGAATAGACAATTTTATGGAAATGCACGACCAATCCCCAAATTCGAAGCACAGAAAAATGCTTCTTGTGCATACATTTCAAGCCTAACCGGCATTCCATGTCTATGAATCTCACATTTGTGGGAAGTTTGCATTTTCAAGTGCAACAATTGGAGCCACTGAAAAGCTCCTGTATTATACACCCAAACAGCACCCAAACAAGCAATTAAACACACTCGTTAATGAAAAGACCAACTAAGCCACACATTACTGCTGTAAAGAAAAAGAACTTATACAAATCTGTAACATGCATATGCTGTATATACCTTGATGAAGGAAAGGGAAGAGGGGGAATTTCACTGTTAATTTTGTCACAGTAGTGCTCAAGAAAAGAACGAAGATGGGAAAAAGTACTTTCTTCAAGGTCTACACAATATGGTCTGTGCCATGCCACAACTTGCCTGGAATCAAACATAAAGTAAATTAGCTACTAAAACATTCTGTAATAAATTAACAGTTTAAGCAGGTTGAGTATACACTTGACAGAACCTAGTTTTTTCTTAGAACAAGCTAATATGATTGAGGCAGACCAATTTCCTGATTGTTGAAGGTATATTCTGCTCTCTTTTCTGTAAAGTTCTTCAAAAATCAAACATTCTTCATTTATCACAGAATCATAGAATCAACCAGGTTGGAAGAGACCTCCAAGATCATCCAGTCCAACCTATCACCCAGTCCTAGCCAATCAACTAGACCATGGCACTAAGTGCCTCACCCAGTCTTCTCTTGAACATCTCCAGCGATGGCAACTCCACCACTGCCCTGGGCAGCCCATTCCAATGGGCAATCACTCTCTCTGTGAAGAACTTCCTCCTAATATCCAGCCTATACCTCCCCTTACACAACTTGAAACTGTATGCCCTCGTACTGCTGCTGGTTGCCTGGGAGAAGAGAGTGACCCCCACCTGGCTACAACCTCCCTTCAGGTAATTCTAGACAGCAATGATGTCACTCCTGAGCCTCATCTTCTCCAGGCTAAGTTCCACACCAGGAGTCGAACCCAGGCCACCTGGGTGAAAACCAGGAATCTTAACTGCTATGAAAAATAATGCCTACAATGCCATACATATCAAGTCATACGTATTTAATCTGATTTGTGCAAGAGCAAATAAGATTCACAAAGCTGGTTTTAGTACAAATGCCAGACTATCAGGAGACTTTGATACACTGTAGGGAGAATTCAAAAGGTGTAGTGCCACTTAACTATTTGAGTCTTGTTTTCTTAAGTGATTTTTCTAAGACAGCTACTTTTTAAATCAGTCATTTATAATTCTCCCTGAATTATCTTTCAACTATTATTTTTTTCTATTCCTTTGTCTTAGTCCATAAATAAGTCTGAAGTTTATTGCTTCACTTCAATTACTTGTTCATGTCTTTGTTGTAACAAAGTAGTATTTCAGTCACTGTACATTAATAACCATACGATTTTGGTACCTAGTTTTAGTCTAGATTAACATGTAACCATCCAGAAATCTGTTAAGATGTTTAAATCCACCTCAGTAATTTGTCTAAACTGCCCCATTCCCTAAAGTCTTCTGCTTAGTCCACTCCTTGTTACACTAAAGGAAACTGCCTAAGCTAGAAAAAAATCCTGTCAGAAGCACACACAGAGGAAAAAAAGAAAAGAGTTTATTCTTCTCCCATTGCCTATCCTGGTAATTTTTGATAAACAGCAGTTAAGAAATCTTCCTGTAAGAAGAATAATATACAAATCCCTGGTGTTGCTTTACTTTTACTTGTAATCTGTTAACAACTTAAAAAGAAGAAGAGGAAACAGAGAAGAAGCAGGAGAGAAAAGAAGAAAGAAGGACTGACTCTGTAGTCCAACTCATTACAAGCAGAATATCTGAAACACATGATGCAGTTAACACCTTCAGGGAAGAGTTAAATGTGTTCCAAAGTGAACTTGCATTTAGAAATAAAAATTATATCTGTACCCCAATGTCATCATTACCTGTCCCTTGGAAGAGCTGTCCAGGCAAGGCTATGGGACGTTCCTGCTGAAATCTGTTGAATTGCAACTCCGTCTAAACCACTTACTTTCTTCGGTTTAGTAATGGGACCAGTAGAGTTTCCCTGACCACACTGTCCCATTGAATTGTTACCCCAAGCATAAACTTCATTATCTATAAAGATAAAGAAAAGTGGAAAACAAAACCTGAGATACAAGTGCTTTTCATCAAGAGGGCAATGTATCTTTACATCTTACTCCTTTTACCATGGGAAAGTGCCAAACAGTGACTGTCACCAATCGAAATATCAACTATTCTTGTAGCAGCCAGTTCTTCAATCAGCTTGGGTCTGAGAGCAGTTGCCTCTGAAGAGCCACAGCCAAGGCATGCACCGCAGCCCCATGCATAAACCTAGAGCAAACCAAGCACAAAATATCAGCAGGTCCAATTGGTATTACTGGTGACCACGAAAAAGCAAAATACCAAATAACCAGCTGCACAGTAACTGCAATTACGCTTTCAACAAAACGTGCACAGTACTTTCATGGCTCCAACATACATTCCAGGTAACACATGTTCAATCTACATCCAACCACTCAGACCACTGGCCACAGAGCACATCAACAGGGAGGCTTTTAGAAGAAATTAAACTGCTGCAGTAAATTTCATCATTCTTAATCTATGCTTTAAGAACTCACTGCCCTTGAATCACAGGGGGGTGACTTTGGGGGGGGCAGTTAGGTTACTTGTGTAGAAATGCTTTTTGTATTACATGTATACATAGCATGCCAGTGAGGGCCTTCATTTACCACCTAAACATTTATTTCCAAGCTCTCTCAAGATTTTCAAATTACAAATAAAACTTCCAGTTAAACACTTACACTCTAAAATACACATACATTAAAAAAACTGTTACATCACTTAATAAACTGAGTGGATTAATGCATTAAAAATTACAAGCTTTTCACTGCATTGTGCTTCCAGGATCCATGCTACTTCCTGAACCCAATTTCATTTTGCACTGGTTATGTTTATTAACCTAAAATTAATTCATTTTCTGTGACTAAGCAAGGGTATTGAAAAGTGTACATCTTCAACATATTTTTAATTGCTCTACCACACTAGGATCACAGTTCTTTAATCAGGAACTTATATTGATACTGCATTACTATTTAAGTATTTTCTCATCAGTCAAAAACAATAAATGCTGAAATAATGAACCCACACCATCTTCACCAACTGTCATCACGGGGGTGAAAACTTGTCTTTACCTACCTGCCCTGTTGATGTCAAGGCAAGTGAAGACTGACTCCCAGCACAAACTTTTCTAATAAACATTCCTTGCAAGGCTTCTACAACTTTAGGTTTATAAACTCGATTTGTATCACCATGACCAAGTTTGCCTTCAAAAGGAGGAAACACAGGTGGAAGGTCAATGAGGAAATGAGGTAGATGGAATAAGATGAAAATTACTACCAAAACACTAGTTTCACCTACCATTGTCTCCTCCTCCAAACGACCACACTGTTCTCCCATCTTTAGAAAGAGCTATTGTGTGTGAACTGCCACAGGAAACCTCTCCTACATTGCTGATATCTTTCACTAAAGTCGGAATATTGCGGCTGTTGCTATCACCATGACCTAAGAAAATCAGAAAAATATATTCTCTTTTTGTGAAGGTTTAAGATGTATGACTTGTCACTTCAGTAAGATTTAGCAAAACCCATATACATTGTAATCATCACAAATTATACTTTCTGCCCCCTTTTTGGAAAGATCTGTAGAAGCGTTACAAACGTTTCATTTTTCTAAAACATACTGCACGAGATTTATCCATACCTTACTGCCACTAAATCATGGGACTATGTTCTGTCTAGTTCAGAAGAAAAACAGAACAAACAAACCAACCTCAAAACAAAACCATCGGAAAACAGAATTACTAGTATAATTGCCTTTAACACCAGTTCATTAGGTACCTACACTCCCTGATACTGGGCAGGAGGTATCTTGAACAGAATGAGGAAACGAAAATAAGAGCACTACTACTGTCAATACAAGCACAGATACTGCCCAGACAAAACCACCGAACTAGTTAGTTTTAGACAGTCACAGAATTCTAAGCGGTCCTTTTTGCAGAAGCCAAACACATTACAGTATCACTTACTGTACTGTAATTTACAATAAGCATGAGATACAAGTCTAATAAGCTACAGAAGGTCTGTAGATACAGAAGAAAAATGGGGAAGAGGGATAAGAATACTATATGGTTAGCTGTAAGTGCTTAAATGCTACGTTTCAGCTGTGCACTAGAAGCCACCATACCCCACATCAAGCTCCCCAAAACTCATAAAAACACATTAACCTAAACCTAAATGAGAATGTTCCTACAATTCCCCTTAAAAATGCAGGTTAAACCCCTAATCCAGTGTTCCTTTCTTAACAGCAAAGAAAAGCTGAGCACTTGCACCAATCACCTTGACAAAGTTTAACAGTTTAAGTTGTAAAACACTGTCCTAATCTTCTGCCCCTGTCAGTTACTTGCTCTCACCTCTCTACTTGGTGATTGTGACATTCAAAGCAAAGACAACAGAAAGTAACTGAAGCCAAACTTGAAGCGAGCTTATAAGCAAAATCTGCTGGTTCAACTTGAACCTGCTTGAGAAGAGTGACTTTATACTAAGCATAGCAGCTGTACAGGAAATCTTTAAGCAAAACAAAAACACGCGTTTTCACTTCAGATAAATTTAACATTTTTGACATATTAAGATAAAAGGATATAAAGTCATTCTGGCAAACTTAGTATCTCATGTCCTTATTAGCATCTCCATGATTAGAATCAGATTCTGGATATTATTAGCCAGTTATTCACAACTGTTCAAAGAACTATCCTACCATCACTAGATCATTTGTTATCTACAATTCCAGTTTACTTAAAACATTCACTGTTTACATTTCAGTCGTAGTGGCAATCATACATACACATAGTCTTATGCATTAATCAAAGCAACTTTTTCTGAAAAGAAAAATGTTAAAAAGTGAGAATCTCTGTAAAATTAACTGCACTACAATCTTTTAAGAGTCTCAGCATTAATTTTAATAGTCACCTATATATACACACCTGTGCATATATATGGGTATGTGTATATAAAGAGTTGTGTGATGAGAACAAGGCAAGTATATGTATTATTACGAATTACAACAATTCTTCCAGAAGTATTTCATGACATTTTAAAGTTACCTAATCTTCCAAAGTCTCCTTCTCCCCACGTATACAGTTCTCCATCTTCCGTAACAGCAGCACTATGTCTGTATCCAGCTGAGACACATACAACAACCTACAGTACACACACAAATGAAATCATCTTTTCACACGATTGAAGAGGAAGTCTGAAAGCTTATGTAAGTCAAGCTTCAGAAGTAGTCGATGTAAATCAACTTGGTCACTCATGTGAACATACACACATCAATCAATCATTCAATCATTTCTATTTTGTATTTCATAAGTGGAAATTAGTAGACAAAGAGACAAGTTTAAAAGTGATCATGTTCAGTTTAAAACTGGTCACGATCATGCAAGTTTAACATAATGATATGCCAGTCTAAGAGCAGCAAAAAAGCTTCAGTGGATGTTTAAAACACTGGACAAAACATAGATAGGGAAGAGATGGCCTTAAAGGACAATATGAAGCCACTAAAAAGTTGTATTCAAAAACTCCTAATGTTACACCTAACAAAAGCAATCATCTCTTGAAATGTCACTGCCATTCAGCAACAGCACAACAAAGTTTTACTCTTCAGACTAGGAGAAGGTTTACTGACAATGCCCTTTCAAATTACATGCCTAAAGGCAACTGTAAGTTTTAGTACTTTGATGAAAGCATACCCAGGTTCAAACATAAGTTTTGAAAAAACATAGAAACACTATGTATTTAAAATTTTACACTGCCACAACTGAACAGAACAAAATGAAGTGTTCTGCTACACCGAACATACCTTTCCTTGCAGAGGACCTTGAATAAGTTTGGGGTACTTCTGTGTTGAACTATTTCCATGTCCCAATTTTCCATAGTCGCCATCACCCCAACTGAAGACTTCCCCTTCTGTTGTAAATGCTAAAGTGTGCCCATCAGATCCTTTTGAAGATGACACTTTTTTGATAGACCTATGAGGTTCAAAAGTCAATTTTTTCAGCGTAGACTGATTATTGGAGTCACCCAGTCCTAGTCTTCCATAGCTTCCTTTACCACAGGCTCTAACAGAACCATCCGTAGAAATAACAAATGTACAATATTGTCCAGCTTCAATCTACAAAGAGAAAGGTTAAAATAGTAAGAAAGAAAGAATAGATAAAATGCACATATAGATCTAGAAGTATTTCTTAACAGCATACCAGGTTTCTTTACATAACCTTTTAATGTAAAAATTAAGGAAAATTTGGACTTCAGCAAGTAGAAAAATTGTTATTTGCGAAAAATATTTTAAGTCAATCTATTTTCTTGAGGTAAATAGCAATTAATTTATCTTACTTATTTGCATCTCTTCTACAGGCTACAGAAGTCAAGCTGCCTTTAGCTCTCCAAGTCTCATTGATTGAAATGGATACTCTTAGATAAGGCCCTGTAGGTTTTGCTTAAACTTAACCAGTACCAAGTGGTTACATTACAGAAATAAGCCAAACATCAAAAATCCACTAGCATTTGAGACAGAAAAAACAAAGAAATAAACCCCAAAGTTTTTAAGAAAGTAAGAAATTGTCTCTACTGGAAATTGAGCACACATCTGAAGAATAATCTAATAGCAAACCAACTAACCCTGCAATAATTTCTTACAGCAGTCTTAGCACATGAGAAGTGCAAAGCAGGTTTGAGTCTACAGTATAAAGACACTGCATGTCCACATCATAAACCAGCATACAAGCAGCTGGTAGACTGTGTGGTGACAACTCTATTTGTGAATTAACTTCCTCATATAGACAAACTCTACAAAGATCAATAATGAAGGTTAAAGAACAAAATACTTTATCCCAGTGGAAATCACATAAACATTTTTTATGGGTATACACAATACTATTTAAAGAGTAACTCATTCATTCAGATCACTCATTCCACTCCTGTGTACTAGTGTTTTCCTCAAGCAAAGTTTTGAGTGCATAAACTTGATTTATAATGCAAGGTCCCACGATCCTTTGACATGTCAAATATTCAGTGACATAAATAGAAACAATTTCAGAAAATATACCTAAAACATCTAATGACCAAGAAAATGCTTTTACTTAGGGTCAACACTGTAAAGCCAGTATCGTAACAGAAAAGCAAACTATTATATCTTCTGTCAGGCATCAACAGAAGTGCTCAGCTGGAACTGTAGAAACTGAATGAGAGCAGAAGGAGCACACTCTCTGTTGATTTTCAGAACACTAATTAAGGTTGCTGCAGCAGCAGTCAGCCTGGCTTGGACTTTTAAACTAGGCAACCTTGGTGTGAAAGCCACCAATTGAAAAGAAGATTGAGCAATTAAGATACCTTTTAAACAATAGCAACAAAATACCCCCAAACCTAGAGGCAAGCAAATCTGTCTCTGCAAATGCATTCCAAAGCTACTTAGATAATTCATGGATATTATATTGTTGCATGGATCTGTGTGTCATTATAAATAGAACAGAATATCTTTTCCAGGTATCAATAAAAGTAGTGAGATACTTTCAGTAAAATAATGTGTGATTGGTTCTGAGCATTGTATCTTCATTACAACTCAAGCTTCAGAATAACGTACTATTTTCCAGTTTCACGTTTTCAGTATAAAGCTTTTAAATACTACACAATGCATCACTCTGTGATGGTTGTAAAACTTTTTTTTTTCTTCAGAAAGTTCAAGGAGAGAAAGCGAAAGAATGTAAATAAGTCACTATTGGGAGTAAGAAAACAAAATAATGATTATTCTAAACACTTCCATTGGAGAGGTAGAAATGTTTAAGAATCTCTACTCAAAACAGAGTTTGGGCAGTCTGAGTCTGACTTGGCTTGCTTGCTGGGCTTCTGTCTGTCTGGCGGTTTCTTCTTCTTTTCTGGCTGAAGATAACATACTGACCTTGACAAGCTAAGTCTAACAGCCTCTCTTGACTCTCTGCCTTCTGCCAGGGTGGTCTGGGGGGATTCCTTCTGGTTGGGGGGGGCCCTGGGGAAAGGCCCCTTGGAGGAAGCAAAGGGGGCTTGGTTGTGCTTTTCTATTGATTGTACATATTTGTAAATGTTGTGAATAGCGTATATTTGTACATATTCATTGCATTTCATCACAGATTGTAGATTTGCTTGTAAATACAGCTTTCATTTGCTTCCAGACTGAGCTAGCCTGGTTATTGTTGGGGGCGGGGGGGGGGGGGTGGGGCGGTGTTTCAGCTCTCACACTGTTACACACTACAAACGTCACTCACTGTCTGTGCATCTGAAAAACTTGGAGCAAGCTTGGGTTGAAGGATTTTTTCTTGAGTTCCTTCTACGAGTTGATGACTGCTGTTGCTACCCCAAACATACACTTCACACGTCTCAGAAACAATGGGAGCATCACCCGTTTGAATGCTGTCAGGGCTGGCACATGTTCGTGAATAGTCTGATGCCATTCGACAAACCTATTAAAATGAGAGATTAATTACAAGCAGCATTTTAACTCCGTCCCATATAGTCAGAACGTTCAGTGCAAATTTAATTCCCCCTCGAGTCTCTGCTTAAAATACGAATCATCCATCACCATATCATTACCTTTTCTCATTTTTTCTGCTTTCCTCTTCTACTCCAGAATAACTCAGCATAGAGGGAAGCATACCCACATGCACACACCAATCAGAGAGGGGGAAGTAAGCTACAACTACCTTTAAGTCAAGCTTGGTTTCAAGACTTACTTCTTCAAATAAACACAGAGCTGCCTCATAAAGAGAACATAAGCCATCAGACGTTCTAGTTGGCTCTCTCCATTGACTCCGATCAGTGGATGATCCCTAGAATTTTTAATTGTTGTTATTATGAGAAATATACTTCCATATAGCAACAGTGCAGCTATACAAAATACATTATGTATTTGTTCTTACAGTTAAGCAAAATTAAAAGTTTTCTACAAGCACAGGTAAACTACCTTTCTCCCAAGCTATGGCATCTGTATGCACTTCAGGATAACGAAAATATGACAAACACTATTTAAGCATTCTTATGTGTTAATTCTTGGATTTAGATTTAATTTTTCCTAAAACTGTCTCATTGTAAAATGCATGTAATTTGTGTTTAAAGGGATTTTTCATTTCAAAATCACAAATCATCGTTTTTACGTTTTATCTTCTTCCATATTGTGGTCTCTGATTTTCTATCTAGTCTAAAACCAAAACAAAGCCATGCTGCCCATCAATACATTAAGTTCTGCCAATGCCATGCTCTTCGCATGGTCTCCATTCTTTAGATTTTTTTACTTCTTAAAACCTATGTTTATTAGCAAGCATTACAAACCTGAGAGAAAAGAATGAGCACTTCAGGAAAAAATATGTTCCCTGTTTCAGTCTTAGCTTTTAAGGCAGAAGCTTGACACTGCTTCTGATTGCATGCTGTGCAATAAATTCATAGCTTTAAAAAGAACATTCACGTAGGACTGGAAGTAAGCACTTAACATAGTAGTGTGCCACTCTTCCAAACAATTTAGCTCATTATCTTATCACATTAATTTCTGAGCAGTAGAAAAACACTAAACCTCTTAAATCTCCAAAAATGTGTAAGAAAAAGTCCAACTGGGGAGCAAAAACGTCCAATATAAATAACTGTGAACAGGAAAAAAGGCATACTGCAAAAGTGCAAATTCTAAGCAAATTCAGCAAAGCAAGCCTGAAAAACAGCTCCATTCTAACTGTTTTGCTATGAACAATATAAACTGCAAGCAGATCAAGTATACCATTGATTCTTTTTCTGAAATGAAAGCAGAATGTCAAAAGTGACAATACAGTAGGTGGTTTGCTATTTCATCTTTACTTATGAGGAAATGGGTGGACAAGGTGGGAGAGAAGGAGATGGACAAGAAAGAAAATGCTTGAAAGAAAGTATTTTACAAAAAACCCTCATCTTTTTAACATATTAAGAAAACCATTCATCAAACTGGCATTCAGTGTTGAGAAACTATTTCAAGTCAAGAATGCCACTACATCTGCGATGTAGAAAAATCAAAGCTGGATACCTACCAAAGATCGTCGCATCTGTGTTAATATACTCATAAAGCAATCAAAGCTGATCATTCCTTCCGGACTTTGCAGTAGCTTGGTTTTCTCCATGGTGTTTACTACAGCTGAAGCACCTAAAGCCATTTCTATCCATTCAAGAAGATATCGCAAGGAACCACGCTGGGCAGCCAAACCAAGAAGCAATTCAGAAGCTAATCTACGACCTAAAGTGTCTGCTCCAGAATTTGGAATTGTTACTCCCTTCAGAAATGTTGTTACTTGTGATAAACAGTCCAATCCCATTGGTGGAATTTTGCTTTCATTTGCTAAAGACAGGGGTGGTAAAGAGCTCACAACTTCTATTGCAGTATGGATAACATCATTGCAAAGACTGAGGCCAGGTCCTGATGCAGGCATCATCCAACTTTGTCTTAGCAGTGCAAATAACAAGCTTAATCCAGTCCGAACCCCCATTTCTATTAGTGCATCTGTACTTGACCTGGGACGTTCACTGACAGAATGCACATCTGTTGATCCAGAACTGCTTTCTGGTGAATGCTGCTGTTGTTTCACCTTACCCTTATCGTGATATTTATTAGAAAGTGCATAGAAGACACGCTGCAACACAAGCAGACGTTTCCGAAGCGCTCCAGCAAATGGAGAGTCTGAGCATACCATCTTCGCCAGTGCCAGCTGGCTGCTAAGAAGGGCATCCAAGTAGTGGTCCTGTTCATCGCTAGATAGGGATTCCCGCTCAAAATCCGGTAACTGAGGTCCTTTGAGGCACAGTACCTGCTGGGGCAATGGCACTACTTCCTTATTGCTGACTAACTTAGCATACAAGACAGAAACTCCCTCCCTTGTTGCAATAGATTCGCTGTCTTCTGTGATCCAGGAGCTGTTCAGATGTTCAAGCCATTTCAGCTTCACAGGTGGGACCATAGCTGCCATATCGGTTTAATCCTTTGCCATTAGCCCTGAAGATGAAAAAAAAAATGTCAGTAGTTGTGCAATATTATCTACAGAATTTATTACTCACGGTTCAACAAATCCTAATAATCCTTTAAGAAAGCAAGTAGAAAAAGAGTAATCACCAAGAATTACAAAAGTTCCACTATTTTACCTATAAGTGCTGCAACATGGAATTCAGACCCTTACAGTATAGTTTAAGAGTATAAAAAAGACACTTTGTAGATTTATTTTTATCTTTATTTTAAACAAAAAAGTACAAGCGTATGTACAATTTTCTTAACATGTTATTTTCATGAAAGTCTGCATTTTCTAAATCCATATACGTGAACATTCATACAAAGCAAATTTAGTTCTGTGTTTCAATGAAAATATATTCATATTCTGTAGAAAAAAACTAATATTCTCTTTTTGGACAGTAAAGTTGAGGACAAAGACTTACAAAAACACACAAAATCTTACACAATTGTATACAAATGAATGGAGCACTGGTGGAAACCTTCATTTTACAACAAATCAGACTGCTAATACAGGCCATAACCAAGGGCTTGACCTGTCAAACAGAAATTTAAGTCATGCTGTCACAAGACGCTCTTTCCCTTTTCTAAGATAAACTAGAGATCTCCTTAAAATCCTTGTCAGAACATGGAACAGAAACCAGAAGAGATGGCTTGATAGCTAGAGAGGCACACTATGTAGATCCTATTCATTCAAAGCCAAATACACGTTACAACTACTCCACATAAATTTACAGTATCAAATATTATGCATTCCATTACATTGATAAATTGTACAGTGTATGATTCTGAAAGTACTCAAAGTTTTTAGAACTTTTTAAGGAAAGGCTCACTGATACTGTGGAAGTAAAATTGAAAGCATAGTAATGCAACAACACTGGTTTACTAAGAGTTCAAATTGGTTGCCAAATCCACTTGACAACTTACAACATTCTTTCAGATCAAAGGCGTCAATTTGACAGATGTTTTTTTCCTGACAATTTTAGGAAAAAAATACCAACATATTATGAATCATGACACTTCCACACAGATTAGAAGTCAAGGAAACATTATGATGAAGTTAACAGTATTTATTTTTTATTTATTCAGTGTTCAAGCACTGCAAAATCACAATAATAATGTGCTTGATGTCAGTTGTAAACTATCTCAGGATAACATATAGCTTAATATGCAAGGAGGTTTTTTCAAAACACAGGAGAGTTTTCAAACTGCTCGTTTAAAGAGAGGTGTTGTTTGAAATAACTCAAGAATCATAGAATCATAGAATCAGTCAGGGTTGGAAGGGACCACAAGGATCATCATAGTTCCAACCCCACTGCCCCTGGGCAGGGACACCTCACACCAGATCAGGCTGGCCAGAACCTCATCCAGCCTGGCTGCAAACACCTCCAGGGATGGGGCCTCAACCACCTCCCTGGGGAACCCATTCCAGGCTCTCACCACTCTCATGCTGAAGAACCTCTTCCTCACGTCCAGCCTGAATCTCCCCACTTCCAGCTTTATTCCATTCCCCCTAGTCCTATCACTACCTGATAGCCTAAAAAGTCCCTCCCCAGCTTTCTTGTAGGCCCCCTTCAGATACTGGAAGGCCACAAGAAGGTCACCTCAGAGCCTTCTCTTCTCCAGACTGAACAGCCCCAACTCTTTCAGTCTGTCCTCAGAGCAGAAGTGCTCCAGCTCTCTGATCATCCTGGTGGCCCTTCTCTGGACATGTTCCAGCATGTCCATATCCCTCTTGTAATAGAGGCTCCAGAACTGGATGCAATACTCCAGGTGGGGTCTCACCAGAGCTGAGTAGAGGGGGAGAATCACCTCCCTTGACCTGCTGGCCCACACTTCTCCTGATACAGCCCAGGATATGGTTGGCTTTCTGGGCTGCAAGTGCACACTGACAGCTCATGTTGAGCTTCCTGTCCACTAGCACCCCCAAGTCCCTCCCCTCAGGGCTGCTTTCCAGCCAGTCACTGCCCAGCCTGGATTTGTGCTTGGAATTGCCTCGACCCAGATGCAGGACCCATGGGTTATATAGGTTCTGAATGATCAATTTCTGTTCTTTGATGCTCTGAAGAAGCCTGTGTTCCTTGATAGTCTGAGCCCTGTTAAGATGAAATTTAACACTAAATCTCTGGGGAAAGGAGGGAAGGTCTCTGCCATCTAGTGAGAAGCTGTGCTTACTACAGTTGTAATGCTTGCAGCACAAAAATAACATAGTATGCAACTCTGTCTTGTATCTTGCACTTAAAAAACATAATTAAAAAAACAAACCAACCAACCGAGATCTACACCGCAGCTCCCAAGCCAAATAAAGGCAAAGAAAAAGCACAATTTGTGCTATTAAAAATCTGCTTTTATTTCAGCCCAATTTTCTCTAAAATAGATTAGCACCTTCATCAAAAGCCTTGTTTTAGCCTCAGCAATCCTTGTCCTAGCAACTTAGTTGTACTGCAGCACACAAAATCCTTATGTGTCTATCACACAAACACTGGAGCCACAACTGCTAACCGCATTCAGAGTCAGTGAGCATTCTTCACATTTCATACTAGACACACATCTCCATTGTCACTACAAAATACACCAACAGCTCACCCTTCAAGGGACACAGATAGGTGTTATTACATGCAGGTCCCTGATCCCAAAGAAAATGCAACATATTCTCACTTGTCAGGAAGGAATTGCTGACCACTGTTTGATCTGAATTGCAGCTTCAAAACCAATGAATGCAAGCTTCCAAAGTCTGGTTGTCAGTGACAAAGTTTATGCCTTCTCAAGAGGCAATTCATAGAGGTCTAGCTACTTTCAGAAGTCCTCTGAATAAAGAATTATGAATTTGATATATATTACACTTTGCCCAACTTTCTTCATTCAGAAATGTCAGAACTCGCACAACTACCTCAAAGGTACAATTACTGCTTTTCCTATAAACAGATTTTTTTTTGTCTTCCCCTTGTATGTATCTCTAAAAATAGAAACTGAAACTTGAATCTGAGCTCTTAGTAGTGACCTATTCTCCTGCATCTTTCAATAGACAGCATTCAGTTTGATGTGTCAGTCATCAATCTTTAACCAGACACACTGATGCCAACAAGTTGATCTGATATTATCCTGAAAAATCTCTCTGAAAACGAATGTAAACTATCTCCATCTCTGTGCAGAGCCGAAGCTACATAGTGACTACATATCACTGAAGTTAATCAGAAACTAGGCAACAATGGCAATAGTTCATAAGAAAGGCTTATTTCCTCCAGCTCATTGTGTGAGGTCCACAAATAAAAGATTTGTAACTGCTTCCAAACATGGCACAAGGACATTTAATTTCCTTTGACGAGTAAACAAAAATAGTTAACTTTGAAAGACTGTGTGAATATATTCATTGATGGTACCAATTCTGCAGTGAAGCCAGCATGTAATCCACCAACTTTCTAAACAAGTTGATCATACGGCCAAACACAAAGGAAGAAGGCATAAACATGTGACAACCCTCCCTCTTTAAAAACAATCCTATTCTATTCTGTTATGTGTTTGTACTTTTATATTCTGGGACTCCAGTTACAGAAAATGCTCTACTCAGTGATCTGTAAACCACTTACCTTCCCTGGAGGTGTTCAAGGCCAGGCTGGATGAGGCCTTGAGCAGTCTATTCTAGTAGAAGGTGTCCCTGTCCATGGCAGGGGGGCTGAAACTAGGTGATCTTTAAGGTCCCTTCAAACCCAAACCATTCCATGATTCCAAGATACTGACAAATCACTAACCAACATGTTGCCTGCAGTAACCCTCCAAATCTTCCAAGTGAACAGCTCTTGTCAATTCAGAAAAACTAATATTTAACCAATATTAATCCTAAACATTACCTACTGTATAATTTCATGATAGCGTTATTAGATAAAGCTTTTATATTTTACTTCATATAAAAATGTATCTGTCCAGCACCAGGAGAAAAATCTATTGACAGTGAGAAAATGTGAACAAAAAAGCCCAGCTCTCCTTCCCTTATTCCTTGTTTTCCCCTTCTCTGCAGGAAAAAAAAAAAAAAAAGGGAGAATTTGCAACACTACTCATATATCTTTTAGAACCAAGGTTCCTGTTGGGCAAGCAGCCATTTTGGAGGAGTAAATCACAGTATATCAGAGGCTGGAAGGGACCTCAAGAGGTCATAAGGTCCAACTCCCCTGCCAAAGCAGGATCACTTACAGTAGTCCACACATGAACGCATTTGAAAGACTCCAGAGAAGGAGACTCCACAACCACCCTGTTCCAGTGCTCCGTCAACCCTCACTAAAGAAGTTTCTCCTCATGTTGAGGTGAAATCTTCTATGTTCAAATTTGAACCCATTGTTCCTTGTCTTATCACTGTGAACTGCCAAAAAGAGCCTGGCCCTCTCCACTTGACACCCACCCCTCAGATATTTATACACATTGATGAGATCCCCTCTCATTCTTTTCTTCTCAAGACTAAGTAGCTCCAGGGATCTCACTCTCTCTTCATAGGGGAGCTGCTCGAGTCCCCTAATCATCCTTGTGGCTCTCCCTTGGATTCTCTCCAGCAGTTCTCTGTCTTTCTTGAATGGGGAGCCCAAAACTGGATGCAGTATTCCAGGTGTGGTCTCACCAGGGCAGAGTAAAGAGGTAGAAGAACTTCCCTAGACCTGCTGGACACAGCTTTCTTGATACATCCCAGGATCCCATTGGTTCTTATGGCCACAAGAGCACATTGTTGTTCCATGGAGAACTTGCTGTCCACCAGCACTCCAAGGTCTTTCTCTGTGGAGCTGCTTTCCAGCAGGGCAGCCCCTAACCTGTACTGGTGCATGCTGTCATTCCTCCCCAGATGTAGGACCCTGCACTTGTCCTTATTAAACTTCATGCAGTTTGCCTGCACCCAGCTCTCCAGCCTGTCCAGGTCATGCTGGATGACTGCACAGCCTGACGGGGTGTCAGCCAACCCCCCCAGTTTTGTATCATCAGGAACTTGCTGAGGGTACTCTCAATCCCCTCATCCAGGTCATTGATAAAGATATTGAACAAAATTGGGCCCAGTACCGAACCCTGGGGGACAACACTTGCCACAGGCCTCCAAGTTGACTCTGTGCCACATATATTTCACAGTTCCTGACTGTCAATAGTGAATTGGAACAGACAAAACTCATAGCTGAGCAAGGATTAGAAGACATTCTTACCACATGTAAAACCTATTTCAAAAGCTAACTCTAGGGAACTGTCAGGATAAAATGAAAATATCAAAACCTAAAAAGCAAGTTCTATGTATACTGGATATAGAATTTTTTTCAAAACAGCACTGGCAGCAACTTGAGCTGCAGTAGAATAAATCTGAAGTTAACACTGCCTTCAGAGCTCTTTTGGCTTAACTTGGAATTCCAAGTTCTTTGCTATAAAGCTAGAAACTATTTTGAAAAACCTCTGCCTAAGAGGGGACTGAGAAGAAAAAAAGGTAGTGCAGGAACACATTTAAGCAAGTGAAAACTCTAACCAAGTGTAGGTGATGAAACTTTGTTACAGCAGGAGTAAACAAGAAGCATAAATAAATAAAGCAAAGACACAAGCCATAAGACTACCTTCAGCAAATCCCAGGGCAAGGTCAACTACACTCCTTATAAACATTAATTAGACAAAAGAATTTGGGTATTTCTTATTCAACTTAATGCCTGCCAAGAAAGTGCTTTTCATTAACAAGTGCTGGGATGAAGACTGAGAAACTTAACAATACTACTGACAGTTACAGAGAGAAAGAACTGCTGCTGAACAAAAGGTAAAGGAAAAGGCATTTGTCCACCACCTTCTCAGAAACTACAGTTAAAGCCGGGAGAAAAACGATGCTTAATGGCTCTGTGGATCACAGGCAGTGCTGCAGACTATACAACTGAATCGAAGAAAATGCTCAGATTCATCAGGTACTCTACTGGAATATTTGCAAGCAGCAGAACAAAGCTGTTAATTACCCTTCAACTGGAACAGAACTGTCTTTTTTTTTCCCTTGCATCATATGAAAGGGAATGAGAAGAAAAGAACTTTAAAATGAAACCTGTGAAAACAAGTGGAATGTAAGCGGGATGGGGGGCTGGGGAGGTGTTCCCAAGCTAAGAGAAGAGTAGCACATTTATAACAAAAATGCTTAGAGAGTTCTTTTAATGTTGTAAGAAATGCAGAACTTACCTGCAGCTTACACAATGGTTCTTTTTTTAATCAGTTGACAACTTGAAATGCACCCAAAGACAAACCAACATATTCCAAAGGTACACCTGACTGCATATTGAACAATCATTCCCCTGCGTTTCAGATTCTGTGTTTTCAAGCACAAAAGTACAAAACTGCTACCTCTTCTGGTCTGTTAGTAGGTCTCCCCATTATGTGAACAAACTAACACCAATTATACAAATTACTGCACGCTACTATCCCTCAGATTTCAAGATCAGGACAAAGTCTTCAGATCTTGCAATAATTAGTACACAGGCTGCATTTCAAATTAAAGTAAGTCAACTTACAAGCAATTCTAAGCATTTTGAGATTGTAACAATTAAATGGTTGCCACACATTTTCAGGCAGTCAAGAACTCAGAGAGAATGAAAACTTACAAGAAACAATTTCTCCTTTTTCCATATACTTCTGTTAATCTATTTACTTACATGATGATTTTAAAGAGGTTTTGGGTTAGTATTTGCTGCATCTAGGAAAAAGCCAAACGCAAGAGCCTGTAAGAGTAAATGCTAATAATAAAAAATACGTTTAAGACCTTCCGAGTTAAAACATATAGAAAAAGAGGAAAGTTGTCTTACTTTGGAGAGAGAATGCAGTTATTAGTGGCCTAACAAAAACTTCTAATGAATTACAAATATTCTGTACTACTAGTTTTATTTTCTTAAACAGGAAGTAAGCCAGTCTGATATCACCAGCTACTTCTTCCAGATAAATTAAAATGTTATTTTTTGAGATGTAAGCTTGCCTAAAATAACTAATAAATCACATATATTAAAATAAAATGCAAAAGGCTGCTGCAAGTAACCACTAGGTACAACAGAGTAGTGAACAAGTGAGCTTTCCATAACAAAGTTTATATCACTAAGGAAATGGGCAAAACAGCAAATGCTTTAAATGAGGAAAACTCTGCATTTTCTAAGAAAATAAGAACTATCCCTGTATCTTAGATACAAACAAAAGAGACTGGAAGTGCATAACTAAATATACAAGTTACTTCCATGAAATGGGTATAAATCATGAAGTCAAACTAAAAACGTTGCTCCTTTCTCCTGTCACCATAGCAATTTAAACATTCAGAAAGAGGAATTTGATCATGCAATTCATCCCAGTTTGTTTATTTTATAGAGACAATATCAAGTCACTGACTGCAAGGATGCATGAGCAATACCCTGATGTAAAACTGATTCAGAGATATTTTTTAACATACATACGTCAGTCTTTATAGCCAATACTACAAGTATTTCAGTATTTCATGTATGTATGTGTGAAGCCCATGTAACTTCAGTCTAACAATTCTTAATTTTCAAAATAGGAGTAATTCTTTCAAAATGTCACATTTACTATCGAAGTGAAATTATAGGGAAAATTACATAAAATATGTTTTTTGTTTCTATTGTGTATCATACAGAGGGTAAAAAGGGAAAGTAACAGAAATATTCCTGCCACCTACAACCACCTCCTACGTTATCTGGAAAATACAGATTTTGTTAGAAAGGGAACAAAGCAAACACTAAAGAACTCTCAAATCCACTTGAGTGGCTCAGATGTAAACACTGTCAAATCGGTAAGAATTTTTTTTTCCAGGTTTTTACTACAGCTTCTGAAAGCCAAGAAGCTTTTAGGTCTTCTCACTTTGAGGTAAGTGGGACAGCTTTGATCAACTTTTAATGCAAGTATAAGAACAGCTCACTAGGGAGAGAAAAAAAATTACAAAACAGGTTAACAAGAGAAGGTCTTAACTCTAACACAGTCGTCAAAGGACTTCGTAGTTTGCAAAGTGCAGCAGATATTCCTGCATTCCAAGGGGAGGGAAATAATAATTTTAAAAGGACTTTATCATGGGGTTAAAGGTCAAAGCTTGTAAGGTTATAAAGTTCCTTCTTCTGAGTTTGCACGCTGATTTTGGCTGGAATAGAGTTGATTTTCTTCACAGCAGCTAGTATGGGGGTTTGTTTTGGATTTGTGCTCAAAACAGGGCTGTTAATTCAGCATGTTGTCACTGCTGAGCAGAGCTTACCACAGTCAAGACCTTTTCTGCTTCTCACCCCACCACCAAGTAGGTGCACAAGAAGCTGGGAGGGCTGACCCTAGCTGACAAAGGGACATTCCATATCATGTGATGCCACACTTAGGGTATAAAGCTGGGGCAAAACCGAGGTGGTGGGAAGAACATTTGGAGTTACTTCCTTTTTCTTTCCAAACAGCCAGTATGGTGATGAAGCCTGCTTTCCCAAGATAGTTTGACACCTGCCTGCCAATGCCGTAGCGAATGAATTCCTTGTTTTGCTTTGCTTGCATGGCTTTTGCTTTACCTAACAAACTGTCTTTATCTCAACCCACCAGGTCTCTCAGCTGTACACTTCGGATTCTCTCCTCCACCCCACCAGGAGGGAGTAATCAAGCAGCTGTGTGGGGCTTAGTTCCGGCTGGGAGTTGAACCACAATAGCTTAACCGGAAAGACTGGCCATGGACAGAATGTACACCCAACTTCCCAGAGGAATTTCTGTAGTCTTCAGTCTTCCCTTTTCATGTCAGCTTGTATTTGTCACCCAAAACCTGCCTCTAAGCAGCTGACAAATTTATCCTAATATAAGTCAACAGGAAACTTCTTCTAGGGTTTAAGTTCAAAAAAAAAGTAAAAAGAAAAAAATTATTACCAAGAAGGAGTTGTGTACAGATCTAAGAGAAAGAATGCTGTGATAAACTAAAGAAAGTTGGAGATGGGACAGAAGCTACACAAAGTGATTACAGCATACACTGGAGCTTCTTTGTGAGAGAGAAACAGGAAGATAAGGAACAGTTTAGGCATTCAGACTTAGCCAAGAAGGTAATTACATTCCTGCAAGATTTAAGTATGAGACTCAAGGCAAAAAAAAAGTAGAGGGTTTTTGTTTAAAAGAAGGTTGTACAAAAGATCATTAAAAAGTTGAAATTGGGCATATTATCTCAATATTTTAAAAAAGCAGAGAGTGTGAAAGCAGTTTCCCCACAAAATGGTTTTGTTTTTTTGATTTGGATCCAGTCCTTAGCACATACATTCAGTTTATCCACAGATAGAAATCACCTAAACGTGTGGAAGGGAAGAGTTGATTCTAGGGGTTTTTTTAACAGGAGCACCCACAGAATGGTTCTACCTCACTGCCAAATACAGGTAATCATTGGTATTCTATCAAGGATTTAATTCCTAATAAAAGTCCACAGATAAGATGGAGGAAGGTGTAACTGCTGCTCAGACTGCTAAAGGAAAAAAAAAAACTCAAAAATGTAGCTAAATCTTTAAGTACAGTGATTTCCTATTGCTTGTGTATACATGAATTTTCCTGTTATGTTACCACTTTGTGGTTTCTGCCTTGTGTACAAGGTCCAAACAATAAACATTTCAATACAGGGATTAAAAGTAAAACTGTTCTTCATCAAGTGCTGACAAATGGACACAGTACGCAAGGGAAACATGGTTTAACGTAGTCTTTAGGCATCTCTTGTCAGAGAGTTCACAGTGATTATCAAACTTTAAAAAAAAAAAAAAATCAGTTTATCTGCTACTTTTTTCTTGAACAGCAATAACACTCCCTGATAAGCAAAGCACATCATCCACATTTTGGATTTGTTACTTTTTTAATTCTTTCAAAATAAAACCCAAATTTGTAAGATATTTTGCAAACATTTCTTCATGAAAATAAAAAATATATTGGAAATACTGTGTCTTGCACAAGGTAAATCTCTTAAACTCAAGGTAAATCTCTTAAACACAAGGTAAATCTCTTAAACACAAGTGTCTCATCACAACTTACACAACTGAGGAAGGTTTGACCATTAGGTCATCATCACAAACTCCTACAATTATAAGTGTCTACAAAACACAAAAGCCTCTTGAAGATCTGGAAATATGGCATGTCAGTCAGAGAAATAAGAGGAGAGAATCATTTATTGTAAGAAGCAGTATTATGACTCAGCAGTAAGTTAGTATGTTTCCAAAGAGGAAAAAATTATAGATATTATCACCCGTAATCAGAAAAATATTTCACCAACTCATAGAATATTAGAAAAATGAAATTGAGCATTCTATCCAAGTTCTACTTAAGCTATTTTTCTCCTCTCTACACTGTCAACTAAATAAAATATAGGTTTGTTCACTCCCTGTATAAATAATGTATTGTGTATAAAGCAATTAAATCCAGCTTCAACAGTCTACTCCAAAAGCTAGAAGCTATGTGGGAAGAGCTAAAAAATTACTTCAGTACTTACAAAAAGATTAAGTTATAACATCCTGTAGCAAAACAAGGATTAATTTATGGAAAAGTGAAAAGATACATTAGAAAGGTAATGAAAAAAACCCACTTGAGTATGATGCGTGTCTGAATTCTGGACACATGAAGACAGCACTACCTAATGAACCACAATCTGAAAACTGACATACATAAAAAGAGATACAGTATCTCCAGTCACTATGAAGAGCATACATTTTCCTAAATCAGTTGACCCTTAGCCCACACTCTAAAGATATCAAAAAGGTCAGAATTTGGCAAACCTACACATTACAAACAAAAACAACTATTCTGACAGCAGTTTAGTGCTCAGACACTCAGAACAGCTACCAGATCAAATCAGATGAAAGCTTTATTTTCTGCAAGGCTCTTGAAAAACAGTACCTATAAAGCTGCATGTTACATGTCCTGAACACTGGAAGTTTTCTCAGAGGAAAAATAATCCTTAAAAGCACTTGCTCTCTCCCCCCATGTCTGCAATTGGCAGGTTCAGCAACCTCTGTAAAACGCTGACCACATTTAACTTTATTTTATGCAGCGTTAATTACAAGAGCTTGTAACACAAGAAGCTGTAAGTCTGTACAGTCAAATTGAAGGCAGGACATGCCAAAACATCTAAAGAACTGTTTGTGACACGCACATGTTTGAATTCTTTTTCCTGCCTTACTAATGCTATACTACCTTTCCCCAATGGACAGGTAAAGATATTTTGCCAACAGAGTGCAAGAGAAGAAAAACTTTACAAAAAAACCAAGCCAAATAAGCAGACTTGTGCATTTCTAAAGAACAGAGTTCTTCACTGTATGTTCACTACAAATGATTTTTCTCAAGTTCACAGCAATTTCATTACCATTTTCAACATGAGTGGTCCTAGACTAAACTGTGCTTGGGGTACTTTAACCATGATGTTACCCATGTAATTTCTGAAAAGGATTAGAAAATTTAATATTTACACAGATGGCAGCCAGGGTGCACTAAAGCTCTTAATATTGCTAAGAATAGTTAAATCTTTATTTGCAACAATGAGAAATATGTTTCTGCAGATGTGCTAGATGAATCAAGCTTCTCATAACTTACATGAAACTATTTCACAATCAGAATAATCAAGTAATTCTACTAGTAAGAATATAATTCAATTAATTCACTGCAAGTGAGACTGACTATTCCAAAACTTTTTTTTTTCCTGAGATGTTATTTTAGATAAGTTCTTAAGAAACCAGAAGTTCCATATACATAGATGATCATGGGTCTGGAACAATAAATTAATCTGAAACATGACAAAAACCTAATGCAATATAGTTGTGGTTTAACCCAGAAGGCAGCTGAACACCACAGGTGTTCACTTGGGGAGAGAAACAGAAAAAAGGTAAAACTCATGGGCTGAGGAAAAGAGTTTAATCGGACAGGAAAGAAAGGGAAAATAATAATAATGGTGGAAGAATATATGAAACAAGTGATGCACAATATAATTGTTCACCACCTGCTGAAGAATACGCAGTCAGTCCCCGAGCAGTACGCTGCCACCCCCAGCCAACTCCCTCTAGTTTTATTGTTCAGCATGATGTAATACGGTATAGAATATCCCTGTGACCAGGTTGGGTCAGCTGTCCTGGCTACATCCTCTCCTAGCAACTTGCAACCCCCAGCCTCCTTGCTGGCACGGCAGTGAGAGAAGCTGAAAAGTCCTTGACTTAGTGTGAGCACTGCTCAGTAACAACTAAAACATCAGCATCTAACCAACATTATTCTCATCCTTAATCCAAACCACAGCTACTAGGAAGAAAATTAACTCTATCCCAGCTGAAACCAAGAAAAATATGTTTCTATTTACTGCCTCATTACTACAGTTTCATTATACAAGTGGAATCTCTTCAAAGTTGCAACATTTTCATTTTGTAGCATAAGCACTTAGAACCCCTATAAAGTACTCTAATCAGTAAACCAAAGTCTATATTCATATCTAGGTCAACTCAGTTACTATATCAATATTCTGCCCAATTCCTAATATAACTATGATACACAATGTGGCTATTTCTCCTTCAGTATCAACTAAAACCGAAGACCCTCTCTTTCCAAGAAGTATTGCACACCTCTGATCATCCATATCATATTCCTTTGCCTTTTCCCCAGTTCCTTTATTTCTATATAATCACCTATATTGATCTAATGACTTGCCTGCAGGTCATTCATATGACTCCAAAACTGAATGTGAATTTCAAGACACGTGAGTACCTTGAACTTGTGCAACAGAAGGCCTATTCTCTGCTTTTTCTGAGTTCCAGTCCTAACAGTTTCTAATATTCTAGAAAATGGTTTATTACCTGAACTTTTCAACACTCCAGTCTTTCATGCTTCTTACAAAAGAGGCACTAAGTACCAGCAGGAATCATGCTTCACAGGCTACTGTTAGAATGAAGCACTTTTTGCAATCTTTATGAAAGCTTTACAATCCAAGTTTACTTTCCTTTATTTCCATAAATAAAGGGTTGTATATATAAAATGTAGTAGCACATATCAGGGCTCCAAAAAACATTTATGACCTTTTTATTGAAAGGCTAATTTAGATTCCAGGAATATATAAAGTTAATTAAAATCCTGCCTTGTCACAGGTCAGCAACGTAAAACATACAAGCAACGCAAAACACACAAGATGTTCCATATTACTTATGGCCAGGGCAAGCTGTTAACTGATGGTAACAGGACAGGCCTAAAAGAGTTACTTGTGCAATATTTTATTCATGTCAAAAAGCACTGCACATCATCGTACAAGGTCATGTTCCCCAAATGTTCTTTTGGGCCAATACATATAATGTATATGCAGTGTCATCACAGATGTGAAGTGAATGCGTATCTATACAAAACAATCATGGGAAAGAAAGACAGACAACAATAAATTAGAAAACACTGACATTGCAGAGAAATCACTACAAGTTAACAGAGAACTGCAACTAAAAAGACATTAGAACCAGAAAACAGTGTGAAAAGGGAGAACTGCTAGATAGCAGGAGATGGACAGTAAAACCACGCAAAAAAAAATAAGCCATGGTCTCCTACAAATCTGTAACAGCCAGACACTGAGCCAAAGGAACTAAAAAGAGCTAAAGAACTAAAAACTAAACCAAAAAGAGAGAGCAAGAACAGCAGCTACAGCAAAATGTTCTTCATAAGAAAAACATTACAGTAAAATATTCACTAACATTAAATGATTTCTCCCAACATCTGTCTCCACCAGTCACAGTGTCCACCATCTTTCTTTGTATTAGCCTTCTGTTCAGCATATGGAAGCAAAATTATTGACATCCTAATTCAGATTAATACTGCAGCCAATTATCAATCCTTCTTTAAAAACATTAAATTCCACCAACCTTTACAGTATTTGTCAAGAAAGCAACGTAGAGCTACTACTGATATTCTTCCAAATTCAGTCTTCCTACATGATTTTAGTTTCCTTTAGGACTATTTATTCATTATGAGGTCTATTACTGAAACCAGTATACCCTATTTTTCTGCTGGACACAAATGGTCACTATAAAAACCTCTGGCAAACAGACAGAAGGACAAAGTTATTTTTAAGTTGGTAAGAAATTAAATCTATTTGCTTTTTTTCCTTATGTTTATTAAGAATATGATACAAAAACCTAATGACAATGTTTGAATGTAAACCCCTGCCTGCTGTAAAAAAAAACCACCCAAGCAGAAGAGAAAAGCTTATGTATTCTGTTCAGCAGAAAAACTTTTTTTAAAAATTAATTTAATTCATTACTTCACATGCACACAAGTATATTGAAACAAAAGCTGGGAATGCAGAAGAGAGTCCACAGAAATAATAACCAAAAGCAGTTAGTAAGAGGAACTGAGAAGCAGCCACACTCATGCATCAAAAACGTTCCAACAATTTGAGGAAAGAGAAATGCCTGATCTTACACTGGGAAAGGGCTGAAAACCCTGGTGATGTTTCAGCACCAACACTGTCCCCCAAAGGTACGACCAAGCGTTTGTACTTCTACTAACTTGAACTACTTCTGACTATCTAGTCACGTTTCCAACTACCATAAGACACAGGAACAGAAATTTTCTTGTGAGAATGAGAAAAAAAATATTAAGATGTATTTATTAGTAATCATGATCTCAGTCAGCAATGGACAGGAGACTGTAAAACCCGAATTGGTACAGATATTAAAAATTCAACCAAATCAGTGATCTCATTTAACTCCCAGGTTAGCTCTGAAGTAAGCAGAGAGGTGGACTGCAGCCTTAAAATATATATATAAATATATAAACACATATAAATACAGGGGGCATATAAGAGGGAGAAAGACTTCTTATTAGGCCCTGCAGTGACAGGACATGGGGCAATGCTATTAAACCGAAAAACAGTAGGTTTTTACAATGAAGGGGGTGAGGCACTGGAACAGGTTGCCCAGGGAAGTTGTGGATACTCCATCCCTGGAAGTGTTCAAAATTCAGGATGGACAGAGCTCTGAGCAACTCTATCTAGTGAAAGACGTTTCTGCCCATGGCAGTGGAACTACATAAGGTTCCTTCCAACCCAAACCATTCTACAATTCTGTGACCGCATAACCTCCAGAGGTGACTTAGACCATAATTGCCTGATGGTCCTCCTAAGCAAGGTTTTTCCCTTCCTTCTCTGGAACACAATGCAGGTAATTCTACTTTAAAATACAACTGAGTCCATTTTTGTTTTAATATGCAGGGTTTCTTTCAGACTAACTGAAAAATAAACTTTTGTAGTATAAACTCATTTATTTGTAAGGAAATGTTCGAAGGGTAAAATTCTGTATTATACAGAGCTGACAGAAAGAAAAAAAAAGTATTACATGTAAAGAGGAATCAGACTGTAGACTCCTCTTTAAACAGTAAATTAATTTCAGCTTCCAGCAGAGAACATGATAGCTTGAGCCACCTGAACACACTCACAGCTAGCTTCACAACATCAGGTCAAGCACAACAGGCATTCAAGGCCAGAGAATACACCTGGCCAGTTCCCAGGCTACAATGACACTTGCTTTTGACTGGCAAATTCCATAGACAGTGGTTCCAGAAGCCCCAGGAAAACAGAACTTCATTTTCAGAGGGCTAGTTAAGATCTTTTTAAAGAGAAAACACCCTCTAGATTTGAATGTTCCATATGATTGTCAACCATCACAGGGAAAAAAAAAAAAAACCTGCCAGCAATTTGAGAGCTTGACTGCTTCTGAGAACCAAAGAGAAACATAACCACCACCAGTACTCTCAATTCACTAAGATGATTTTGACAGCAGAAGTAAAATCAGCCATAGACAAATGCACCCTCTATTTAACTAAAACATTCAAGTGCAAGGTAAAAATCTTTGAAGTTACATAAACTGAAGAAGACTGAGTATCCGTATCTTACCGAAAACAACTTCCTAACAATGGTAAGAACTCTAATGTTTACTCCACCAAGTTCTCCTGAAATACCTAGAATTCTTGTCTCCATTACATGTTTCTAAAACCAAGATAAAAGTGCTTCTCTACCCTATGATGATTACAAAACAAATTATGTTAAGAACAGGAAGAATGACTGGAATATTAAGTGATCGTTCAACAAAGATATTTAAATACATGTATTTTTAATTTTACTATAAAAATATCACCTTTTTCCTATCCATAAAATGGTCCCACTCCAGTCATCACTGATACTTTAAAACATGCACAGCACTCATGCACTGTTTTCTGCATACAAGAATGAAGACTATGTTTATCTCAAAGACAAATGACAGCTGAGATTTTCAGCCAGGCCACTTAAATCCTTTCCTAACCATCTGTATTAATTTAATTCAGTTCTGAAATAACAACAGAAAGTTTTCACTTGTAAACTATATTTCAGTTCAAGGATCAAATGAATAAAAAAAAAAGCTGTGTTTTATATTCTTACTACACCAAGCAAAAATAAGTCAAGGACTTTATATCCCTATCACTCTCAATTAGTAATTAGAAATCAATACCTCCTTCACACAGCTTCAAGAAAACAAATTCAGTATTTCTCCTGCAAGTTCTACTTACATCCTTCCAGCCATAAAAACATGGTTACCCTTAATGGTAAGATAACCAATAAAACATACACACTGAATTTAAATAAGAACATAACAGCAGAGAGGAAAGCCTCAAACATATACAAGTTTGTTTATACTCAGAGAGAAGGAGCCCTAAGATGTTTCATTCTGAGAAGCAACTACTGTGTATAAAGACACCTAATTCCTTGCAAGTGGAAGGATACAGAAGATTGGCAGTTCCCTTCTGTCTGGTAGCACGATAACACTTTTAATCTTTCATACAAAATTAACAGAATCCTCTTGCAGTACTGGAAAGCAGCAGCAGGATGAGCAGGTACACAATCTGTATTTCCATATTAAATATTTATTGTATTTTACCTCATAATTATGTGAAACTCAATCCTGAGATGCAAGTGCTCCACAGTCCCACACCCCTATGCAATAGAGATGTGGTTGTATGGAGCCTCTATCAAGGAGCGTTAAATTCAGTACGTGTACACTTCTAACTCTGACATTTTGTTATGAAGCAATAGCACAGAATACTTTGCTGAACTACAAACATGATAAAAGTTCATGACATATGTACATGCGCACATATGGTAAACACATGCATATAAACACGTCTATAGAGCACATGGCCTTTGTTAGAGCAAATTAAACAGTGCATGAAACAAGAATCAGCTTAGATATGTGACGTAGCAGGTCTAAACCAACAGAAGATGAATATGTCTCACTAACTGCACACAAACCTCTCCTGTATGCACTGTGAAAGGGAGAGCGCATAACAATAGGATTCTGTCCCTAAAAAACATGAAAAGCAGCTTGTAAAAAGTAACTTCCAAAACAAATTAACTGTGTGCCATTAAAACAAACAAACCTGCTACATCATCACTTTAGAATAAACATAAATAATCTCCAAGTATACATATTCATTTATCAATACTGCAAGTAGGAGCAAGCAAATAACGCACAGGGCGACAATGCAATTCCGATGATATGTCTGGATATACATGGAACACCTATAGTCATACACACAGTTGATAAACGCCAACGTGACAAATTTCAGTCAGAATTTTTGACACCAGCCAGATCCATCTATGATGCACCCAGCCAGAGATGTATTTAGCACTTACAGGAAGAATGCACGGACACGCTACAGCCGCATGCCTGAGACTCAAGGAGGAAAGCACAGGCTCTGAGAACCTCATCCTAAGCACAACGCAGATTTTGCCCGGTTTATATCGCTTTGAAGAGGCACAAAAAGACCCCTCCTCCACTCCCTGCAAAAGAAGGAACGCTACTGGCCGTCCGTCGTTCTCTCAACCTCAGCAACAGGGCACTGACAGCCGACCAGCTCCACCTGCCTCCTCTTCTCCATCCCCGCCTGCGGCTTCCCCCTTTCACAGACGCCCGTGGCTAGCGCCGCGGCCTCGCCTCTTCGCGGCCCCCCCGCCTGCTGGCGGCGGAGGGGGTGCAGCCGCCCGTGCATGACAAGCTGGTGGGTAACCCTGCGGGGCGCAGCGAGGCTGCAGCTGCGCACCCCCCACACGCTGCCTCCTCCTCGGCGGCACCCCGCGAGACGGCGGTTCCTTTCGGTGGGGAGCGGCGCTGAGGAGAACCCCCCTCCCCCGCCCGGCGCGCTCAGGCCTCCCACCCCTGCCCCCACCGGGTGCCCGGCTCGGCAATCTCCCGCAACCAAGCGCTCACCAGGCAGCGGTGGCGGAGGCAGGTGGCAGACCTTAGCCTAGGTCTTCCGCGAAGCTGGGGCAAGCGGCAAGTCCCCACCGGAGCCGCGTCCTTTCCTGCGGCAGCAACGGCGACGGCGGCTTGTCAAAGAGAAAACATGACGCGGGCGGGGAGGTGGAAGGAGGCGGCGAGATCTCGCGGGGGTACCGAGCGGATCTCGCGAGAAGCCGGCCGCTCCCCGCCTCCGCGCTCAGGGCCGTCAGGAGCCGCCGGCGGCGCGGCGGGAAAGCTCGGCGCGCGGCAACCTGTGCAGCTCCGCGCGCTGGCGTGCCGGCGGCTCTCAGCGGGTCGCGTGGAGCAGATGCGGAAGGAAAAGGCAGTGACAGAGCCTCGGGGCTCCGGTCGCCGGGTAGCGGCGAGCAGCCACGGTGAGGGGAAGTGGCGACTAGTGGCGACTAGTGCCTCGGACGGAGCGGCAGATGCAGAGTTTCCAACCCCTGGCTAAGCACGCGCAAAACAGGGGGCCGTCGGTGCAAAAACCGGGAACCACCACGCGCCTCGGCGCCGCCGCAGAAGCCCAGGTAGCGAGGCGGAGGCCAGGCAGGAGGGCTGCGCCGCGAGTGCCTGGAGAGCTTGGTGAGGTAAAGAGGCTCCCGCTAGGGTTACAGGGCACTCTGCAGCGAAAGCCATGGAGAAACCCGGGGAAAACATCGGTATGCAGAAGAAAGAGGAGCCCCAAACCCATCGCGCTGGGCTGGAGCAGGGCAGCACCTGCAGCGGGGACGGCCTTCCTTAGTCAAAATGGAAGCAGGCTGCTAGCATTGGGAATGAAAATAGTGCCCAAACGGTTTAATTTGTTTTCTTCAAGTGCAAGGAATAGCAGGCAACTTTCTGCATAAAAGCAACCTAAAGAATAATTAATGGGGGATGAGGTATCTGAGATGAGGATGCTGATAAAAATGGATATATTGGAAAGTCAGTGAAATGCAGAGAAATGGAAGCTGTATGTAGGGTCAGAAAAAGTGCAGAAACAGTAAAAACTGTTCGTATCAGCACACAAGCAGGAATATAATGAAAGGGAAAGCTTTGGCTTAAACATGATGAACAAGGTAACACGAAGTAGTAAAACTTTCACTGTGGATTGAAATTCCAGATCTCAAATAGGAAAGGTATGTTGTCAAGGCTGAATTACAAGCTAAGATGAGGCAGCAACAATGACATGCCACAGAAGATCAGTGACACTGTGCTGGCAAGAAACAGAACAATGAGAAACATTAGTTGATTGGTTATGGTCCACACAGTGGTAGGGATATCATTGCTCATGACTTCCATTAAAGGGAAAACTGACAAGAGAAGCAAGAGAAAAACTTCAGTGTGAGGAGCAATTGTGTCTATTTGCATATATCAACCTAAGGCAGGAACATAATGGAAGTTTACAAAGATTGGTGATATGAAATAGGGAAACAGGCAACAACTGTTCAGTGTCCCTTCCAATAGCAGACCTAGAGGCTAAGAAGTGGAACTAGTAGGTATCAAATTCAAAACAAGCAAGAGTAATTATTTCTTGATATATACATTATTAATATGAAGACCATAGAGTCTTTGGGGAAGCATTACTGCATGCTTGCTCTTGCCTTTTCTTCCCTAGCTATCTGCTAACAGTTATTCTCAGACACATGGTACTGATGGACCAGTGTTCCCATCTTGCAGCCAATTTTTACTGCATTGCCGCAGCATGAGGCCTCCTTCTCAGCCCAAAGCACGTATCTTTAACAGGGATTTACCAAGGGTAGAGAGCTCTGTTCCCTGGAGATTCTGTTGCACTTCATACGACAAAAGTTCCAAACAAAATTAGATCAAGTGACAGTGGCAACTTTGGAGACAGATCCCAGTTATTTATGGCTCTGTCTTCTGTTCCCCTGAAAGGCTACTCATGGATTCATAATTCTTTGCAGCAGAATAAAACTCAAGTACCTTGCTTTGAAATAGTCTTTCACTCAACCAAGCTAAAAAACAGACAAAAAAGTCTCTATTAGCAGCTTACCCCATCTAATACCAACCCACAGAACAATGGTCAAGGCAACCAGTTTTTTTGTTCAAGAAGTCTTCTCATCTTTTACGTTCTGTATCCCTAACTGCACCAGCTAATCTTTTGTCTAAAGACAGTCAAACTCTGCTGTGAATGAGCAGCTTCTTCATTGATGAGACTACCAGTGCAAACAAACATCACCAAAAAGCATTCTGTAAGTATTTATGATATACCAACTAAAGGATGCTGTGTAAGAAATAAACTTTTAACAGTTGCATCAAAATACCTTCAATTCAGCAATGTCCAGCAGGTCTGCCATTCCACAACAGACAGCCTATGCAGTACTCTCCCAACATGCTAACATGGACCGCACCCACATACTTATGTTAGCCACAGCATGAAGACAAACCTTATCATTATCTGCAGGTTTCTATGGCTTGCAGGCTACACCAGCAACCAAGTAGTGCACAGTTTGCAAGGAATTTCTTAGGTTTGCACATACAATGTTTTCTTGTTTGGTTTGTCAAGTCCTGACACAGCCCATCAATCACCTTGCAATGCTGAGAGTCTAGGGCTTTCATCTCACCATTTGGCTACATGAGGATGTTCTGTTTCCGCAGCAGCTCACTGATCTTAGAACCTAAGTTACATTGGAGACGTTATGCAGCCACCCTTCAGACTGGTGCTAAGAACATGAGAAAAATCAAGGAAACCAATCAACAGTAGGGGTTAGGGTTAGAGTAAGGGTTAAGGTTATGCTTCGGGTTAAAAATTTTCCTGTAATTTTAGACTATATATCTTTTTAAACATAGATGATGACTGTAATATAGACTGTTGTAGTCAAGGTACCTAATCCTCTAAGATGCCTTGAAAATCTCTGCGACACAATTTCTAGTCATGACTGTTGTGAAATAGCATGCTGCCAACTAAAGGTGAGGGTAAGAGGGACAATAACAAAATGAAAAAAACAAACCAATCCAGTTTGGTGTACTCAACCTTCATAAGGTTTTCAACCCATAAAGTGCTACCAACATCCCAAAGGACCATTGCAATTTATCTTTCTGAATTCTCACATGAAGCTTTACTAGATAGCGATTGTTATTATTTGATATTAACCACAATCTGCTAAGTCTCAAACAACATCTAGAAGTCAAGTGACTTCCCCAGTTCCTCTGGCAGTCCGGGAGGGCTCTTTTAGAGATGCAGCTCCCTGGTGACTACACTGCCTGAGCAATGTCAGCACTTAGAGCCAGCTGGCACTCAGGACCTCCCTGACACAAAGAAAACCCAGGATGGCAAGTGATGCAGGATGAGGAGGCATACTCTCTCTGCCTATACTACGCATGCAAGTACTATCAAAATTTCTGAGAATCCAAATGAAGCCAACGGCATCCTAGTCTACAGCAGTACCTGGAGTTCTAAAAACAATGCTATAAATAAAGGGAACAAGATCCACATATGCTCTGACGTCACCTGTGGCTATTACTAGAAGTCAGCCACCTCATTTGAGAGTCAAACTATCATTAAATGAAAACATAGCAATTCCACCGTTCAGAAGGCTCCTGAAACACTTTTCAGCACCCTGAAGACTCAGAAAAGATTAGCCCTCTGGTCATTTGCAGCTACCTATTAACAGAGCAAAAATAAATAAAAAAATAACTTGAGAAGAGCTTAATGGGAGAAGCCTAGACAAAGGCCAAGGCCAAGAAAACCTGAATCACAACACTCTCAGTGAACAGCATCATTAATCCTCCCCCCCTCCTTCGCAGAAATCTTCAAAAGTCAGTTTTCTAGAAGTCAGTAGGGAATGCCCCTAACTGCAGGATATTCATGCTCAGTTTCTATTTCCAAGACAGTCTCCCTCTTACCTTCCAAGCACTGAGTAAGACCAGGAGAAAGCCCATACTATCGTTCAGGTTTCAAAGGAAGGAGGCTGAAAATACATCTATTACCTGTCTGCTCCCACCTCTCTTAAAATAAAAATAATACCTCCTGATGGCTGCAGATCTCTCAAGTCCCACCCTCCTGGCCATCCTCCTTCCCAGCTTCCCATGGACTAAGGCACATTTCCTCTAGTACTCCGCTCCACAGGACCTGTTATACAGCAATGATTTCCTTTTACTTTATAGGAGATGCTACATTATTTAGGAGTTTTAAAGATATTGTTACATAATGCTATCAAATTTGCTGTTATTAGCCAATGATGAGAAAGGTATGGTAATGAAAGCATAATGCATACTTTAACATCAACTTTTCTTTTTCTAAAGCTTAGTAGTTATCCTTTATTTTTAGTGACCACGTTTAACTATTTATCCTCTTCTGATTCAGACATTGTACCAGACCTATGGCCAATTCCAGTCTATTTTTGTAAGGTTTTTTTGGTAATGCATTGCCTAGGACAGGACTCAACATTCAGCATTAGACTATACTGTTTATCTATGGCTGGTTCTTAACTGTTCTCCACGATGCAGGCTAATGTTGGATCATTACAGAAAATCAGATTTATATATGAAATATCTCAATTAACTGTGCTTGCCTTTTATTGACTTTTTTTTTCCAGCAGACATCGTTAACATTGGCACGCCTTGCTGTTGTCATGGCAATGAAAGGAGTCTATATGGGTTTTGGATGTGACTCAGAAATCATTTCATACAGAAGTGGGACAACAATTAGAATAATATTTCTGTGCCACCAGTTCATAAATGGTCAACAGGGAAAAAAAAGGAAGAGCCCAATCCAACAATAAAAGACATTGAACAGAAGCTTCTTGTTTGGGTACAAGACACCAAATTGTTACTTGTGACCTCATCTTTCACTTAGGGCTCTTTGGGTAAAGCTTTGTTACTCTGCAGCTGTATTAAAATCACAGTGATCTGCCTGTGCAGTTACTTAACTAGTACCAGTTAAAAGATGAGCAAGGGAGCTTGCATCAGTCACCAATCAGGTGTAGAAGAAGCAGTTGCAAATACTAAGAAACATGACTGGAGCCAACCTACACTTATCTACGAAGTGTCTGACAAAAAAAATCCATTGCCAGACTAACACCACCATTCACCTATGTCTTCTACATGTTACTCATCACAACCCTAGCTCTCTTCTTGTGGATCCAAGATGTATGAGCAGAGCCATTATTAGAACCTTTTCCTGAGCAGGAAATCATTAAAATATATGCATTTGTGTCAGTAACTAATTTAATTTTCTGACTCATGTTCTGGAGAGACAGTTCTGCTTGGCACTTCCAATTCATACCCAGCTGAGCCACACTCACTGTTATTTATTCGAAAGCAATCTAAAGCCACATCCATATGGCCAGCTGGCTCTTACCCCAGTACAAAACACCATTGCCACATAATCAGCACTTTCAGAGCTCGGGACTGCAGGTGGCTGTGTTACCAACACACTGTGCAATGCAGAACAGGAACCAGTCTGAGGACACCTGGTTCAAGATCTGATTCAATCCATCACCATCTTTCTCTTTCTTTAGCTAGATGGTACCTTTTCCAAATTTTGCAAGACAGCATTCTGCACTGCAGAATGCCCAAACAGGAAACATCAGAGTAAAAATTGGAAAAAATACAGAGGGAAATATTAGGGCTTTGCACCAGAAGGCAATGAATGAGAATACAAAGGGGAAAATAAAAGGATTATATATGAACAACTAAATAGCAACTAATGCCAAACTAATTTATCCATGAGTAGAAAACATTTTGAGTATTAGCCAGATTATTGGAACTTCAAAAGGATTAGTAATTCACATTAGTTCAATATGATAGCATCTACTGCAAAGCCAAAGTGCAGCTTAAGTACTGTGATAATAATAGCTACATGTGTGAAGATAATAGCAAGAGTTAAAGAAATGACCAGTGGTCAAAGTACCACTCATAGGATTGCCACTTCCCGATGTACTCTTACGATCTGTTCGTAACACCTTTAGGACCTTATGAGTGAATTTTGATCCTTCACTTTCTTTTTAAGCACCACTCTTGTGCAATCCTGCAATTGTGTCTCCACTTCATATGTCCTTAGCAATACAGTCAGGAAAAGTACTTGTCACAATTGCTTCTCCCTCCTGGACTCTTTCCTACTCAATCATAGAATCATCATCCTCAATGAGGAAGGCAAACCAAGACCTCTGGTTGGAAACACAGAAAAGAGACAACACAGAGCTCTAACATCACCTTTGTGCTCACTACTGGAGTAAGCAGATGCAAACAGACTGAGACCAGCTGTCCCTTTGCATTTAAAGTGGAGAGGTCATCCAGCTATCATGGCCCTGGAGCAACAGAAGCAAACAGACTGGTTAGTCTTGGCAGGACATAGGGGGATGTACTGGAGGACTGCCAAATATAGCACACAAAAGACGTGTGCCTGTACACATTAACTTAACACACAGTAAACTTACTGCTGTTCCAAAAAGGAGTAGTCACACTATTTCACAAGTTAATATTTATGAAGGGTTGTATCACATGAAACTGGACTCAGTAGCAAAATCATGCTTGAGCTGTTTCTAGCAAGTACTAGTATTCTGTTTTGCTTCAAGGAAATTCTAGAAGTAAAAAACATAAGGAATTAAGATTATGTTTACACAGTCATAAGTACAGAACTGACCCAGTCCCCATTTTCATGAGGAAAAAAATAAATTTAAAAAAAATCCTTAATTACTTTAGCTAGAGGGCTTCAGTTAAGAAGAAAGCTTATTTTTTTTCATTAAGGCCATCTGAAATTGTGTAAGCCCCCTTCCTATTTAATTCCTCTCTGAAATGGGCATAATGCCACTAGTTCGATGCATAACTTCCTTTCAAATCTATCTTTTTGCACAAACACAATATATTACTATACCATAATTGTTCTACACAAGATCCTAGGTGATTTCTTTCAGCAACAGGCATTTAAGTCAGAATATCGCATTAATTTGATGAAAGTGATTAACAACCACTAAGCCTGGGAAAATGAGCATTTCTTTATAGTTGTGATTGCTTTTTTTTCTTTTCAGAATACATATGCATACAAATGGTAAAGCTACCCTCAAAACTAACATTCAAAGACCACAGTTACACTCAGGTAATTGTACCACATGAAGCCTGCAGGCCTGAAAGATTATAAAACATCTTTTCTGTGCAGCATATTCTAATGCATTGGTTAGCATTTTGAAAACTAATGACGACTTCCATTTTCTATAGGAGATCATTCCTCAGGAATGAGACTTTAAAAAAAAGTCCTTTTTCATTAAAAAAAAAAACAGCTATTCCCCTAGCCCTCTAACTTTTTGTGTGTGTGACTTTTCTTTGGCTTCTGTCAGTTCATTGATATTTTTCTAGTCTTTAACTGGAAGTTAATATTCTAACTGTTGTCTGAAAGCTATACAATGAGGAATTATCCCTCTGCTTTCATGAATCAATGACTATTCTGTAAGGCTAAAAGCAGTTTTTCTCTCCCCATTGTTTTCACATTTCCTCTTCTTCCATTCGTTCTTGCATTCCATTTTTTCCAGCAAGTGCCACAACAAAAATAATACTCTCCTGCACCTTTCACTTTGCGATCTCAAAACATTTTGCAAAAGGAACCATTTTTCCCTTAGATAGGGAAAATGCAAGCTATAAATAGGCTAAGTATTTCATCCCAGTATGTCTAGCACAGTTGTGTTCCAGCTCAGCACGTTACCCAATAGCCTACTTTTATAAGAAAACCCTTGCTCATACTGGCCTTTTAGAAAGAGGTAAGTTCAAGCCTTGCTTTTTTCTGTTCGACATAGCTTCTTACACTACTACCACTACTAACAATACCTCGCTGCTGCTGGGGAAAGGAAGTGCCCACTCAAAAGAGACATGGAATATAAAGGCCACATTCAAATTAGTATCATGAAGAAATCTTTCATGCAGAACACTATCAACACCTCCACTTTAGAGAGGTAACAAATGAAGCTTAGACAGATGAAGTAACTTTCCCAAGGCTATTCTGGAATTTCAGTGTATAACTCAGAGCAGAGCCAGGAATACAGCTTGAGACTCCAAACTCAATACTAGTGTTTAATCCTAAACCCAGAGGTCCTGCCCACAGGTGCCTGGATTTGTATGTGCCATGAAATCCAGGACTTGGCAAACAGTGTAATAGAGCAACAAACATTTCCTCTATGCTTTTAGCAGCCATAAGTCACTGAGAAGAGTGCTAATCTAAGAGTACTGTTGTGAAACCCTAATAAACAATTCAGCCAATTAACAAGTTAGTAGAAGACCAATACAGCTGTGCTGATTAGGGGTTAATCTTGTTTGTCCCAGTCTACTTACACTGGTAAATGACTAGGACTGATGCTACTGGCATCAATACAGAGGTGTGATTTCCACCTTCTGTTATTGCACTGTTGATTAAAGGCACATGGCTCTCACAATACTCCCCCTGAGAACACCTACTAAAACCCCATCCAGCTCTCAAATCAGACATAACAATCTGAAGTCCAGATGAGCCTTAGCATGCACAACTTGAAGAGATAAATATACTTCTCAAATACAAAAGGAAAAAATTTGTTTTTCTGGAACTGGTGACATAGCTACCTATAGCTATTTCTAATTTGTCCTGAATCATCCAGCAGAGAAAAAACGGCTTATTTCTTCTCAAAAATGAGTTGAGGTGTGGGTTTGGTATATTTGTGAAGTGGGGATTGCTTCTGATCTTCATGTTATGGATGTACAGCAAATGCACATTTGAGTGGTTCACATTCGTGTGGGACATTTGAGTGTTCAAACCAGTGCTTGTTCCGTTTCTGGCTACTCTAACATGACTAAAGAGACTTGCCTAAACTGTGGCAAGACAGATAGAAAGTCTACAGCAATGGAAAGAGCACTGACAGGGACTCTTCTGTTGAGGCAGGTTGCTGAACATGATTTTCAGGCTTTGCAAAGAAGGTCAGGGACACTGAGATCTAAATGGAGAGACAGAGCAGCATAGGTCAAAGACCCCTCAGAAGAGCATCTAAAGTAGATGCATGATCCAATCCTTCAGACAGCTCAAGGCTAGGCTTTTAATTCAATCCTACATGTTCTACTCTATCTGAAAATAACATTTTTCACAGTGTGAGGAATTGGAAGTTGCTGTACAATAGTGCACAGACACATGACACGGGAGCATGACTGCAGCACAATATAGGGCAGGAGACAAAAGAAAGACATTGCATGCCATTAAAGCAGCAGGGCACATCTTGGGCATGCTAAAAGCAATTACTGAAGTGGGAAAATGGCCAGTCTACCACAGCCAACAGCTCTCCTTCCAAAACAGCTACAGGGCTTCTGGACTGCAGCTTTATATTATTTCAAAGATGAAGCACCTCCAAACACACAATGTCACTTAACATTTTTGCACACTGAATCAGAGAACAAAAGTAACACCTAGGAAATTATCAGCAGCTCTTCACAGCAGTGAATTCTGTGTCTTGGCTACAAAGTGATCGGATGCTCAACTTCTCCTGAAGTACAGTTCAGTTCACTATGAAGATTTTAAGCCTATATTTGACAATATGCACAAATTTAAGTATTTTTATTAACATTCGTGTTTTTTCTGAGCAAGAACCTAAGCAAGAAAAGGTCAAGTTGATCAGTTTCATGTTAATCCATAGAGGATGAAAAGCTGTCTGTGACTAGAAGATACTAAGGTACCACGGCTACAGTCATGACACAAGAAATTAGAATATTATAACAAAGTTGCTAAGTTATTTTGTTTTAATTATCTAAAACCATAGAAAACTAGATGAATTTTTATTATGTTACCTCAAGTTCTGCTGCTCATTAGAACTTGGATCAAGAGATCTTGACTAACATTTTGCAGCTGTACACACACTCCTTCTGAAGGAACTGCCCTTAAAATCAGTCCTATTCACCTTTTTACTGAACACAAATCAAACCTAGATGGTGTGTCACCTCCAAGGTACTTGGTCAGGTGCAAACCACACGTCTGGCTTTATCTGTAGTGCATCAGAGAGTTTAAGTAACAGACTACTTCAACAGAGCATATGAAAGTTCTAGTAGTCATTAGAAAGAAAAATTGTTAACTACAGAAAAGCTTTACTTCATGCAGTTAGAACAACACTAAGACAGTAACCTGACCTTTCTTTTGGCTGGCAATAGTTGTACATAGCTATTAAGTACAGGATAAATCTATTGTACACAAACATTATGGAAGCCTGAACAAACAACAGTTGCACAAGAAAAATTGATTTGAACAGTACATAATGTGTGACTTTTCATTATTTTCCTGATTTTTTTTTTTAGAGTTTTCATAAACATTTTCAGAAAACTTATATGTAATCCATGTTTCCTGTGTCATCTTAAGTTGATATTCCAATTAAAACATCTTAAGTCAGTATTAAATGAACTAATGTTGAGTCAGTATAGAAAACTGGCTTTTCAACTGTTTCTAAAGATCCCCTAAGAATGCTGAAAATTCATTTTGCTCAGTTTCAAAGCAGAGTTTCAATTGCTCCTGACAATTTTTACTCTGAAGTAAATTTTGAAGAATTAGAGCACGTTGAATACTCGCTTTGTTCAGAGACCAGACAAAAGCCTGGATTCAGTGTAACACTTGACAAACAGATAATTTAAAATCCTCTGTAATAAAATGAGCATGTGTGCACACACAGTAAGGGACTCCTAATTGCTCCTGGTCTTCACTTTTTTTTCCTTCAAACTGAAAAACTGACACAATGTAGTACTTCAAATTTTAGAAACTTTTTTTCCCCAACATTAGTAACCACTATAGTACAAAATATTTTAAGAACTGAGAAAGAAATGTCTCAAACAAAAACCTTCCCAGCCAGATACCCTGAGGAACTCACTGGAGACGTGCCTAAGCAGTTCACAAAGAAAAAATTTTCTAATATGGTGCAAAAGACTACACTACACTATTTTTGCTACACAGTACAAATACTAAAGTGTAAGCAAGCACAACACATTCCTACATATGAAGATTATTCCTGTCTCCAAAATATTGAGCTCTAGTAATATGAAGCTTCTGATAACAACCAACCTTATTATCAGCCTGAGTCAGACCATTTTCCTCCTTCTGTATGGTGATCTGTACACAGATCAATTTTCCTGCTGACCCTTTAAAAATGTGAAGTACATGCTGCATGGCTTTAAAGCACTATCAGCACAATAGTATTGAGTCTAGAAATATTTATTCCCATTTTGTTCAAAGCAACTGTGTCAAGGTGTACACGGCAGTCAAAAGTTAATTCTCTAGTTATTTGCTGACATATGCTGTATGAATCCAAGTTACAGCAAATCCTCAGCATTCCCTCATCTATAAGTATACTTGGAAGTCAGGAGAAGGAAATGACCAAACCTGTAACAAAATAGCACCCCCTAAACATAAAGCAAGGACATTGATTCCAGGTGGGTGTACACAGTTAAACATCTCAGGGGTTTCTGCCTTGCACCCTACTGTTAATTCTAGCACTACCAACTTTAAAAGAAAAACAACTAACCAAACCATACAAACCTGTTCCAACAAGTTGAACCTTTCAATGTGCCCTCATGGCTAAGGCGGCCAATGGTACCCTGGAGTGCAGAAAGAGTGTGGCCATCAGGCTGAGTGAGATTCTCCTCCCTCTCTACTCTGCCATGGTGAGGCCACAGCTGGAGTATTGTGTCCAGTTCCAGGCCTTCCAGTTCAGGAGAAACAAGGTACTACTGGATAGAGTCCAACAGAGGGCCATAAAGATGAGGAAGGGACTGGAGCGTCTCTCTGAGGAAGAAAGGCTGAGAGAGATGAGGCTGTTTAGCCTGGAGAAGAGCAGACTGAGAGGGGATATTCTCAACAGCTCAAGAGCAAGGGTCAAGAGGATGGGGTAAGTCTCTCTTCAGTGGTGCCCAGTGATAGGACAAGGGGCAACAGGCTCCAACTAGAACACAGGAGGTTTCACATAAACAGGAAGGAAAACTTCTTTACAGGTTGCCCAGTGAGGCTGTGGAATCTCCTCTTTCAATACCTGCCTGGGCACAGTCCTGGGCAATCTAATCCAAGCAAACCTGCATCAGCAAGAAGGTTGGACTAGATGATCTCCAGAGGTGCCTTCCAACCCCTACCATTCTGTGATAGGTAAGTGAGATTCCTTTCTAAACTTTACCTGCAGGGGCTGGGCTGCTGATCTGTGTCTCCCACTGTTCTGCCTAAGGTCCTTCAAACTATATAGATCTGTACTGCAAAGCTTATTAAAGATCAAGCATCCCCTTATACATGAGCAGTAACAACAGCTGACAAAGGGAGACAGACACCTCACATCACAGCAGGTCATAAGTATTTTAATTATTGTTAATTGCACAAATTGCCTGAAGCTGATGCATGACAGGCTTCCAGGGCAGATTTTTTAATGAAGAGCATGCATCACCTGTCCAAAAGGCACTGAAAGTCAAGTCCCAAACTTGCTGTTTGTCACATTCAAGCACTGTTTTTGGCTTTATTTCAGGTTTAAGTTGTCAAAAAATGCTTTTATTGACCTCTTTTTTTTATTATTAGGAAAGTGTTCTAGCAGCAAACAGATTCAGTGGTGTTAAGTATACCCTGCTCATTTTAAAAAGCATGCTTACTAGCTTGTTTATCTTCATTTTGTTCCCTAGGGATTTTGTTCAGTGGTCTTCTCCTTCCAGATAGTCTTACAAAAGGCCACTGCTGTTCTCAAGCAATTCAGACCCTGCCTCCCCTGTCCCATTGGTTCCAAACCATCCTGTATTAATATATTCCTAAGGAGAACATACCCATTGAACTTATATCTTCTGTCTCCCTGGCACTCACACTACAAAACCAAACTTTTCATTTGCATGGAAACTGCATCACTTTTTTTCACACAGTTTTATGAGAAGTGTAAGCTGGCAGATTTTCTTATGAACACATGCATCCTATTGATAAAGCTATCTCTCGCTTGTTCTGTGCCACAGTATGTAGCCTGTGTCACCTCAGGTGTACTCCACCCATGTTTGAGAGGCTGTGAAAGCTCTTCCACTAAAACAAAACAGCAACTCTGAGATGTGCTAATGTTCAAAATCCTTGGTGCAATTCTACAATTACTTAATTTGCATAACCAACAAACTGCCTGCTCTCCAAAGTGTATTAAAACTCCATGAAAAAGACACTTAAGAAACTTGCAGTCCTGGTAGTGTGGTTCAAGGTGAAAGTGTGATTCTTGAGCTAGAATATCTTAGGTACTAAGTGCAGTGAACTACTACACCAGGTTAAGCTAAATAACTGGAGGTGACATTCCTGATAGGTATTCAATGTTTTCTGGCACCATTTAAATAGAAAAAGAACAAAAAAAGCTTTTCAACTGCTTTTCAGCACATTGTATGTTTCAAACCATTCTGAACATGATATTTTTTTTCCATAATTCTTAATGGATCCTAGATGACTCACAAAGTAATAATAAATTACTAGTATGCAGACTCCCTTGCCCTTCAACTGCTATGACTTGTAAAGACGTCCATGCTTATCAGCCAAAGAGAAACAGCAAAGATGAAAAGAAGGCTGTAGGTGACAACTTCCTCCTACAAGGGCTCCAGAATGAAATGAGGAAGCAACTGTCACCTGAGGCTCTTGGATAATTTTTATATTAACAGTTTATACCAAGAAACAGCAATCACGAAGGAAAGCAAACTTTTTTCTCTCAATCATTCTGTGTTCTCCTCTGCTGTAGGGCAAAGGCAAAACCTTCCCAGTAGCAAAGCTCAGGGGTTAAAAAGAACAGGCTGTAGCATGGCACTTCGACCAACCACAAGTGTCTGCTGCAAAACTGGTGCAGGTAAGTGATCTTGACCCCCATAACCAGCTTTGAATCTACTCCAGTTACACACCTGCCTGTTTTATACCTTTCCAGATGTTCTACAGACTGCTGTAGGATTTCTTCCTAGCAGAATAACCAAACATCAAGAAAGGGTCTGCCATTTAAATTCACCAATTTGCCTCGTAACAGTATAAATACAGGCAGAGATACATGTTGTGCAGGCAACACTGCCTACTTACATATTGGTTTCTACTACGAGCAGCTTACAAAGCTGTGCCAGGCTGAGAAAAGCCTTTCTTCTTGCTTTGAGACAGGTGCAGATGCAGGGAAATGGAGTACTCTGGATGACAAGGTAACATTACACAAGCCCAATTTTTCATGACCACGGTCTTTGAGCCATTCACATTTCAAAATCCATCTTTGCTTGTTGCAGACTTTTGAAGATAATTGTATGTGCTGCAGCTTTTAAAGGCCCTTAGGAGCCAAGACTAAGGCTCAGTACTGAGACCAAAACTGCATCCTTACATTGTTTTCTGTTATTTGAATTACATGACTAGGACTAAACATGATTCAGCATTTCCTGTCCTTTGTGAACTGAATGAGAGGCTCTAAGCGAAATATTAGAAAGGCTTGTCCATGTCTTAAAACTGTAAATCTAATAGAATTTAAATTTCCTAACAATACATTGCAACATATTTTAGATAGAAAACAAAAGATGTAAAAGGCAGATGAATTACTTTTTTAAAAATAATTGTTACATTAAGACAATTACACATACTACTACAGGATACCTCAAAAAAAATCACTTTTAACAAAGCATATGTAGTTCATGAAGCTCATCCTTGGAAAAATAAGTATTTTAAGAACTACTGCTGTGACACAAACTTTCTTACTTCATTTGCTTTACCAAATACCTCCCACCCTTAAAAGGCCTGTGACTGAGCATAGCTCCAAATAGGATAGGAAAACGTTACATCTCTGAGGCTGATGGTCACACTTCATAGCAAAGTACTATAAAAAGCTAGTGCTCAGTGACAGCCTTTTCACCTAACCCCTCAAAAATAACAGCAAGTTACACCATCAATGACACTGAGGAGATGACACTGGGGAAAAATCTGAGAAGCTAAGTCTAGCACACACAGCTGCAGGTAGAGACAAAGGTCTCCCCTACTAGGCCTCTGAATAACCCAACAGCCTTCTGTTTCTGACATGGGGTATGCTGTGCATAGGGCACAGTCAAGGACTTCCTCTGCAGACACCACCCCTAGAGCTACAACCAGGTCAGCCATTCCTTCCCAACTTACCACACTGGCTGTGACTTCTTGCCCATCTGAAACCATGTTCTCAGCTCATCACAAGTTCTGCCTCCAGATCCAACTTCTGCCCCTGAGCCTCAGCAACACACCTGGTCACCCCAGGTGTGGCACAGCTCTGGCCATCACCCATAAGAACGCTGGTTCTTCCTGCCCCAGCTGGGTAAGACCTGCTGTAATTTCACTTTGTCAGGCTCATGATCACCCCCAAATGATGTAGCCAGGCAATCCCTGCCAAACAGTAGGTTTCACTTGGCCAAACGCTGGTTTTAAGACCTCTCAGTAAAACACACGTGCTAAAAATAACATACTACCTACCACTAAAGAACTGAAGTTAATAAAGTTTGTGGTTTATATGACTGTATACTGGCATACACTGTAGCCATTTACAATAAAAATATGGAGAACATCAGCCAGTTTACAGAGCAAATATACAGAAGAGGTAAAAGCAAGGATTCCCTTAAAATCTAAACTGAACACCGTTAGATATATACCTCTTTTCTTCCATGCCACATACAGCTTCCCTGATACATGACACATATGGGTAGGAAAAATACCTCTTATTAAGGAGGCACAGTAAGTGAAGTCATATGGCACAGACCAAAGGTAACACCAGAAACAGTGGAAAGAGCGTCAGGGAGCAGAAGGTGCCAGGCTTACCTTAGTTTCTGAGGCTGCGGGACACAGGGGTGCAGTATAAGGACCTCGATCATGGGGAGGAAGCATAGTCCATCACAGTACTGCAGCAGCACGACGGAGCTCCTGAAACAGCCATTTTGGTCTGCTGACCCCTCGCCCAGGCTCCCTGTGCTTGCACCGAGCGCCAGCTGCCCGTGCGTTGTCCGCCCAGGTGATGCCCATAACGGCCTAGCCGCCGCTCCTCAGGGCTGCGCTCCCTCCGCCCCCCGCCAGGCTGCTCCGCGGCGCCCGGCACGCGCTTGGCACGAGGGCGGCCCCTCACGGTCGCGCCTCCATTTTCTCCCCAGACCCTCCGCTGCGGCTCCAAACCCCTTCCCCCGGCCCCCAAGCCGCGTCCCTGACAAGGAGCTCCCTCTCACGGCTCTCCCTTCAGGCAGCCACCACCTGCGGCCTACCGCAGTCGGTGGGACTACCGTGCCTACCTGCTTGCCCGCGGCCGCTCCTGCCTCTGCCGAGAAGCGAGCGCGAGACGCAAACGGACGGGCCCGTGCCGCCAACCCCACGCGCCGCATCGCCCCCGCTGCACGTGCGCAGGCAGCGCTGCCCTTCCCGCGGGGGACGAGCCGCAGCCTGGCCCGGGCCATGGCGGGGCGCCGGCGGCCTGCCCTTCTCAGGTACATTACAGCCGCGTGCCACCTCCGCCTCACTGGCAGGGCGGACTTCAGCGTCCACAGAGAGACTGAGCTTTCAGAGAGACAAGCCACACCGCGGCCCCTGCTCACCACACTCGGCTCGTGTGGGAAGACGGGAAGACAGACAGACAGACAGACAGCCACAAAAGGACACTCGTCCAGCTTTGCAAAATTTTATTAGCAAATCATAATAACTAGTATTTGTTACTTTTGACAGTCTGAACTACTTCCAGGCACATAAAAATCAGTATTTCTCTTAATAAAAATATAGGCATTATTAAAAACATCACTGCTAAAGTAGCAATAAAAAGTTTTATTTAAATAACACCACCTAGGGTTTTTCTCAGACTATCACTTCACTTATCTCCAGGTTCCTTATTGCTTCAATAATAATACACAGAAAATAGGGTTTTCTCCCCCCCCAAAGTAAATTCTGTAACATACATTATTGAAGGGTACTGTATCTCCCCTGCCACACCCACCTCCCGTTTCCCTTCCTTGTGGTTTTTTTTTTTCCTCAATAAAAGGAACCGCTAGGCTGTTCCTCAAAACCACCAATGGTAAAGAATGAAACTAACCCCTGCACTGAGGAAGGTGTCCTCCTGTGCTGTAAACAGTTCAGTGAGCCCATTCCCCCCTCCAAGAAATAGGTAAGAGTGATAAATACAGAGAACATTTACAGTGCTTTTACAAAGGCAAACTTCCTAATAAATCACAAATATTAGTCTGAAGATCAAGAGCTCGTACACTCACAACATGCTCCTGTGAGCAGCCCTGGAATAGTTTGGCTTGACACAGTGCTGCTTATTGTGGTTTGTGTGCAACGAATGCCACATTACTGGGGAGCCATATGAGCTCTGAAATGACTGCACACCGTAGAGAAGAGCCAGCCTTGATATGGTCCAATGGCTAAGGCAGCACTCCCGTCCTGAGCTGGCCTGGGCAAAAAGGGGACTGAAGCCCAAACACCATGAGCTGTCTGCAATGTCTTTGATAAAACACCACCTTACATCTTTTATTAATGTAGATCTGGATCTTGTGGCTTCACACTACCTTACATCCTCTGCCTGCCCTTCTGCTGTATTCTGCCTTGCTCAATAGTTGCTAGGATGTTACGTAAGAAGAATAACCTCATCTCCATGAGAGTACAATTTTGATGCAACAACCCAACAGCTATTTTAACCAGGACTTGTTTTTCATAACTGCAGTTTATGCACACAACCTGCAATCTTTACTGTGGAAACTGAAGGTGTTTCGAAACTCCAGGAATTCAGAAGAATAGGACTGGCTCAGAGTTTATTTGGTTTTCCATATCCCAGGGAATGAACTAATGGTAACACATGGGACAGGGAAAGGCAGAAGCAGAATTTGGTAGGTAAGCGGGGCAGTGTTTTATCCAAAAATATATTATTAGCATTCTATTTATGAAAGATTACTTTCAGACACTGGAACTATCATTTTTTCCCATTACTGCTCCTTCATAATATATACATTATTAGAGCACTTTTTGAGGATTCTGCCTCAAAAATGGCACAAAAAGCTCAGAAAATACACCTTTTAGTTGAATATGAAGAGAAGCCTGTGCCCTGCTCCTTATCCTTTGAGCAGGCACGTCACAGGCTGTATCAGAGGAAATTAAATAAATAGTATCAAAATGCAGTGCCATGTTTGCTGAAATATTCCTTCTCCTGATTCCACAACTCCTATACCTACATTCTCTCCCTTCCTTCAACCTTCTCAGTCCATGTTCACCGCTGCCCCCAACATGTCCTCCTCATACTCATTTCTCTCCGTTGCTTTCCTCCCATACACCATCTCCCTTAATTTATATTTCTTCCCTCAAATCCTGCTTTCTCCTTCTCTCCTCCAATAGTTCTCATACGTTTCCTTCCTTTTGTAACAATACTTTCTCATCAACTGCATTTTAGTCTCTGCCTAAGGATACAAAGCTACAAATAAAAGCAGTGGGGTTTTATTTCTTAGAAATCAAAATCCAGACAGAATTAACCTGATACTAGTTTTCAACATCAGTTCATACCTTCAGCTGTAAACCCTCAGCCTAAAAGTTACAACAATGAAGCCAAACAAACCCACTTTCTTCATCAGGCTTGTTTCTAGTAGGCTTGCTTTAAATAAATGTTTAAAATTTGTTAAATGGCAAGATAAACAAACTTACAACAACTAATATATTCAGTGAGAAAAAAACCCCAGTCTATATACGTTTTGGTACCCATTGAATGATACTGCCTCAGAAATTAATACAGTTAAAATGATGCAACTTACTAGCACAATGCTGGTACATCAGTATCAAAGTGCTTAATTCCTCAGTCCTGGATACAGCTCCCTGAATAAAAACACAGATCTTTGCAGTTTGGATTCCATGTAAACAGCACCTATACAAATAGGTGTTAATGATGCTCTAATTTGCCAACAATAAATTATATCAATAAAAAAGTCTAATAAAGACTATTTCTTCTTATCCTTCTTATCCTTAAGTTTCCTGTTTCTAAGTGCCTTGTTTTGGTGAATCATCCTGCCACCACTCCGTAAAAACAGTGTATTTGGATGCATCAAGTCACTACTGATATTTTTCTCTTTTTCATCCAAAATTTGTCCTGGCCTATTTCATCTCTCAGTGGCCAGAATCAGTTGCACTCAAACTGACAATGACACTTTTAATATCTTCAGCCAGTAAAGGTGGCCAGAGTACAGTTCTTATTGCAGTACAGAAACTGTTTTCTGCTAGGTTCACACAATCAAGGTTATGACAAGTAATGGCACTACAATTTTTTTTCTCAATAACAGCAATTACAGAGTACTGCACACAGCTAACAAACTCTGTCATATCTGCCATCAAGTATTTATGCTATTAACAAATATTAAAACTATTACAAAAATTTCCTTAAGACTCAACACCCATTTCCCTGACTGAAATAGTAATGCACAGTCTTAGTAATTGTGTGGAATATGAATTACTCTGCATTAAAAGTGTCAGTAGAAAGCCTATGCGCTGACTGCAGTTGACATCACAAATTGATTGAAGTATCACTGAAATGCTCAATATATAAACACTCCAATCAGTGCTTGTGCTGTGACATTTCTCTGGGAATCTGGATCCCCAGTTTTCCAAAATGCTTAGTAGGCATTTAATAACAGCTCTTGGCGTAGTTTGAAAAGTGAGAAGCATCATACCAAGGATTCAGACATGAAGTGAAGGTCTGCTGTCAGGGCTGCTTTTTATAGCAGGGATGAAACTTCGTTGCCCATGGAATTCTCATCACATTATGATACGCTGCTTCTCCTCTGATGAGTGGCTTTTCTTTGTGAACGGTCCTCACTATCACTCTCACAGTTTCTCTGAAATAGAAAGGCCATAGCGTTTCAGTTACATAAATGAGATACCGTGCTCCTAAACATAAGGTTCTGATATTGTTAGCTATCGTCCATTGAGAAAAACTGAGCTAATAGAAATCTCAAGACAGTTTCATTCCATACTGCAGGGATCCTCCACCCTCCATCACACAGCTGGGCAGGGGAGCATCAGTGCAGTGTCTCTCCACCACCACTCATTTCTCTGTCACCACAGTCACTGCTATGGTACCCAATTAGTCTGCAACCTCCATGCTGCACCTTTACCTCATAAATGTGGCCAGCACCTAAAGACTTTATTGCCCAACATTTCTGTTACAGTAACACAACTTAGAGCAGCATTAGAGGCACAGAAGGGATGCCATGGTGCCAGCTGGTTTCCCACAAAACCATTTTCACCCTGTTTGGCTATGCATCCACACGAGGACAGCAAAAACCACTGCACAGTAAAACTGGTCCTTCTCTTCCCGTTTGAGAAGTGTACCTACCAAACTTTCATCTTGAATTAGGACCTTTTTCACCAGTGAACGAGATAACTGGTTGCACAATGAGACAATACGGTAGGAAAGCTATGGAGAGAGAGAAGGTGGAGAATTTGACCACACACATGCAGTGCTTACATATCCAAATATACTGCATATTACAATTTTGCATTCCATCTCTGTCTTGCTCTCTGATCCCATCAGGCTTGGGAAGCCTTACTCAAGAAGGATTGAAGGCTTGCTGTCATACCTTCCATCGCCTTCTAGCATATTGCCTTTTGAAGTTCTCCATGTTAACAACAGATGATTGCCGAACCAAAGCTTGTTGCTTGTCCACTGGCTAGAAGACAAGAGAGTAATTTTATTGCTTGACTCCCTTTAGTGCATTAAATACATAAGATTCTTCATGTACTCTGGAGACGGCTGAAAAGAATGCTGGCTGGGGAAGCTGTGGGTTCATATAGGTAAAAGCAGAAGAAAAATAATTAAATCTAGTCCGCTCTGTGTCTGGACAGGAAACCAGTGTACAGTCTGTGGCTGTATTTGGCCCTGCACACAAAATTGTTCTGAGAAGTTCCACAGTTGCCCCTTTCTAGCCACTCAACCTGGCACAAAAGGCGTATCACATGGTATGGACTTTACTCTAGCCTCCAGTTCTGCTTCAGCTCTGTAATGATCCACATCAAAACCAAACAAAAAGTCTGGGAACAGATTTGTAGTCAAAGGACAGGATGAAGGACAGCCAAACAGGAGAGAGGTAACTAGGGGAAAGCTTTCACTTTGGAAAGTTGCTGAAGTGCTTGTCAGTGCACATCTGCACCATCTGGATTGAGCTCACATCAGCTGGCCTTTATTCACGTCCCTCTCTCTGAAAGACACTGGGAGAGCAACAAAAAGCTTCCACAAAGTCCTGACAGAAAGGAGATGGAGCTGCTGTCAGTGCACCAACGGCACTGCAGCACACTGCTGCTCGGGGGGTTTGCACGTACTTGCTAGAAATCATGACATCACACTCTTGGATCCTGTGCTACCCTCCAAATTTTCAGATAGAAGTTTTCACATTTTGCACTTTACAAGGATATTTTTAAAATGAAGTTACATTAGGGCCCTTTCCTAAATTCCAGTCTGTGTATTTTCATTGCATTCTAGCATATCTTTTCAGAATTGTGCTTTTACAGATTTTCCTTCTACCAGTCTAATTTAAAGAGTAAAAAAAAAAATTTAAAATGTGCTGTGCTAGAGAGACTTCAAAGGTACATAGGTAAGTCTGAAGTGGTCATTTCAGATCTGAACATGAAGAAATCTGAATTCATGTGAATGTGAAATATGGAGTAACTTCAGAAAGTGCTAGCTGTACTTTACAACCCAAATAATAACATGGTACCAGACAGCAGCCCTTTTCCTGTCTCTCACAAAACTGGTCAATAAAATTCTGTCTGCTTATCAAAACCTCAGGAAGGCTCAGGTAA